>NW_017256190.1:407697-454404 GCF_001594055.1 Mycetomoellerius zeteki
GCTTACAATAAAAGGCGCAGCGTTGGTTTCAAACTTGGAAGACAAAAATAAATAAGAAATGCATACACAAATTTGTAACTATGTATTATAAAGCTTTAATAAGAACAATAAGTAAATTAAGTGAACTAAGAAAATATAGTAATATTAACCATTTATAAATTGTTTATATAGTTAATGTACTATATTTTCTTAGTTCACTTAATCTAGTATTCTTATTAGAATTTAATAATATGTATATAGTTGAGGCGCTATTTCACTACAAATTTATAGTTACTGATATGACTTTTTTCTCTGAGTGTAGAAAGAAGTTTTCTTAATTTTATTTCTAGAGAGAACTCCAGGCACATACTAATTTTATTTCAAACAATTTACTGGAGAGCATGGACAAGTTCTTCGCATCGCCTCGATAAATCTCTCCTGCCTCCCTCCGCATCCGGAAATGGAGGAATTCCCATGCGACACGCACCGATCATCTCCGCGCGGATCCTACGATGATGGATGTCTGTTCAGAAAAAAAAATCGACATGCCACATCCGCGATCTCACGTAGAGGTCCGCGACACCAACAGAAGTGAGATGCATTATTTATGTTTCCGTCGGGCGCGAAAACCCGCGGACAGACAGGTCGGTCGCGATATATCTTCGGGACACAGACGACACAAGAGCGGTCTATTCTCACTCTCTTTCTCACTCTTCTTTTGTGTTGCTCTCTCTCTCCCGCTTCCGGACTGCGCTCCCCCGCTCATGGCAATCCCCCAAGTCGTCGGCCTCGTAAGAGTTATACAAGATATTAGCGCGGAAACAGATGTAGGCGTAGACCGACGTGTCTCTTTCTCTCACCCTTCCCGTAGACCGACAATTTGTCACAGCTTCCCCGGCCCCCTTTCCACCCACGATGTGTTTTCAGAGAGCGTCGCCGACCGATACGATCGCGCTTGATAAATCATGCGATAAACTAGCGTTATTATCGGCCACACCATGGTATCCCTATCTGGGATTTTTCCCGGCTGCGAGGAACCACAGATACCGATTCGACGTACGTTCGATGGGGCTATCCAGGATTCGGAGAGTAGCGGAGGGTGCATGCGTGGCGTGCTGAAGGAAATTTATCGCCGTGATAAAAGGATTCGGCACAAAACGCGCGTGAAAGCATGTCCGGTAATTTACTACCGAAAATGCTGGTAGCAATGCGATTCTAAAGTTCTAAGGTTTTATGGCGGATACTCTGAATCTATATGCAGCGTTTTTTTTTCTGGGAAAATTAACGCAAAACACTGGTGCACACTGAGTGCGATTCAAGTTACGTATTTTCAGTGTTACTAAATAATTTAACCCTTTTAATTACATATTATTTATTGTCACGATAATTTTATAACATTAAAAAGGACAAAATTATTTATTAACAATAAAAATATGTGTTGCATTAGTTTTCCCAGTGGAAAACGCTATTAGACAATCATCTTTCCATCTATAGATATATCCAGAATTGTCCTATTTTTATATGCTTCTGAAGCTTAACTCGAAAATAGCTTTTCATCGATTTGTACCTCGAAAGTGGGTTTTCAGAACTGATATAATTTCTACAACGGATATGAACTAATTTTACAAAAAATATACGTAACGTTATGAATACAGATGACACATCTCGTTTCGCACGCTGCAAAAACATTTTTAAAAAATCTATGTTGCAAAATGTATAACGAAATATAGTAGATCACTTTAATTACCTTTCTAATCCTTCAACTGAGAGGAAATAAATCTAGATAAATTCGTGACATATTGACGATTTTCAGTGTTGATGACTACGATGTCTTGTTTGTCACCGATGTCCCGTTTGTCTTACTAATGATTCCCGAAATCGATGACGATACGAGCAACGACGGTTGGGTTGCGGTCCGGTACCGAAAAGAGCTGATAATCCCTAAATCCGATTATTCGCCTCATCGGTTCTCGACAACACCGGCGTGGCACCCTCCGCGTTCAATCAATGTTTCTTTTGCCACCCGCGAATGCTACTCGTCTCTTTTTCCTCTCTATCCTCTCTAGTTTTTTTCCATTCCTGACTGATTAATGATTGCAGCTTGAATCCGCGAGAATTCTCCAGATCTCGCAAGTGAAAATACTTTCTATAGTTCTAAATTGAATCTCTGATTCTGACACGTGCTCTTTGTAGTATCACTCTATGTTTCCCAGATTAGTCTATTGCGGATGTAGCTCGTATTCCAGGAATGTTAAATATCACTGGATCTGAATGGAGCACTTGCTCTATTTATAAAATTAACGTTAGACATTTCAAAAATAATTAATAATTATACTTTAGAATTTTTAATGGATGCACAACATATTATAATGACTATAGTTTTATTTATAGAATAAATTAATTTGAGACAGATATAATAATATTCTGATATTTCCTTTTCTCTTTTTCTCTCTTTTCTTTCGCCTCTGTCATTTTCTCTCCTTCTCTTAAAATCATTGCTGATTTACGGTTCGAACACGATACGATGATATCCTATATACATAGCTTCGCTTTCATTTCTCATACGTAGCTCCGGCCGAAGACAAATGGGCAGCCAAGTTCTCATTCTAGATCCCGTCCTGAATTTCGACTACGGCGGTCGCCGTGGGATCATTAATTAACAAGCATTAACAGTCGGTCACTAACGATAGGCGCATGTATTGACATGATAAATGGGTTTGTACCCGGGGGAGGTACGTATAATGACGGCCGTATCGTAATCGATAAACGTGTAACACGATTATGTCATGGAATCTCCGCTTTTGTTATCCGGCACAATTATACAAAATAGATGAATGAAACGCTAATAAACTGATTGATATATTTGCAATCTATTTGCATGTCATATAATAACAACATACCATATAAATCATTTGAGAAATGTTAGAAACTTTTAAAAATTCTACTCCGTTGAAACTTTCATTCGATACTCACAGCCTACAGATTAAATATTCGTAAGATATATTTTGTAATAAAAATTATAATTCTTATAATAATAATTATAAAAATTGCCTGAAATTCGCGAAATATTCTCCATTTAATTACATCTTAATTATATCACAGAAAGACTTCTCTTTGATCTCTCGACAGATTCCAAGACAGCGTAACGTAAACTTATGCTCAACAAGTTAATCTAAATGACTTAATCTTAAAGCACTGACATCCAACACGAATCCACGTCGAGTGCGTATACCCTTATGCCTTTCTTCGCACCCTCCTGGAATTCGTAGCTGTCGTTTCGAATCTCGTCGAGAAGTCTCGAAGGGACTACCGTCAATTAATCGTGCCTGGCCAATCTCGAGGGGTCTGAATAAGAAGCGAGGAGCAGAGACGAAGAGGCGCCAGAAACCTAATCGAGTTTGGTATGGATCACCTTATCCCAACCGCGCACCTCCCGACGTAACGTCCAGCGTCCTGCGAATCCAATTTGTCGGCTCGTTTGTCGCTTTGGAACCATTCCTGAGATATTGTTAGCGGAATTCCTACAGACGAATTCGAATAATCGCCAACAATCTATAATTTGCTTCAAGAAGAGCTAATGTAAAATTTCAAGTGAGTGACGTATTCAGGAATAAGAGAAAAATATATTCTTTCTACGAAATTTTCTTTGCATAAATTAATTTCTTTTTAGATATCTCATTTCCGCAATTGGATCTCTTGAAATAATAAATTGTCGCAGAAACCGTTACTACCTCTTTGTTATTTTTGTGTGCTGTGAATGAGATAAGATATTACTGTGAAAAAATAATTATCCACGACTATAAAAATGAACAAAATAAATATTACACACATGATGTTATAATTGATCGTTTGAATTTTCTTTTAAAGATGTTCAACGTGTCACAATTCATTAAAGTCCTCGAGGACCTCGTTGAAGTCTCCAAAAAGACGACGTTGTTCGTTCACTGGAACACCACCGACAGCATACCCAAGACAAAGGAATCTAGGTCAAACTTTAAGCGCAAAAAGTTCAACGCTACAGAAATATTTGCTAAAAAAACTTGAGAAGTTCGATGGAAAACGTCAGCCCTATTTTCCGCGAATATACCAAAAATACAAGACGCAGCTATAGATAACGAGAATAGAAGTGAATCAATATTCGCGCCTTAAAACCGTCCGCCGACGCGTCGACCTTAATCTAGGACAACCTTACGATCTGGGGCACGTAAAGATCTAAGAAGATGATTATATGCGACCAAAGTATACCTATATACACGACTTATGTAACCACAAAATAAGCGCATAACAAATGCTTTACCATAGTGAGAAACTAAAACGGCTCTGAAATGAATTGTTGTGCTTATAATTAAATGCAATAAGTTAGGAAATAATTCGTTGCATTATCACGCCTTTGTTTATTATACGAGGTAATAAGCATATATCTGACTCACATCTATTACGTTTTTTATGAAAATGAAAATAATTTTTCTCTGCCCTTTCTAAATATAATAGGATATTATACTTTTTTTACGCTCTTTTTATATATATGGAAAAAAACAATCTAGTTGAAATATTAAAAAATTTAATTAGATACAGATCTGAAAATAATTTCATTGGACCACAAAAATGATTATGTAGAACGCTCAAACTAGTAGCTAGAATGCTCATCATGCTTGAGATTTTTACGTAATTATTTATTTTGATAGTCCAATAAAATTATTTGCAGATCTGTGTCTAGCTAAATTTTTAGATATTTCAGCAAAATCGTTAAGAAAAGAAAAGATTGGAAGAGGCGAACGCGCCATGAATAAACACCGACACACGAAATTATTTCCTTTCACAATGATGAAAAATGAACCAATAAAATCATTACATTTCTATTAAAACTACTGCAACTTGTGTCTCCAATTACGTTAGTAAATTCATGCAATCGCGATGTTTTGTTTACACGGTGCGAAAAATGTATTACAATATAAACTTGTCGCGTTATTCGCATATACCTCGTGTGTATATCTCGTTTGATTAATCGATATGGCGCGGGGAATAGCGGCGTTATCGATGTGGCGTGCTCGTTAACGGGGCCACGATCGATATCTACGGAACAACCAAGCCGCGGGCCGGTCGTTACCAGGAGACACCCGGTACAACGGATGGGGGGGACGCCCCCGAAGCATCTCGTCACAGCCCCTACGCGGCGTGCCCTTCCCTTCTTTCGGGCTGCACCCTAATATAAATATTATTACACTTTGATGGGGTTACGGTGACACTAGGGCCCCACAGATACATCCCCATGAATGCCTCGCTCCTCTCGCTCGCTTTTCCGCGCTCGCTTTTTCATTATGCCCAAATCCCACGTGGCGCGTGCCACACGACAATGTTCTTAAGGGCTTAAGCCCTTTCCTCGCCCCCTCCTCTTCCTCCTCGCCGGCCAACCCTTTACAGCTCCGTGGTATGCGATACCGATATGAGGTATCGGTGGTAGCCGCTGCTTCTCTCTCGAGCGTGTCGCGAGCAAACGAAGAGGATAAGCGATCCTATTATAATGTTGATACCGAATGAAGATGGACTTACAAAGAGTTGACATTTGCACTCCCTTTTCTCTCCCCGATCACGGAGAGACTATATAACTTGCTTGTGAAGATCATACCTTATTGAAATATTTCTACTTCGTTTTTACTTATTGACGCTTGAAAATAAATAAAACATCTGTGAGGATCGAAATTTTCCTTTTTTAAGGAAGAAGCGACTACTTCAACTAAAATATTGAAAACATAAGAAATAAATCTAAAAAGACTTTTATTCATATAATTGTACGAATATAGGATGACAAACAAGTTTGACCACAAAGTTTTGTGTTTTTTTAAATCATTAACAACGCATTTACAAAAAAAATAAACTCTGAAGTGTTAGTTATACCTTATTTTAAATATAAAAAATAATAATTAACATTCAAAATAACTACTTTTGATACAAGTACTTTAAAGTACTTCGGAGGATTCAACGATGACCGTGTTCTTTCATAGATAAATTCTTCCAGACAGCCAATACAGGTCTTTAGTTCATCAATCGATGAAAATTTTCTGATACAAAATCTTTTTAATATTTAAGAAGAGTAAGTAACTCCAGAGTTCGTTTTCTTTAAATATATGTTACTATCTAATAAGGAACTGAAGTAATTTGTCACCATTTTGACATCAAAATGGTGACAACATTTTTAATGTCATTTTAATGGCGACAAATCGTCAGCTTACTACTTGAATTATTAATTTGATAAGCACACAAAACTTGGCTGAACTTTTTTGTCTATATGTGTATGGATGAGAATTTTTAAACGAGTAAACTAGGCAAATCGACGTGGCATGGAAGTGCGACACGTGGTATTCTTCGGTAACAATGACATCTTTAATAACCGGTTCAACAACATTACAGTGTCATAGGATTTCAATTACATACGCATTTCGAATTACTTGGTTTTTCATCAAATAAATATACATACATACATGTATCTTTACGTATAGAATTACGAGTGTATGTATGTATTGAGTGTGTGTGTATCTGTTTTTTATGCATTTGTGTGTTGTATATGTATGTATGTATGCATGTATGTCCTTTGTGTGTGTGCGTGTGTGTGCGTGCGTGTGTGTGTGTGTGTGTGTGTGTGTGTGTGTGTATGCGCAAAGTGCGGATGTATTGCAGTTAAGTTACGCTACGCTTACGGATAATCTCGGGATGCACGATCGCCTCTCTTCATCGCGCATGGATAATATGCGTTATGCACGGATAATTAGATACATATAATCCCGGTGACCATTTCTCCACATTCTGTCTCTCCTTTCTTATGATATGTGTTCGCATATTGCGACGTTCTGTCGTAACGGACTGCTCCCGTCGCCGTCCTCCTTCTCGCAACACTTGGGAATTAGACTCGGTTTCGAGGTGAGAAAAATATCGTTGGGAAACTATAAGCGCCCGTATTTTTACTCTAAACGTCGTTCCCGATAGTGCTAAATAAAGTACAGAACGCACTGTATATTCGTCTTGCACGACGTATGTTACCGAGGAAGCTACTTACACATTTGCAATTTGAGAGGCTAATATATTTTGGAAACTCAAGATCAATTTAGAATTTTTCCCAAGCATAGGAGAAGCAACGAATAATCTGCGAATTGTCTGATAATTATCTACAGGTTTATCATTATGTAAAATTTAGGAATCTTCTGTACAGAATAGGGAAAGTTTTCGCCATTTTCGCTCCGATTTAATAATTATAACAAATAATACATCGTATAATCATCGAAACTTAACGAAACTTGTGTATGTGTACAATAACAGCGAGTTTTTCATATTATCTAATTAGCTGAGGATCTCAAAAGCAAGAAATTAATCTTCTCTTTCGGAAAAGAAATAATTCTTAGGAATAAAATCATTCTTTCCGAATAGAAGACCTTTGGTTTGAAACGAAAAACTTTTTAATGCATTTACTATGTTTTTAAAACATGACAGCCTTTCGAGGAACGCGTATATCTCCTTTCTTCATTCAAAAAGAAATTTATCCCGTTCCAGGTTTCTATTTCGCTTCTAAGGTCCTCAGGTCCTATTCCTACGAGTGTCAGGACAATAACACCTTTGCCCAGCACTGGCCTTCAGTCCCGACGCAGAAGAAAGAGGATTTTATACTCACGTACACACACCGTCGCGTTCACAACACTCACGAACGATATGATACAAGTAGGCAAGATATACCGAGTGCCCCGGGACTGTTGCCACTATCGAAGATCACGAAGACTTATAGGTCAAACGAACAATATTTACTTCAATATCGTGGCTACGATCAGACTATAAGCGCAGTTAAAAGTGGAGCGGATTATTTCGCATAGTAAGCTGCGCATATAAAAAAAATTAACAAATCCAATTTTAAACGAACGTTTTAGCAGAATTTTACCTCGAGCTTTTATTACGAAAATAACGATCAGGAAGCGTGTAACTAGAAAGAAATGATAATAATTTCGGGACACTCGATACGCGACGTATTTGCGCGAAGGAAAAAGCTCTTTTTCTCTTCCTTTCGCGCGTAATATATTTACAAGAGCAGAAGAAGCTACGAATATAACTTTGTATCCGATATATATATATATATATGTATATATGTGTAATGTGTATGTATAACCATAGTGCAACTGACGCAACGTCTTGCCGATGTAATTATCACACATGCCGGTATAGTGATCTTCAAAATTGTAGCTCGAATTGTACTTCGGAAAAAGGTTAATATATAATTATAAATATAAATTCAAAATAAAAAAAATGAATAGAAGAAAAAATTTTTGTCACAGTACGAAAAGTAATTAAAAATATGTTGTAAAATTTTATTAATATATACCTTATTTTACTTTAATCTATAGATTTGAGCTAAAAGTGACACTTTAATATAAGAGAATATAGTTAGAAGCACATAATACATTACATTTCATTATTTCGAGATCTTCTTGCATTGATCTTTGCTGAATTTATTCAGCGGAGTTGTGACGATAATCATCAACAGGCCAGACGTTGCCGTTACAATAAAATACCTAATTTTAGAGGCCAGCTCATAGAAACAAAAAGCCATTGCAGAGATTAAACGCGCTCTTCTCTCTTTCTTGGCTATAAAACAAAAACGCGTATATGTTTAGGTACATATGTATAGCGGTCTAATATAGAGTGTTGTCTACGTTACATTAGGTCGGGTTACTTACTTGGATCTTTTGCGGGGATAGCTTTACAATTATTCGCTCGTACTACGAGTCTCGCGACCACGGGGATAAAAACTGCGAAGTTCAGGCACTGAATTAACTCAAAGCACTCGCGAATCGATCCTCGAGGATCCGCGCGACGGGCGAGTGGTCCTGAAGTCCGATCGACACGAGCGAAGCGGATTCCTTGGCGATCGAGGAACCTCTTCTTTTCGCGCCCAACACGCCGGCGACTAATCACCGTGCCGGTATAGTGCTAGTTAATTAACAACTTATTTATTTGCTTCTCGCGACGCTTCTTAGTATTGACGAGTAGGTACGAATGTGTGCTGTGCTCTTGGTCGTAAGGCTTGGCAAATATCGTGGCAAGAAGAATTATAATTAACAAGTTTTTACCGTTTTCACAATTAAGAAGTTTTTATAATTTTTATTTAATCTTTTTCTAAATAATCTAAGAAAAGTTTTTTTTATATTGCTTTATTCAAGAAAAAATAAAAAATAATATAAATAATGGAATTGGATATCGTTTGGATAATGAATGTTCGAACACGAAACAAAGTGAATAATATATCTAAAATAAAAACAGCTGAAGATTAAAATATAATAAAAGAAACAGAGTAAATGTCTGAAATAAAAAAAATAGAAGAGTAAGAATAGCTCGCGATAGTCATCGCAAAACCTTGCGTCCAAGTCACTCCGACACATAATAAAATTTTTGATATATTTATATACATATAGAAATTATTATGCATGCCTAGATACGTCTAGATATCACACGCGATTTTGCTGCGTGAATGAAACCCCCCTGACAAGGTTCGAACGAAATGTATCCCTACAATTAGAAAAGTAATCTCATAAAAATACAGATATGTTTACTTTGACGCACTCGCGCTTTGGTACTGGTATTGCTCCATTATTGCGGCAAAGTACTCAATTAGTGCGAAAGAAATCGTATGAAATTGAGGCAGAAAAAAGAGATAATTAGAGAAAAACACCTTCTTGAAATATTAAATATTAAGATAATTAAAATTACGAATAATGTAACAATTTCTAATTATTTAAAATAGAAATCGACTTGTTCAGAATTCTAAACGAATTTCTAACGATGATAGCAATATCTGTTTTATTGATATGAGTAATATTGCAAAAGACATTGCTTCAGATTTTGTTAAAATATAGCCTGTTCTTAAAAACGATGAATAAGTACAAAAAAAGAGACAATATAAAACAAGTTTTCAGATTCTGAAAATTACCTAGAATAAAATATCTTTAATAAAACGACTTTAATTATTACTTGCCAGTTTTATCAATGTTTATAATGCTTATTTCTACCATTGAAAAAATTAATATTAATAATAAAATACATAACTAACAATTTTAGAATATATATGCATACTTAAAAGTTTCAAGTTTGAATCACCGAAAACAATTCTCGTAATCTAAGTTTTATTATTAACGTATCATTTATGGCGTTTCTTAGCAACAAAATTTATTTAAAAATCGAAACAGGGACGAGAGTACTTTGCCAATACAGAGCGATTCGTGGGGCAAATCGACCGCCCTCGCAAATCACAACCCTCTACACAATCGCCTACTTAACTTAAAGCCTTACTTTCTAGATTTCTGATGCCTTAATTAGTGATATGATATTTCCGTTCAGCAATGTAGAACGATTCTCAACGAAAAAGCGTTAAAAACTCAAAACTTGCCCAGCGGCAATCCGCGAACGAAGGTCCTTGCTGATGGGAAGCCTTCGTCGCGGTCGTATATACTCCCTCTTTCTTTCCTTCTAACACTTTGCGCAATGATTTCTCGCATCCCGAATAAAGGACGTTGTCTTTTCTCTTTCCTCCATAACACCGACACATTCCCCCCCCCCCATCTTCTCACTCTAATTTTATTTCGATGTTGCGACTAGTTGTTCTCCTTGAAGTCCTTATTCTCGACAAAGACGGCCACTGTCCTTTCCGCGTGCTTATCCGATCTTTTTCCTTCCACTTCTGCTCCTCATCTTACAATCTCAACGTCGCGTATCCAGCAACGTTTCCTATCTCCCTTTCCCCTCTTTCCTCGCGATTCGTATTACCAGCTACACGCGGAACCTCGAACATATACCAGGACCGTCATGATTCACCATTCGTAGATGAAGCCATCGCGAGAGCTCCGAGAGAATCACTTTGGAAGTCGTTGCCTCTGCCATCCCCGATAAACGCCAACGATACTCCGAGTACGATCGAGATCCGGCGGGACACCGCGCGATCAGCGATCCCCCAGACCTTCTAATCTTGATCGAGCGTCCCGATCGCCATCGTTGTCAGGAGTTTCGCCAAGCCGCCGTGTCCCGCGACGACTCTCTCTTGCCGATATACGTGGAAGCCTGTCACGAAGACTCGAACACACTCTCGAGCGAAGGGGACGTGCACTCGGTCAGTTGGATCGCTACAGCGACACTCAGCAGCGACCATCGCTCTAGTACATTCCTTGCCTGAAGGGGTTGCTGTCCCCGGCCGGCCGCTGATCCGCCGGCTCCGGCCTCCTGAAGGGGTTCACGTCAGCCTGGGCGCCTCGCTGATCCTGACGCTCGGCCGCGTAATTCCTCTGTTGACCATAGTCGCCGGGTTGACCATAGCCAGCCGGTTGATTGTAGACCGGTGGTTGTTCGTGAGCGGGTTGATTGTAACCGATCGTGTTCTGCATACCGTAACTGCGCTGATCGTAACCGACTTGTCCTGCCGTCTGATAGTTTTGATCGTAACTCTGATCGATATTTGTCTCCATACGCGTCTGGTTCAGGTGGTTGCCGATCTCGCCGGTGATCGGTCGCTGCTCCTGCAGCACGTACGTCTGGTATTCTTTATCAGGTGGATCCTGCATTAGCACGTTCGCTTCATCCTGGAACGGCTTAAAGTCGTAGATATGACGCAAGTAGTAGAGAACTGGCGCATACAGCAGATTCGAGAAGGCGATGCCGACGTTCAGGGCGGTGAAACCGATCGCTTCAACGACGCCGCCAGCTATGATCGGACCTACTGCATATGCCACGCTGTACGAGATGTCGGCGATCGCGTAAATGCTGCCGTACACCGACACGTACCTAACGTCCACCAGGTAGCCCAGCGTGGGCAGCAGCGCGGTGTCGATTAGCGCGATACCGAAGCAGATGCCGCATAGCGGTATCATCAGCACTTTGTACGAGGTGCAGAATGGTATGATGAAGCAGCAGAGACCTTCGAGCGCGAGGCCGCCCGCCGCCATCACCCACTGATATTGCGGATACTGCTTAGCCATCTTCACAGTGATCACAACACCGATCACATGCGGGAAGAAGGCCGGTAACCAGATCATACCGATCTTCCAGTTGTCATGCGTCATTGTGTCCTCCATCCATAACGATATCGTCGGCTCGAGGAAGGCGAGCGCGACATTGGACATCATCAGGGCGCCCGCGCACACGGCGATGTACGGGTCCATCAGCAGCCGCCAGATCGGTATCGTCGACTTGGGCTCGTGGTGGCGATCGCGCAACTGCTCCTTGATCGGCTTCATCACCAGCAATAACATAAAACCGTCTGCCAGGCTGACAAACGCCAGTATCAGGAACGGTACTTCCTTGCCGGCGAATTGGTAAAGAGCTCCTCCAAACGGTGGCGCGACCAGACAGCCAAAACTGATAAATGCCAGGGCAATGCCGAGCGCCTTCGAGCGTTCCGACTCTTCCGTGAAACGATCGGCGATCATAGCGAGGCCGGCGGTATCAGCGAACGCGGATCCAACGCCCTGCAAGCTCCTCGCGAAGAACAGCACGCCATAGCTCTTGCCGCACGCGAATACACTGGTCGAGAGGAACATGATGCAGAGACCGATCATCATAGGGATGTCGTAGCCGATCCGATCGATTAACGCGCCAGAGAATGGGTTCACCATCAGTTGCACGATCGCTTTCGATGCGAATAACACCCCCGTGGCGGAATCCTGGCCGGGATGACCAGATGGACCGGTGGTGTTGACCGTTTCCTCTACCGCTCCGAACGCTCCGACATATTTAAGGTAATCGGGTATAATCGGTACTATCACCATGTACAGCATGTTGTCCAGTAGCAACGCTATCGAGACGATGACCAGGATCAGCTTACGCTGAGACTTGGGCTCCTGCAGCTTTGACCAGACGATCTCCTTGAGCTCGCTGAACTCCATGTTGAGTATCGGTATCGTCGTCATGGTTCCTAGGTAGTCGCCCGCGAAGTGCGACCGACGTCTTCCGGGATTTTTTTATGTGTGTCTTAGTGGAAGGGACTAACCGCGGTCACAACCAGTCGTGCGACCTCGGGAAGCGAGCGTGACGAGGAGATCGTCGCGATTGGGGCGGCGCGCATCAGGCCGGGCCGGGGGTAACCTACAACAGATCACCGATTTGGCAACGATTAGCTCGCGGAAATAAATTGACTTCACGTGAGGCGCACGTGTACGCGCTAAAACACGCTTCCGCGCTTCTACGCGACGACACAACCGCTTCGCGAGAACGCGAAATCGAAGAAGCGACTCAGTGGTCAGCGCGAACGACATCCATCTACCCATCACTCAACCTTCCCAACCCCAACTTCGTAACCTCGCCAACATCATGAACACGCCGACATCAACTACAGTCTTGCGTGCGGGAAAGAAACACGTTACGGAAACGCACGCCCGCACTTGGCTCGGCTTTTCTTCGTAGGCTGTGCTCCCCTCTCGCGCGCGTGAAAGAGAACACGACACCGGATGAAGGCTCCCCCACGATAAGGCGCCGCGAGATCGACTCTGTGTACCTGAGCGAGCCTTACTATATCGTGTATCGCATTACGGTGGAGATAAAAACAGCACGAAAAAAAGCGTCGAGAAAACAAGAGGCGAGGGTCGATGTGACGTGCTTGTCATCGGGGTCGTCGCTAATCATCTCACGAGTGTTAAGTGCAGAAAGAAATAGCTCGACAGTAATTGTGAGCGATATTGTTTTTGGTTAAGTTGTCGATCGTTGAAATAATTACGCAAAATAAAGAGTGAACGATAGTGTACGAGGTTTTTTTTTACTTAAAGAATAAGAAAAAGGACGTACATCAAATAATCCAGTCAAAGATCATTGTGTCATATTTAAAAATTTGATTATTCAATTTGCATCTTATTTATCGTCATTTATTAAAGTCATAGAAAGTTAATAGCCAAAATACTTCACAAAACAGAAGAAAATTGCGCTGAACTAGCCATTTTCTTCTTTGAGACGCAATTCGCCAATTCTTTTGAATCTCTCCTACAGTTTTTCGCTTTTCATGTTTCTTTTGAACTGCCAAGATAACAGCGCAAAAGCACGATGGAAAATAGCAGATTTAAATTATACTTCAATAACGTTGTAACATAATGGTGTTTCTCGCAAGATTTGAGGCAAAAAAAACTGGAGTAACATTTTGCGAATTGGCAAGTGTAGTTGATAAAAAATGCACTTATTAACTCTTTTTCGATAATCTGGATTAACAGTCTACCTGATTTAACTTACTTTTTGGAAAAATAAATATTTTGTTTAACGGAGACTCGCAGTTTTATTATTCCATTATTTCTGGCTTGTTTTTTTTACAAAAGTAACAGGATGCGCGGTCGATTGTAAATAATTATAATAACACGCGGACTAACATTTAAACTGAAACCTCGGGCGATCATTCGGAATAACGTGATAGCTCGATTTTTCTCGTTTGCGAAATGGCGCCTGTCAATCGTCGTTGTCGCCGTGACTCTCGTTAATGGCGCAACGCGATCGATCGACGGGCTCCACTACGGCAACGAGCCTCCCTGATGTACGAAAGAAAGCCGCATGTGAAAAAAAAACGTATCACCGACTTACCGGAGTTGCTAGCGAACTTCTGCCTCAGGGAGTTGGCGAGGCGTTGGGGGCCCGCCAAGGTCGGAAGACCGGCGAGCAGGCCGCTCAAAGTCGAGGCGACGTCTGATCCGTCTTCGTCCTTCGAGTCGTTCACCGACTCCTTGACTCCTCGCGTCCCCGGGCCCTCCACCTTTTCAATCGAATTTACAACCGAGTCTGCAACGGCGACAATATTTTCCAACTGTTTAAAATTCGCGTACTGTTAAAAAAGACAGCGATAAAAATTCGTTCATTAACCCCAATACAGGTAGGTACAATTACGAATCCGTGCCACAAAAATGACATTATTTCCAGCTCGTGACATTTTTAATTAAGATCAAACATTATTCAAATATTATCCTCAATTTAGGTCATTACTAAGTCAAAAGGAAAGAAGAAAATTAGTGATCTGAAAACAGCCAAGTGGTCTAGTAATCCGCGTTTAAGTAGTTCTTTTCTACAACAAAAACCCTAATAGAAAACATTAGATTAAGCGTTACGGGACTATATACACACATTAATAATGCAGTTATGTGAAGGTATAATTCATGCCCGTTTCGTAGAGGGAGTTGGATGTTGGAGGAGTGGGACAGAGTCCGTCGACCTTCGAGAAGTTAAAATTCATCATCATCATATTTTTAACCCGTCGCAATCGCGCGTAAGGCATTACATCGTACAACGCGTCCGTACTCTACATATTCTATCGTATATATACTATCGACACAATTTTTACTAACCTTTCTATTATCTTATGTACGCGTTACCAATGGGCGGATTTAAATTTAGCGTTTATGCGTCTATCTATAACGTCCCGTGCCCCATACCATGCACATTTGAGGAAGACCGGACATTACACACGTGGGTAACTTCCCAAGGTAATTTTTTTCTCCCCCTCGCCACATCGCAATATAGTTATTTGGCAGCCACGTGTTATTTGGTGCGCCATTGTTTGCAGGGGGTTGCGGCGGATAATCCCCCTATTACCTGCGTCGCTCGTGTGATTGCAATTTTCAACTAAAACACAGAGATTTCCTTCGACGATGACCGCGTTACACAATATTACAGCGAGCTGTACTAGAGTAACTATAGTGAGGAATTTGACTTAACCGGCTTGACGAAAACAGTGTATACCGATTTATAAAATTTCAATTCCTAATTTTTATCACTTTCTGATAGTAAATATTATTTTATTAAACGATTGTTAATCATAATTAGTAAAATAAAAATATGAAAAATCGAATCTCTTGATCTAAAATGTCGGATCGCAATATTAACATCTGAAGTACTTCATAAAAAAATGTTGAACTAAAAAAATATGTAGGTATTTTTCTCTAAAAATTGCTAATAGAAAACAGGACAGAAATATCAATAGTACTACTTAAGTTATATTCTAGATTTTCGAATGAAATTTATATCGCACTAAAAATCTAACAAATTGTAACAGCTTTGTTGCAAAAAATAGAGATAGATTTATGGCTAAAATATTGACACAAAATTAGAGAATAAATAATTATATGGAGAATGTAATATTTGTGAAAATGTATATATATATATTATATATACAGTGTGTATCTGAAATAACGCCACTAATCATATAGTGCTATTCCTAATAAAAAACTGAGTCGAAAAGTCCTCTACCATTTTGCAATTTTCGCAATACTTTTTTTTAGTTACTCAATGAGCAAAATGTCTAAAATCGACCTATAAGACAACTTTAAGATATCTTTAAGAGTTCTTTAAGAAACATCTTCAAAATATTTTCACAAGGAACACTGAAAGATATCTTAAAGTTGTCTTATACATCGATTTTATTCGTTTATTCGGCAATCTTTAGAAATTAATATCTTGTTAATTATCACGAAAATTGCAAAACACTTTTCGACTTAGTTTTTTATTAGGAATAGCACTGTATGATTAGTGGGCGTTATTTCAGATACACCCTGTGTGTGTATATATATGTATATATATGTATATATATGTATATATATACACACACACACACACTCTAACCATTGTTCCAAGTGACACTTAAGCAAAGCAAGTCAGGAGAAAACGTGAAAAATAAATCGTGAAAGAATATTGTGCATTGTAAAGAAGCTGCAGAAAAGATATAAAATACATTTTGTTAAAAATTCAAAAAAATTATTGCTTTATAAGAAAATAACATTTTAATACTGAATAAATTAAATTTAGAAAATTGAATATTAATAAGAAATAGCTGAGAAAATTGAAAAATCGTTTAACAATTATCGTTGTTTCAACATAAATCTTCCCGAACTGGTCGACGAGGTTTCAGGAGACGAGGCTAATTCTTTAAAAGAATCAACAAAAAGGCGGAGGAAAAAGCATTGATAAATACATAGGAGTCATGTCTGAATCGTGCCGGAAGCTACCGATTCCTGTCAAACGATCCCAGCGAGTCGCGCATCAAAGCACCCAGAGAGAAATTTCACCGCGGGAACACACGCACCCCTTTATGAGAAAGACAAGGGCGAGAGACGTGCTAGCAAGAGGAAGGACAGCACGAGGAACATAGACAGGAGCAGGGAACGAAATCGGCCGGGATACTTACTAAGACCGAAGGGCTCCCAGTGGCAGGGGCGTCTCGGCGTGTCTCTCCGTCGGGGTGGCTTTGGAACGTCTGCCCTCGAAGTCCTCCCCGCCACCGGATCGCCGCGGCGCCCTCTCTCATCATCGTGACGACGACGGCGGTGGCGGTGGCGACGGTGGCGGTTTCGCCGCGGAAGGCGCGGCAGGGCGCAGCCGCGACCGCCAGGACCCAGGGATTGGCGGTGGTGATGCCGTGCGTCAGCCCCCAAACCCTCCACCATCGACTATATGGCACCCTCCGTCGCATCCTCCGGGGGTGGACGGCGGAGAAGAGCAGCAGGGAAGAGGGTGCGGGCGGGGGAGGGCGAGACCAGGTATAACGACGACGGTCGATGCTGCGCGGTATTTCTGGCGTCAGGTCGATACCGGCCTCACCTGTGTGCGAGGCAACTGTGGGCTGCCTGCCTGCTAGCCTACCAGCCACCCCGCAATGAAGGGGTTCTCGAACGTGCCCGCTCCCCCCAGCCAGTGGCTCTTCAATCGGCGGATCGTCAACCCTCTCGCGTGCCTTTCCGTTGCCGTCACCTGGTCGCAGTAAGGGTAAGGGTAAAGGTGAAATTGCGAGACCCTGCTTCGAGTGGCGGCTCGACCGTGAGTGAAACGCGCTCAGTTTTCCAGGAGACATCGCCACCCGTGCTCTTCTTCCTTTCGTCTTCGTTCACCGCCGGGCTCAGAGGAATTACGATCGTTTGCTGGCATTTGATGCGCTATACCGCGTTTCGACATGATGAATGTCACGCCAAGGCATCGGCAAAGATAATGGCCGCGAAGTTTCGATGCTGTTACGCACCAGTCAACATTCGCTCGTCCCTAATTATTGAATCGCGAAATCGACCAAATCATATTTGACTTTGTTCGCATTCGTTTATTTTCTTTGCGAAACTGTAACTTATGAAATAAACTACCTTGCAAATTTTTTTTCATTGCGTAATAGATTAATAGCAATTATAGTAATTTACGGTACCACTAAACCTAATACTTGATATTGAATGCAGCATTAAAGTCTCATGAGACGCTGCTCTTTTCCTCTCGTTTGAATCGATATAAAACTGGTGATGGCGGACACGGGCACATAAATAATTTTTTTAATCTAGAAATTAGATCATGATATTTTTATATATTTTGACGCTTTAAAAATCGAAATTGATATCCAAATTGATGCTTCATCACGCGTCACCGAGCACGTCACAATTTTTTATCAACAGAAAATGGCTCGATTGTTAAATATTTTCAACTTACCAGCTTGCATACTAATTTTATAAGTTTGAATATTGAACTTACTTTCTCACTTTTACCTCGGTTTGCATATTAAAAATCAGATAAATGTGTGTGTGCGGATCTAAAAATACGGGAAAAAATATCGAGTTGTCGATAAAAAAAAACTGTGGCGTGATGGAACAATTTGGACACCAAATTCGATTTTACAGCGTCGAAATACGTAAGAATACTATGACCTAATCTCCGGATTAAACATTAAATTTTTTATGTACCTGTGTAATTAAAGTTCTTTTTTTGTCCTTGTCGGCGAACAATATCAGGATCGTCGTAAAGTCAAATTAAATTGACAATTTTCCTTCCATTTTTATATTATAGAAGAATGTTGAAAAAACTTGGCAAAGTTAATGCTAATTATGCTGGAGAGTACTGTCGTTTCTATCTATACTATCGGCGAGAAACATTGAAAGGACACGACGGAGTCAATGGCAGTCAGGTAGCTACGCACAAGCGAGTTGAGAATCAGTAATGTTCGAAGGGGAATGCGAGAGGTTAAAAGTCGAGTAACTGAAGCTGCGTAACAGGTACGCGCTGTCGTAGTCGCTCCACTCCTGCGTAAACCGATCAATTTTAATCATCGCAGATAAGGTCAGAGGTATTTTTATATCGGTTGCGAGCAAAAACGAGCACGTGTTACTCGATACGCTATCGAAAACTCAATACTCTTCACTATCGCTTACATATAACACTGAATTGCTCTGATTACTTTTACGAGTACAATATTTTCTAGTTCCATTTATATTCTTTCTTTATTTTTATCGAAGTCTTCCAGAATGTGGAACACTCCAACGTTGGAATAAATCGTTTTTAGAATGAATTTGAAATTTATTGTAGGTGGTTTAATTTGAATTTTATTAAAAAGCTTAATTTGAATTATTTGAAATTTATTGTAGATGGATTAATTGAAAATTTTCAAAAAGCTTCGATTAAATGTTAAAGGGAGTTGTTGCGTTGGTGTATTTGATGAATACGTGTACAAAAAATGCTCGATTAAGTGCAGAAAATTTCTTTAATTTTTAATTTTTATTTTGTAATTTTTTTACTTTACTTTCTAATTTTTTTATATGTTGTTATTAGAAATATAATTATTCATGAGAATTTAGTACGATTTCATAAATTGCAATTGTAAGTAATAAATTTATTGATTTTGTAATCAGCAAGACAAATCTTTTCAATAATTCTCAACAAGAATGAGCGAATTTCCTCTCTAAGTGTTACTTTATGAACGTCCACTGAAGTTTCCGATGTTGAAGCTGTAAAGCTGAGGAGTTTCTAGGAGTTTCTAGAAGTTTGACGATGAACAAGTAACACCATCTATTATTATACCTCTGCCATCACTCAAGCTAAAGCTGACTTCTCCATATTCTATCAACTGTAAAATCTCGGAAAACAACTTTAGAGACAACTAACCGAGATAGCTAAGCACAAAGTTATTTTTCATCGTTTTGTAAATCATGAAATCGTGCAACAAGTTTTATTACAACTTCCACAATGTTTCGCTTCGCGAAATGTTATAAATGTATATGATAATATTCATTACGTAAAATAAATTACGTAGAAAATATTTTAATAATAATTGGAGAATTTCACAAGGTTGTTTAACATTGTAACAAAAATAAGTTCAACAAGCAACTGTAACTAATGGATATGAAAATTTGCAGGGGGGTTGATATTACTACAACGATATTCTACCCTTAGTTTACGACGCCCTTCGCGTTACGTGGCAGGCGTCATTGCCTGCGAACGATCGAACGTTAAATTAAGACTGTTTCTGACATCGGGCTGGAACGTCGTGTCATTCGTTCAATTCATTTGATGGCATCGCCAGATGATACGTCGCGCGATTATGAGCGACAGGATAATTGGCGAATAAATTAATAAACGAATAGACAGATTTTCTCTTTTAGACAGGTCTTCTCTAAAGGCTGTATTGTTTTTTACGAAGAATAATCGCGCGCGTGGTATAGAATACCTATTATGTTCTGAGAAATTTATCCATTCCTTTTCCAAATTAATGACAATTGGATTACGCTGTAACTTCAAGATGAAATGGTAATTGGTAACTGAATTAACGAATGATCAAGGAAATTGGTCAGGTTCCTAGAATTTAACAATTAACGAGAAACAGAATTAACAGAACGATGATTTCGAAGCTGAGTGAAATTGTTCTCCCCTTCGTTTCGGCGTGTAATATACTGTTAAATATCAAAGGATTAATGGTAACATAATCTTTTAAGTTAGATAACATTTTATTATTTTTAACTTCTTTGTGTGTCAAAATGCAAATTAATCCAGTTTCGTGGTTGAATTGCTCAATTTCAAAGTAAACAACGTCCATACTATATAGTATGCACTTAGTAACTAATTTTGAGTCAAATTTAAAAACATCTCTTAAATTATTCAACTCTATTGTTTTAGATAAATTAACTACATATTGAGTAGTCGTAGTGGCGACCTATAGAAATGCTAAAAATAACTCAAATTGAATTTGACATTATGAATTTGACAGTGAATGACTTGTTAAAAAGTATACAATTTTTCTGTATCTCGTTTCGTATTGTATTTTTCATCTTTATCTCTCTTCATTTTTTTGTCAGACCGCAACCGCGTGCCGCTAAATACCTGGCTCACGTGTCTTTTCGTTCGGGATCAGAATAGATATCGATTAGCCCGTCCAGCTGTTGACCCAGCGAGACAACATTTACGCGGATAAGTTCGTACAGAGAGAGGACACACCGATCGCGTCGAGGGGGTAACCACTTAATGTAATCGTGGGACAGAGTTCTCGAAATCATTATAAAATTCATATGAAATCTCTATGTATAATCCGATAATTATATATGCAACCACGAGAAATCATTGTGTAATATTAAATAAAATCGTATATTTTACCAAATGACTTCATATATAGTGAAAAAAATTATTTGTAATCAGACGAAATCATGTAATCTGTGGGACAATATTTCAGCTAGTGGTTACCCCCTTGGATCGCGTTGTATCCGTTTTTAACCGCGTGAGAGGAACTCGCGTCATCGTTTTTTCCTGTCACCATCGACTTTCGCACGACTACGACTTCTATTCTGCGGTCGAGTCATCGACGAACGAATATGCTGAAATAAACGATCCTCAGCTGATCATCCTATTAGTACACCTCGAGAAGCGCGCGCGTTTATTCTGACAGCTCCGCTTTTCCAAATTGGAACGACTTGGGATCGGCGGTCACGACTCGCTCGCGACTCGAGGACTCGTTTCTGCGGCGTGAGAACGGCGACAGAACGCACGCGTATCGTGCAGGACGGATAGGACTTTGTAAGATTCACGGCCCGCGATACATCTCAGATGACTTAACCGATATTTAACATTCCACCGCTTTTGCGTAACGTAAATTGAATTGAAAAACAAATTGAATCCTATTGTGCAAGCAGCCATCTCTTCCTCGTTTTATCTTAATAAACGTATTAAGAGATCTCTCCTTTAAAATTTAGCAAAATATGTACATATATTTATGATATAACTACGTATGTGTAATGTCAAGTATAGAATCACATTATGTAATAAAAAGAAAGTGCTCTTATGTATAGTTTTATATGCTAAATGTGATGTTAAAGAAATATGCAAATATTTCTCCAATATTTACATGGTACGAATAAAAAGTATTACGCAGATTTGTATTATTTTATAGCAAAAATTCATCATCTTTGCGCAATCCTCGTGATTTCGAAATCGGAGAAAGAACAAACGCGACTCGCATATACGTCGCAATATCGAGATAGTCCCGATGGAGCATTGAGGCCACGTACAGTTCGCGCACTATTGTTTAAAAGAGACGACCGGGGAATCGCAAAGTAAAATGGTCGACGATGAAACAGGGAGCTAACGTAAAATATTCGTACTTCGTAGATAATATCGATATTCAGATAAGGCTTTCAATACGACGATGAAAGCGTTATTTTATTCCCGCTCTAATGATTTTGTACGATTCATTACATTCATTACTAATGAATTATTAGTTCTTGCCGTTTCGGTCCTAATTATTAACTTTCATCTTTTACACGGTATAAATAGATAATATATTACCTTCATAATTCAATTATACATGGAAAGAACGATTTTGCTAAAATATTTAAAAATTGAGCTAAATAAAGATCTAAAAATAATTTTGTTAGACCATAATATCCAAATAATTATGTAGGATGATCAAGCTGGTTGCTAGACATCAAAATTTCTTGTAGCGTTATGCTTGAACATCCTACATAATTATTTTGATGGTCCAGCAAAATTGATTTCAGATTTTTATCTAGATAAATTTTTAAATACTTCAGCAAAATAATTCTTTCCATGTAAACGTGATTAGACATCAGCTTTCTATACGTTCGAGGCATAGGTCATTTATCATTTATTATAATTTTACGATGTTGAGATCCTTTATACACGTATTACTCAAGTCATATTGTATTTTTAACGAGCCGCTGTTTGGGTGGCTGGAAACGGGTGGCCGTGTTGTAAGTTAGCGAACTTCCTTGCAACGTCTTATATATAGCGACGAGTAATTACGCAGCGCGTACGTGAATGCGTGACGAGTCACGTCCAAAGTTGCGTAAACGCCTCCGCGCGATACTGGCGGAGAAAGAACAGGAGATAAAACGAAGAGTACATAAATGAGCGAGACGAATGATATTAACGGGTCACCGTTATTATACGTAAATACACATTTCAACATTACGCTGTTAGATATCAAAGGAACATTGATAACCCAATTCTTGAAGTTAAATAACATTTTGTTATTTTGAATTTCCATATATGGTACATATGTTAAAGTGTAAATTAATCCATTTCTGTTGTTGGTTTTAAAATAAACAACGCCCATATTTACGTATGCATTTAGTAAATATTAAATTAAATTTAAATCTCTCACGTTATACATTTTCCTAAGTAAATTGTTTAATTTCATTATTTTAGTTTTAACAATATATTAAACAGAAGCAATGGCGACGTATAGAAATTATTAAAAATAACTCAAAAATTGAATATAATTTAATTATTGTGAATTTGACACTTTAACGTTGTACTTGTATTGCACATCAGAGAGATCCAGAAAATACATACATACATTTTAACATGATATCACTGAGATCATTATGTCGAAATGATTATACCACATCGACATATTGAAATTATCATATATGATATATGTGGAAATACGACGACTTGAAAATAGAAATATAAAGATGCACAGAGACGCGTCAAAATATTCGAATAAAATACAAAACTGAGAGATGCGAGTTCTCGAGTAACGTCTACGAAGCAGAAATTTCGCGCACAAAGAGAGACTCGCGCCTTCCGGAACGCGCCGGTTCGTAATTACGAAAATGCGTGTACGTGCGTAAGGACCGCGGCACGTTCCAGGTCGCGGAGCTCTCGGCAGCCGAGGAAAAGAATGAAAAAGAAGGTGAAGGTAGGTGCAGGAGGAGGAAGAAAAGTATCCGATGAGGAAGAGTCGACGAGCGGAATATCAAGCGAACGGCCCGTGTAATTCGGTTCCGTACGATCGAGTTCACAGACTCTTAGGTCGGCGGGGGCGGCCGGGTGCCAAATCTCTCGCAAAATCTCGTTAGAGAGACAAAAGAGTCGCAGGAAATAAAATCCTACCGGATTTCAGCAACCGCGTGCGCGGCATAACGGGCACGTATTGTGCAAGCGGCGTCTCTCTAAGTGTTCCTCGGTTCATAATGCCCCCCCTGCTATTGTAGCGCGAGGGGACGAGACCAGGCGAGACGTTGTCGCACGCGCGAAATGTTGGCACATCCAGAAAAGAAAGCACGTATGTTCCGCTGCGTGCGGATCTTTCATCTTCCAAACTGGGAGTCAAGTTCAAAAGCGAGACTTTCGAGAACGAAGTTTGCCAGAGGGTTTACATAGATCTTTTTACATGAAAAAAAGTTGAAGGAGAGCGTCAAAAGGACTTCGTCAAAAGGACCTTCGTCGTCAGAAGGCAACGTGACCAACGTTAGGTATACATCGTTAAATATCAAAGGAGCTACAGTAATCCAATCCTTTGAGTTAAATAACATTTTATTTTAAATTTCCATGTATGTCAAAATGTAAATCAATCCACTTTTGTGGTTAATTTCAAAGTAAATAACGTTTATATTAACGTATACACTTATAAGAAAACCCAAGTGTTCCTCTCCGATATTGATGAGCTTTGAGTATGTTGTTTCCTAGACAAAAATAAAGAACACATATTTTTTTTATAAGAGCCCAATCGTACTCTTTTAGGAGGTGCAACATCTCTTAGATTTATCTAGAAAACAATATATTCAAAATTCATCAAAATCAGGGGGGGGGGCACTTCCATGGTTTCCTTGTTAGTAAATAGTAAATTAAATTAAGTCAAATTTAATATATTTTTTAAAAATTAAATTGTTTGATTCCATCGTTTTATAAGTCAAATTAACAATATATTGCACAGATTGGAGCAGAGATAACCTATAATTGAAATGATTCAAAATAACTCAAATTAGGTATAATTTGGCATTACTAAGTGTGCCTTCCAACAAGCAACACAGTGTGACACGGTGATCATGTCATCTTTGTTTAACATTGGCAAACAACAAGGATGTAATGATCCATTGTGTCACACCGTGTCATTTGTGCCGCTTGTTGGAAGGCACACTAATTTAACAGCTCGTATTTGGCTCGAAAATGACGCGGAATGCGCTATGTATGTGGAAAATAATTCCAGTAATATTTTCTAATTGCGGCAAGTTCCGAAGTGGTCGACTCTCGCGGATTCAACTTTGTTACCGGGTCGAGCGAAATTTATATTACTCTCCCGTACGAGCAACGAAAGTTATGTATCATCGTGGCGCAAAGAACGTTTAATCTTCGTGATTCAGCTCGTTAGAAGCAGATTGCCCGTTAGACTCGGCTGTTTAACAGTTAAAAATGGGTTGCGGAACTCCGTTACGAGTCGGGGAGGACCTTCATTGCGATTTGCGCGAGCGCGTACGGAGTTAGCATTGGGAGATCTCGAGAAGCGGACAGCTAGCAAGCACATACCCGTCTCGGCGCGGAGGATCGATGCACGTGCTCGTATAACCCGACCATGTATGTCGTAAAGTGTTTGCTCGCAGTGCGCCGCGTTTGCGACACGCGACAGCCGGCACCTGCCGCGGGAAGAAGAATAACGAGACCGCAAATCGGAAGATCGAGGAGATTTAAGAATCGCCCGGAGGAACGTGACTCACGCTGAATTTATTGAAGACGTGACTGCAAATCTAAAAATGACACAATGTTAAATTGACGCAATATTTTCAGTCACTTTTAATATTATACAGAAGAATGTCGCATCAAGAGACGCTCCCCGCCTCCCGCCAAGTACTTATTTTCATGTTGGAAAATTATATTTCTATTAAAAAATTAAAGTACACACACACACACACACACATATATATATGTAAGCAAAAATTATTTACTTAAAAGTAAAGGTTATCGATAAAAACTAAATTAATACAGCACAAGGAATTATTTTCGTGTTGGAGAATCACATTTTCATAAATTTTAAAATTAAAAAATATATAAATATATGTATATATAATTTAGTAGAAATATATATGAAAGTAAAAGTTATTTAAAGGTTTCAATATTTCGGTAAAAGTTAAATTAATCCAACATAAAAAGAAGATGATTCTTCTTTATCTCGCTAATACTCAATAATGAACGCCAATTCCTAGTCACGCGCCGCGAGGATGAAATAGCGGCGATCGAGCATGAGCTACGTATACAAGAAGCGACGTGCACTTGTCGCACGAGGAACACTTATGGGAACCCAAAGTAAGGTAAGACTCGCGTAAGAGGATGGACGGAACCAGGCGACGTGGGCGTAACAGAAATAAAAATCGCACAATAGGTCTGCCGACTCGTTCGTCCAGGTCGTGTTTCCGCAAAAAGCGCGATTAGTTAAAAACTGGAACGCGAATCCACTTTCGTATGCCTCGTATACGGAAGAAGAAGAGGGCACACGAATATCCGAAGCGGAAAGAAAAACAGCGAGGCCGGCACGATTATGCTTGAGAATGGCAAGTGCGACGTTAAACTTCGTTCTCTTTCCAAAGGAAACGTGTTTCGCTTTTCTTTTCTTCAACTTTTCCTTGGAACGTCTCGTTAATTCATTCCCTCTCTCACCCCCTCTCTCTCTCAATTGTACATGATACTTGGTTGACCTTTTTGTATTAATCTTGCATTAATCTTTTGCATATTTCTACTTTCATATTATTCTTCTTGCATATTTTTCTATCATATATATATTATATTTTTTTATATATAAATATTTCATTAAAAAAATTTTTTTTTATTGCTTTGTATACACCTTTATACTTATTGTAATGTTAAATGTTCTCGAAGTCTTTCCGTTCATTTTTTTAAAACAATAATCTTAAATAGCATCTCCTCCAGATTAGTCTTACCCTTTTAAATTAAATAATCTATGTATAATATTCCATGATTTTTTACATTAAATCTGATTTTACTCAGAGTTAGACATTTAAATAGAACATTGAAAAGTTATGATCTTTTATAAATTCTTATCAATTTATTAAGTGACATCAACGTAACTGAAGAATATAATTTTCTCTACAGTTTTGTTTTGAAGACCGCAAGAACTAAAGTTCTAATTGATAAGATATAAATTTAATCACTCCAAGATGGAAGATCCGAAAGACCGTAAGTCAGAAGAATGACGGATGTTAAGACTTTAAAAAGTGGAAATTCAAAGATCCGTAGATTCCAAAGTATAAACTCGGTGGCAGAATAATCTCGCGGCGTGCCAGTCAACGTTCTCGAGTCCATTAAAAAAAGTACCAGATAGAAAATTGTTCTCCCCGTATATCCGGCAGCCGCCACCCGCGCGATTCTCACCAAGCCGTCGTGATGGCGTAGAGAGGGGAGGAAGAATACCAGCCCCTGTAGAAAGGGTGGGCATCGCGTCATGGACGGGGATGAAACGAGTCCCTCTGTTTGATCCGCAAACACTGTAATTGCCTGGAATATTATATTAGGTACGCCGTTGCGGATGAGGACATGGAGAGAAGTGGAGAGGAGCGGAGAGACGACTAGGCCCGAGGGGGGTTGGTTGGAATAAAAGGGAACGACAGCACTCCCAAGCGGGAACACGAGCCGGAACAATAATTTATTTTTGGCCTCGTTGTGAAGGAAGGGAACGCTCTGGCCGTGGCAGGTACATATTAACCTTCGTCCTCGATTGCGGGTCATTCCCGCCCAAATGAGGAAAGAATTACACAAGAGAAACAAAACGGTTACTACGCAATTTTAATTTCACTCAAATAACGGCTGAATTGTTCGGACCTTTGTGTTATGGCACACTTGAAATATCTGTTTCCGTTTGACGTCATTCTCAGTGTATGAAATCTGAAATTGCACTAATTACATGTAAAAAGGGTTTTTTTAGAAATTTTTTGTTCACGTTAATCAATTATGATTCATATTTTTCATATTTTTGTTTACTTTAGAATTTTGTTAAAACTTTTGCCTTAATTCCTTTCAAAGCTTTTATACTTCTATCTTTGGATCACATTGATTTCTTTTTTTTTTTAACGAATCTGCGAAAATTCAGCCATTTTATTCGCTCTGCTCCGAGAGTTCTCCCTTCGTAATTTCGTCACTGCTACCGTTAGAAACGAGTATGATTTGCATAAATTGAAAGGCAGACTTAAAATGATGAGCGTTGAAAGCGAAAGAGGAAGCGGGAGACGGCAGAGAGGATAATCGGAGAGAAGAACGAGGTTCGCTCGCACGAATTGAAATCTCCGGAGATCGGCCTCGCTTTTACTCACAATCAGTTGTGTTTCCGCGCTCTGGTCTCATTTATCGTGCAGGACATTCACGAAAATTAGCAAAATTATCACTTATCTCGTTCTCCTCGATGCTTTGATAGCACAGGATTAAACTGGGCACGCGCAAATTCAGATGCATTTTGTAGTCTCTCGTTAATAACATTCATATTAAAGAGACACAGAAGAGAGTCGGTAAAATCAATTCTTGCGTAAAACTAAATTCAAAGGATTAAAACAATGATGGAGAATCGAGAGTCGTTGAAGATGTGATTCATTACATAAACATACTGGCAAATAAATACCAAGATTTATAAAAGAGGTATAAATATCCAAATTAAAATATAATATGAATATTTCAAAGATACACTATTAAATTCATAATGAATTTTATATACTGAAAAATTCATTTAAATTTTATTTTTATTCATTTCTGTAGGTCGCCATTCCTCCTATACTTAATATATAGTTAATTGGATTAAAACAATGGAGTTAAATAATTTAACTCAAGAAAATTGAGTATTAAATTTGACGCAAATTTAGTTTATTATTAAATATTAATATAGCGATGTTTATTTTGAAACTAACCACAGAAATTGATTTACATTTTAACACAAATAAAAGTCGAAAATAACAAAATATTATTTAACTTAAGGGATTAGGTTGCTCCTTCGATATCTAATAGCACAGTGTGATTTTTCAAATTTATTTCCAAAGGCAACTGAGATCCTTGTGAGGCTTATTTATCCTTTTGTATTAATTTGAATTTTTATTGTTTTGAGCTTAGGATATTATTTTGAATTTTAAAATTTTAAATTTATTTTTCCTTTATATTAGATCGAACGAAACTGTTCGCGTACTTTCGCGAGCTGGTGTGCCTAGCAAATCTTTAGAATTTGCACAATGATGGTAAAGAAGAGTACATAGGCACTATTGCAAATAGGCGAATTGCCAATGGCGCGTTACGAAGTCCGACGAGGCTTGAAATCGCATTGTTGCACATGAAAAATCGATTGCAGGCGCAATTATACGCCGTTTCTCGTTCCGCCGGCGCCATTGAAGAAAACCTGCCGCGTTGCGTCGCGCGCTCGACTCGTCCCGCACGGAATCGTAATCACCAGTCGACCGGTTAATGGCGTTTACGTAAGTGCGTCTGTCGGCGATGTAAACACCGGCTTCTCATGCAAACAGTTGGATTCGCTTGACGAGACACGAACGGACGAGGCGTTGGACGACCGGGGAAAGCGGGAGAGACAAGTGCAACGTCCGTCCTCGCTAATAAAAGTCGTTTGAAAAATTCTGTAGGCCGACAGCAGGTTCTCGAATATTTGCTAAACTTCGAATTCATAGACAATTGATAAAAATAACGCACTTTAAAGGTACATAAACAATAAAGAGTTTGAATCTCTTCATTGATGCCGATCATGTAACTTTTATCCCTAAAGCGTGAAAAGTGAAAATTTTTGTTATTGAAGACAATAGAGATTTTTTATTTTTTATGTTACTGCCTTAAGGAAAAAGTTACATGATCGCTACTCAAGTTTCGAAAATCCAAAATTAAAAATCGTAACGTTCGTGCTTGCGTCAATTTCTCTTCCAAACGCAAGGCACATGAAAAGAATAATTTTACTAAAATATTATATTTAATAATTTAGATTACAGGGTATAACTAAAATAATGCTCACTAATCATACAGTGCTATTCCTAATAAAAAACTAAGTCGAAAAGTCGTCTACCATTTTGCAATTTTCGCAATAGTTAACGAGATATTAATTTCTAAATATTGCCGAATAAACGGATAAATACAACATGTATTTATGTATACGGATGTATACAACAGCTTTAAGATATCTTTAAGAGTCGTTTAAGAAAAATCTTCAAAATATTTCACAAAGAACACGAAAAGATATCTCAAAATTATTTTATGCATCGATTTTAAACAATTTTGCTCATTGAATAACTAAAAAAAATATTGCGAAAATTACAAAATGGTAGAGGAGACTTTACATCTCAGTTTTTTATTAGGAATAGCACTATATGATTAGTGGGTGTTATTTCAATTACATCCTGCATACAGCTCTAAAAACAATTTTATTGAAATCGTATAATCAAAATAATAACGTAGGAAATTTAAAAGCAAAATTTATTTTCAGATCTGTATCTAGTTAAACTTTTAATTATACTTGAGTAAAACCGTTCTCTCCGTGTGCATACATTATAATTAATATCGATGATTAGAGCAATATACGCTGACAAATCATAATAAAATTACTAATTTTCTATCCAATGGGAGATATTATCGTCGATTGTAATCTTCCGTTTATTCGGGCGTTTTGTAACACTTGGGGCTTTACAACCGTGATGTCAAAGCCGCACGGAGCGTCGTAGCCGCCGAAGACACACGACCGGTGGTGCATAGATGATCGCCGAGATTATAAGTCGTAGAGTATGCGCGATATGTAAATCGCGACGGTGACCGTGGCCTGCCCGCGGGATCGATTAGCTCTGGCCTTAAAACAACGCTAAACATTTCACTTAAGAATATAACGCGATCCCGTTCGCGCTGATCGATTTTCTTTCCCCGGCGAATGGAAAGTTGTAAAGAGACATAAGAAACGCGAGCGGATGGAACGCTAGAAAATTACGAAGTCTGCTCGCGTGATCGTCGTAATTCCTCGGGGATGACCCGGTCTCCGGTAAAGACTCGAACAGGAGGAAGATATCGTCCGGACCAAAATGTAGAAGTTCTGTTTGGATACGATCCTCCAAGGACTCAGAGTGTATTTTGTACATAAATAACGTATGTAGCGTGTCGGTACAGATATCAGAACGAACTGTGTAATAACACTGCAGAAAATTGCGAGAGACTTTGGATCGATAAAGTTGATCCCAGAAGTATTTTATTTATGCCGGAATCGATTAAATTAGCATAACGTCCGAGTTTCAATTTATTCATATGTAACTGTTACTCTTACTTTGAAATATTACTTCAAAATGCTCAAAAATTAATTAATCCGGATAAATTATTGTCGATGTTTATATTAAACTGAATTTTTTTTATATTTATAGAAGAATGATATTATTCTCAATATCAGAATTAATGTAAGGTTGCATTGACTTGACACAAATTCAAGCAACGAGAATTGGCTGCGTTCGGCAGAAAAAGCAGCTTTGCAACTGTTGTAAAATTTTTTAATATGATTGATTTATACATTTAGATCCAGTGAGGAACTAAAGGCAAGACCAATCATATTAAATAATTTTACAACAATTGCAAATCTGCTTTTTTCTGCTGAAGGTAATCGATGTTTGAAAATCTGTTAAGTTTCACACGTATGCACGTCATTATGTTTATTAAAGATAAAGCTCGTCCATTAGCCTTGTCCTTTGGCTTCTACCGACCATTAGTGGGTCCGACGTCACTATCGCGTGATTTACGAGAACGACACACTTGTGTCACGCTTCCGGTGAACATTCCCTTCAACATCCAACCTTTTCTTGAAGGTTCTCGCGAATAAGGATAGCTCTGACAACCTCTTTCAAAAGCGGTCCGTTGACGGCAACGTGGAAGCTTAAGTGGACCAGATATATTTGAAAAGGAAATAAATGATGTTAAGGAACGGCTTCTGATTTTGAGAAATCATTCCTGACACAGTTTGAAGGACTTAAGGAAGTTTGTGCCTTACCAGAAGCAATGTCAATCGTTACAAAGTTCTCCAATAATGAAGAATAAGATAATTTGATATCGAAAATTCTTCCATTTAATTTTATAAGAACTGCATATATTAATAGAAAGTTAATTCCCGGCTGTGTTGCATTTAATGGCGGGTATTAGAAAGTGACCAAGAAAAAATTGGCCTTAAATTCCACAGGCAGTAATAGTTAACTGAAAGTATGCGCGATGTGATATACGCTTTATAAATATTCTTCGTAATATCAGGAATGTGTTCCGAATTCTCTTGTCTTCTTGTGTAACATTATTTGAATCTATATCGAGGAGAAGTGTTGTGCTAGATTTGCGAAGTTAGCATGCTATATTTTTATTTTTTAGTGTAAAAAATACGAAACTTTTTTAAACTGAAAAAATAGCAGTCGGAACTCTGCATAAAGATGATTGTAGAGCATATAGAATTCTGTTAGAACTAACGAGAAATGTCGCAGAGATTGCAATAAATTATTAGCACAACACTTTTTTTTCCCAGAGTGCCGTGATGTCATCTACATTTAGAGTCTATCGAAATTGTTGAAATTTTGTTTTTAAATTACATACATTGGTAAAACTTGAGCAGTGCAGCTAACAGGAACTGTACAGGAACAAAGAGATTCTAAATAATATTGTGAGAGACGTAAAAATATATATTATATCATACTCTCTAAATCTGTGAATTAGTGGATAATCACTGATATCAATGCCAAGTATGCCACTGATAATCAGTGAATGAAATGTGAGATTCCTAACCTAGCTAACCTTGTTTTAATACATAAATTTAATAATTATAATATTGGAAGATTGAAATTAACGTACAAATATCAATATTCTAATTATTTAATGCTCAAACTTTCTTTCTTTTTTGGTTTAACTTCAATGATTATCCAGTGCCAAGTATGCCACTGGGTAATCAGTGACTAAATCCACTGATTTAGATTTAGAGAGTATATTATACATATCATACTGCTTTGTTTAAGTACAAAGTATCACTATAGGTTACATTGAAAATCTACTATTGTAGTACTCCTGAGATCATCAATCGTACTCAAGACTCATTACAGCTGGAGAGCTTGCTCCTACGAGAACTCGGCAATTGTAATACATTTTCCACATGCATTTCGGAGATGCATCGTCTCTCAGGTAGGTATTTCTACAATTCCGGCGTCGCCATGTATCATCGGATTACCAAGCGTCACAACAAGTTCGTGGTGTTGATTCACCATTCGTTATTCGTGAATGTCGCGAGTGCTGCGGATCGATTCGTTACAGCGCGATTTAGCACGATTCCCACATAAACAACTCGTCGCGATAGCGATCCTCTTTGTTCACTCTCTTCTCTAACACAACGCTGAAAACGCGCGCGGTTAATTAACTACATGTATGTACTCTATTTGACGGCGCGGTAGGAGAAAGCGGCCCCATCGAAATGAATCATTAACTTTAATCATAGAGACTCGATTTCTGACCGCACGTTGCACAAGCATTGTAAACGGAAGGTGCCACGGTAGCCGAGGCAATCACAACATAAGGCCTGTTCTTTTTGGCTGAACTTTTGCACCAGTTCATCTTTCTTCCTTTTCTCTCCAAGAGGAAAGAAGAGAAAGAAAGATGAACTGCTGCAAAAATTCAACCAAAAAGAACAGATCTATAAATAATGCTGAACAGTCAAATATTCGTGCACGAGCGTCATTAAATATTTATTATTTAACAACAATAAAACAATTTTTAACGAGCTCTCAATGTTCAACAATAATTAAAATAAAAACCGGGCTAATTAGAGCTAAACACCGCTGTAATTTGTGTCTATTATACAATTTTATTCATAGTATCACACACACACACACACACACACACACACACACATATACAATATATTAATCGACGTTTTGGCTGTTCTTTACAGCCATCTTCAAGATAATCAAATTTAATCCATTAGTTCTCAAATAAATGTGCTTTTTCTAAAAATCTTAAGTGGTTCTGTGGAATATCTTGAAGATGGCTGTAAAGAACAGCCGAAACATCGATTAATATATTGTATATGATACTATGAATAAAATTGTATAATAGACACAAATTACAGCGGTGTTTAGCTCTAATTAGTCCGGTATTATTTATTATTTAATTTCTAGGTCGTTCTTTCTTGTGCAACAAAAATTCTCGTTTTCCCCCTCCCCCCTCCCTCTGCCCCGTAGTTCATATTAAAATATTCTATGAAGTGTACATTGCAGAGATATTTTAAATAACATTGTGTACGCGAGACATAAAAGTGTTTTATCAAGTAAAATTTATGTGTGGCTCTTTTGGCAGTTTGTGGACAGGAATGAAGATTTAATTGGCTCGTTGCCCTTCTTTTATTTATTAATTTATTCTAATCGAGACATATTAACATTTAATTAAGGAATGAAGATATTTACGTGGCATTCGTCAGGAGCATTATTATAGAAAGTTGCATCGCGAAATTGCTAGCCGGAAGTATTTTAGACTCAGCCGAATACACATCGAGGATCTGTTTTGAAGGCGAGCACTAAGACTGGGACTTTTACTATTATGACGTACCGTCGAGGATCACAAAGGTCACGCTTAGCGAAAGGTTTCCGATTACACGGTAAAAAAGAGAGACGTCTCCAAGAGGGAAAAGAAGAACGAAAAGATCGCAAAAAGAAGTTTGAGTGAATTCTTGCAAATTTCTTTTTCGTATTCGTGCACAAAGTTGAAATCTGAGCTATCCTATGCATATTTCAATATCTTCTTCCCTATGGTAGCCGGTCGCTTTCTGTATCATATTTCTTATTCCGGCTTTCATTTTCTTCCACGTCGCTCTGTTATGTGCATCCGCATGCGGAAATTAATGTAATTTTCCTTTATGTAATTTTTCTAATGCATCAGTCGTTTGCGTGAACAAATTATTTTACTAAAAAAAAATTTACTAAATCTTAATAATATTTCTTTGAATAATATTAAATAAATAAATAAATAAATATTTATTTACAGTAAACAAATATTTACTTAATAAAAAAATGATAGTTAAATCAAATTAGTGGTCTTTGTATTAAATAAATATATAATTTAGTAAATATTTGCTTAGAATTTAAACAAATATTTATTAAAATTTAGTATTTTTTACAGGGTGCGCAATATGTATATAAATCTTTGCAACAAATTTCACTTCCGTTTTTCTCAAGAAGATCTGAGACATATCTTCTATCTACAGATTAAATAACTCATATTTAGATACGAGGTCATAAAGTAAGTTTCGCTCGAAAATTATTTCCGTGCTCAATAAAAAAATAGAACGTATAACCCGCGAATTTTCATTTCGATATTAGATGGTAACAATGTTAAATCGAGTCTCGCGTGATATTACGTCCCGAATGAGACCGGTCGGTGGAAACGCAACAATTCCAATACGAACACATTCAAGCATATAAACGGTCATGAAAAAAAGGATCGATGTCGACTCTATTTTCGAACGTGTCGTACGAGACAAATCGTACAAGGACTAAATAGTAGTGTTTCGCATGACATCGTTGAATAGAGATTTCATATAATTTGTGACTCATTTCTAAAAATTAATTCTCTCATTTATCTCTTTTTAAGCCAGCTAATAGTTGTTACATACATGTGCATGCATTTAGATATTACATACTTCATTTTTGTTACAAAACGCGATCCTTCTCTAATGTGACTTCGCATATATTTCAAATTTTTTTATTAATGTGTGAAGCTAATATTATACATTAGTGTAATTAATAGAACGCCATGCTGTCTCATATTATTATACAACATTATTTCATCTTTTATTATACTCTCGTTATATAGAATATTTTAGGCTTGAAGGATCATGTCATTCATTTGTAAATTTGATACAATAATGAGTTAAATTAGACTACTTATCAATTAAGACTATAATCAATTAAGAAACGCCAATATGCGATTGAGACTAAATATTAGTGCCTAATAATATTTCTATGAATATTTCATTTTCTCCAATACTTCAAATTAGACGCCAAATACAACCAGTATGGAAAACGTCCTAAATTTTATACGATAAGAAACCAATTTTCTCAACAAAAATACTATCGCTTTCCTCGAAATTAACACTTAATAACAGAATTTTCTATTATATAAATTCTTTTTACCGATTTTGATCTTTCAGTTTTAAACAAGAGAATTTGACAACGAGAATCGCCATGAAGAATCACCAAGAACAGATCCTATTCTTCTAATCACAAATCCAGACTGTTAATTTTTCTACTCGTTTATGTCCACGCCCATGGAAGGAACTGGTTGTATGGACGACCGTCGCGTGACCGTTGAATGCCGTGAATGAAGTCTCTCGCGTAATTCCAGAGGCCATGGTACTTGCAGTGTGAGGTCGAGGGCTGCTCGATGAGGGTTGCGCGGGCGCGCTTGTAAGGGTGAGAGGAGGATCGCTAGAAGGATCGATGCGGTTCGGCGAGATACCATGCACCCTCAGACGACCCCTTGGGTCCGCTCTCTCTCCCTCTCCCTCTCTTTCTCTGTTTCTCTCTCTCTCTCTCTCTCTCTCTCTCTCTCTCTCTCTCTCTCATCCCTTATTCTTTCCGTCTGCGTAGCGAGCCTGCTTTTCGGAGGCACATTGTATCCTGTCGCACCCCCGCCGACGCTCTCACTTCCCCTACAAACTGCATCGGCGATGCCGCGCGTCCGGAGGAACGAGGGAGAGACGGGGATAGTTTTATTGATCGCACGTAACCACGCCTTTCACCCTCACACGCCACGCCCACGTCCCCGACGTTCGTTTCTCTCTTCCACCCGGAAGCTCGTGCGGTGCACCCTGGATGGGATGCACCGCACCGCGCTCACCCCGCACCCTTCACCAGACGCAGTTATGAAATTCACCCTGTGGCGTAATTCGGGCGCGCTACTACACCGACGCGATCATTACGGATCTGATACGCTCGAAGATCGACGCTTGACCTCTGTAACGTCAATATACTAAATCGAGTAATTTTTATTTCATTATTTATAGCTATTGTTCTTAAAAGAAAATGCGTTCAAAGCATTTAAAAGAAAAATGTAGAAGTTATATATTGGAGGAACGAGAAACAAAGCGTAATACTTATTATCAGACAATATTTTAAGCACTTAAAAAAATTGATTGAGTTGTAATAACTAGGCTGTCTGAAGAGATATGAACGATCTATAATTTTGGTTAAAGTAACCAGATAATTTAGTTGCATAAATTCTAATAAAAAGAACAAAACTATTGTTTGAAATATCAGATTATTTAATTATAACAACCAGAATTTTGTTTACTTTCACCAAAAACATATTTTGTTAATTCAGTTATAATTATATTTTCCGTGTGCATTATTATAATATATTAATATATTACATAACAAAGATACAAAATTATAACGTATAACCAATTCGATATAACGATTGAAATCAATTTTGCATGTGTAGGTAGGTCAATTAATTATTAAAATTGAATGAATCGACAAAGTGCCGAAGTAATAATGTGATGGAAGAATTGTGTGCATTTGCCAATATGTGCTATGAATAATCAATAACTCAATTGCTTTCTTTCTCTATCCATATAATAATAACGCGACAACGATCGATTAAATTTTAATTATTTTCTTTGTCGAATTTATTTTATAATGCTCTCATTAACCTCTTCGTTCTTCATTAGTGGCTGGTTTCTCTTCTCTTCTTCACATCTTAATCTATCAAAGCAACGATGGTGGTTATTATTATCCTCCTTCGTTTACCGAAGTACAGACGAGAGACTTTTGTTAGTCCTGATAAGACACGATACTTAGGCATCGCAAGGCATTTTTACATCGTGGAACGGAACTGGCAAAGCACACTTCCTGCCGGCTTCCACGTCAGCGAATACACACGGATAACGTCGCGTATTACGCACGGGGTTATATATGAAAAGTCGCGTGCTATTTATACACCGTAGTGGAACTTCAAACGACGTCGTCGAAATTACACCACACATAGTCGCCGTCCCGCGGACAGAGAAATCGGTTACACGCGTCACCCTTTTGTAATTGATGTTACCTGCAGAGTCTATTTTTGCCAGTGTGTGTGTTGCGCCATTTTTCCATGCAAAGTGCCATCTACGCGTTCAAATCTCACCTTTTCACTGATCCCAACTTTTTCTCAATCATCGATGAATCACATGTTTTATTTTCTTCCTTTTACTGACAATGAGCGTAATTTGAGCAGAGTTTTATCTGACGTTGACCTCCAACGCAATTTCTTGCGAAATATCATCAAAAGTTATTTTTCTTTCTTCAGTTTAATCTTCACAATTCTCTAGGCTTACTCGAATCGACTTTAGCTAAAAAGAAAGAAAACGAGAAATATTTCACACGATATGTAGGATATTATATTATAATAAAGCGTCGACAGAACTCCGTATCGTCTGTTCGATCTCGTGCCACAAGATATACGACAGGAAAGACGTCTATTAATGGCACTTGATGTCCGATGACGATAAGATAATTTCGATGGCATCCATTAGTCACAGATGCGAATGATTCCTCACATACAGCCTCCGACTCGTACGCTTTTTGCGTGTCACGGAATAATCTCTGTCGAAGCCGCGTAAATCTATCCCGTGCTATCACTCTCGGGATACTCCAAGTCGAATTATTCTCGAAACATGTAAGCGCTCTCTACAAAAATACCGGTTTCTATCGAAGCACAAATCGATTGGCGATCATAACTTATGCAACGCCGTCCGTGATCTTCTATCGGTTACTTGTCCTGGAGAGTAGGTCGTCGATATTAATATCCTAACAAATCGTTTTCTGCGAGCACTCTAATTGCGGCCAATACGATTTTGTGAATGTAAATAACTTACAAGGGTCAAGTAATCATCCAATCGATTCTACTCCAACTTGAATGGGTGATCAGTGCGCTGCGCGCATATGAATAGATCTCTTTCCGGAATCTCTCTCGTAAAAAAGGATTTATTGGTAAATTTATGGTAAATTTATTTGAAATTCAAAAAGCTTTAAATTTATTCTTATAAGATGCTTATTAACATCAATATTATTAAATTGCTTGTTAATTTAATTTGTGATATTACTATTCTAGATACGTATTATGGAATTATTCAGAATGAATTTTGATTGGAATTATTCAATTATTCCTAGATTTCTATTGTGTTTTTTTTAGGGAAAACGGAATAATTCCGGTCGAAATTTATTCCGATTTGTTCCATAATAGATACCCTGTTCATGATTGCGTTTCAAAACTGAAAAAGATTTCAGCGCAAGCAAGGTTCCCTGGTAAAAAAAATTGATAGAGAACAATAGAAAAATGCTATCGTTTTGAATATGGAATCTGGTTCGTGAATTCACTAATTTGAATCAGATCTTATAGGAATCTTATACAAATCTTATAGAATTCGATAAAATACGATAGAATTCATATCCGATTAATCGTGATGCTCGCGAGGTCAACGATAGAAAATGATATAAACTTATAGAAAATGATACAAATTGATAGAAATTCTATCGTTCTTAATCGTTCTCTATCAATTTTTTTTACCAGGGTTGTCACAAATTCTCTATCCTAAAATTCCGTAATTTTTCTCTGATTTCCAGACAAAATTTCGTGATTTTCCCTGATGTTTACAATAATATTTTGAAATTTTTTGTATTTTCGTGCTGACTTGGAAATCAAATTCGTTGAAAGAACAATTTAACATTATAGCAATGTAAGTTATTATTAATGTTGCTGACATTACTTGGATTTAATTGTTAAGTTGATAGTATTGCAAACTGCGTAGATGTGACGTATCATACTAAACTTCTTTAAAGTCAAAAATTTTTATTTTTCAGGAAATTTTGCGAAATTCCCTGACTTTTTCCTAATTTCCTTGACCGTTTTCAATTTCTCTGTCATTTCCCTGATTTCTCTGACTTTCAGTTTTGTCGCGATTTGTAGAATTGGATGTGTATATAAATTCACTTTAATATATTTAAGCACTAAGATCCGCTTTGAGCGAGTATAGGATTTCTCTTACTTAATTTGCTTTTAATTTCATGATCAAATTTTCTAATCGTAAATTGAGTTATCGATATATCCGAGCATTCTCTCACAAATTTCTCTTCAAATGAACATAAGAAGAGACGTTATTTCGTTTCCGGAAATATCATGTGTAGGTCATCATGAAGAAGCTGCTGAATCGGCTTTTCCGGCCGTTACATTCTCTCTCACGGGCCTCTTTGTATTTGCGATCAATTATCGTGTGCTTTCACTGATCGATCTTCGCGAATCGACGTCTTCGCCGGAGAAAGTCAAGCCAAAGTCAGAATTGGTAAATATTCCTCTGACCGCGTCGCGTGGATAAATACAATGAAAACAAAAAAAGGATGCAAAGATACGTTATGTTATGTATTATTTACCTGGACTCGACAAATTTATAAAAAACAAATATAATGTAAATATGTACAGATTTGTTATTACATTTTTATCACACATATTTTAATTATATATTTTTATCGTATTTTTATCCCTATATATTTGCATATCTACATAAATCTGCAAACAAAATATAATAAAATATAAATAATAAAAAGTGAAAAATCGATTGAAAAATGATCAACACAAATAAATGTGAAATAAGAATAAAATATAAAGTATTAAAATTAGAATAAAAAATAATTTAAAATGTAAAATTATGTTATAGTGATATAAATTATATTAATATGTGTGAAGAGTGTTAAAATCAAAATACATTACAAATTCTAAAATAAAAAATTTTTTAAATATATACACGCACTTAGAGATGCTTATTTTCAAATTAGTTATCGCTATAATCTCGATATCGAGAGCTCAGTTACGAATAGAGTCACCAGAAGACGTTCTTCTCTGGTGACATCAGGTTTCCGACGTAATACTGCGGCGAATCCGCATGATCCTTCTAGCTTACGTGAGATTCGCGGAACATAAATGAAATCTCGCGAAACTCGTATTCGCCGGCGGCACTTCATCGTACGTAACAATGCAAACTTAACGTCCAATCTGCTCCATGGACGTCGATGAAACTATCATTCCACCGTGTTGTCATGTGGGAGAACATCTTTTACGTTTAACACGTAGGTGTAAATACGATACTCAAACAATCACTCGAAAGCTATTAGCGGGATTTTATAGCTGTATACCAGGCCTTGAATAGCTCCTATCTCGTAATTAACCGGATATATATATATATATATATATGTAGGTACATTTGTACGGTATAATTATAATAAACTGATAGAGTAAAAATACATGAAAATGTGTCGTTAAAAATTTCAAGCAAATAAGAGTATCAATTTTATTGCATTTGTTTTATTGAGGCATCCAAAAGGTGTTATCTAAAATATAAAAAAATGAATTCTAAAATTGTCAGAATCATAAGAGATTGTTTGTTAATTTGATTGGATTCTCTTCCCTTTATATTAATTATAATTAAGTAATAATAACAAATTATGTAAATAATAATGATAAATCAATAATATCGTCTTCTATTTTTATCAAAAATATAGTCATATTATTGTCGTAAACATAATACGTGAAATAATATACTTATCAATAGATAATATATGAGTGAAAAATATAGATCATATTATGTATATTATTCACTAATAACCTATTATCTTTTAAATAATCTCAATCACCATTCTATTCTTATCTTTTACAACAATCCCATTTCTATTTATAGAATTATTAGAGTTCACTGCATCATATATATATTCATGTTCGCGTAAAAAGCGATAGTGTGATCCCAAGAGGCAGGTCGACTCGATCCCCCTTTTAGTTTATCCTCAAAGCAATCCATCTCGTTAGCTGCGCTTCCTGATGCCATGCCGATGCCTTTGGCAGCCCTATGCGAACGCGCTCTCGTATCTACAGCAAAGGAAAGTAACTAACGTTTGCCCCCCTCTCCCCTGTATGATGCCGTAAGTGAAAGCACAGGCCCGTTCATTTGCTACGTTTTATAGTTGCTCACACGTTATAGCCTTGGACGTTTTCACGCGCGACACGTTGTGTGCCGGGTCGCGTTTTTCTCCTCGTAACATAGCTATCCGGTGGACACGCACAAATTGGATATGCAAATGTCCCGCAAAATTTCGAATTTCAGATTATTTACTACCACACGGAAGCGTACTTCGTGTAAATATTATTATTATTATTATGAATAAATTGTCGTAATGTCAGAACAACAATTTATCTCCTTTCATACACAGAAAGAATGATTTTGCTGAAGTATTTGAAAATTTAGCTAAAAAAAATTTGAAAACAATTTTGTTGGACCATCAACGTTCAAACTGGTTATTAAAATATCAAAATTTTTTTGCAGCATCGCTCATCATGCTTGAAAATCTTACAAAATTATTTTGATTGTCCAACAAAATTATTTTCAGATCTAACTAAATTTTTAGATACTTCAGCAAAATTGTACTTTCCATGTACACGAGAAATAATACAGCGCTTATTATGCAATGTATCTCTTGAAATATTTTCGCGACAAAGATTGATTCTACACGGAAAAAACAATTTTGCTGGATACAGACTTAAAAATAATTTTGAATTATCAAAATGATAATAATTTACGTAGAATACGCTCAAGCTGATAGTTACAATGTCCAAACTTTTGGCAACATTGCTCATCACGTTCGAATATCCTACATAATTATATTGATTTCATTATTTTAATTATTTCGATAGTCTAACAAAATTATTTTCAGATCTGTAGCTGAATTGTTAAATACTTCGGCAAAATTATTCTTTCCGTACAAATTCGTCAAAGAAAATTCATTACCACAATTAAAATAAAAATTAAAAATGAACGTGTAAAAAAAATAATACAATGACGATACCAGAGATAAATATGTTCGAAGAAAAATATATGATATAATAAATTAAATTGTTTTTCTTAAAGGATTCTTAAAGGATTTATCGATCACCCTATAGCTCGCTCGGCGATCGTACGCGAATAAGCGACATCAAGCGCACGTGTGAGTTCACGAGGAACGTGACAGCAAGGTGCACCAGTTCAAGGAGATGCGACGATGGCTCGTTCGAGGGAAATTTCCTTTCTCCCATGTTCTCCCGCGTGTATACGGAAGCAGAGCGCTATGCACATCAACGTCAATTCTCCACGACACTCGTAAAAATAGTAACGACAAGGTGCCGAGCATAACCGCGGCTCGACCTTTTGCACTGATAGCTATTTTCATCGTGACACTTAATGAGTATTTTATCGCACGCGCGCGCAGATCTCAATAGCTATCGTATCACAATCGCAAATCCCGAATATCTCATATTTCAGTAAAAGATATACAGTGTACAGAGAGATGTACAATATAAGATGTAAATGTGTACAGAGCTTTTTACATAATTGAGAGAGAAACACTAGTGTTTCTCAATTGTATAAAAAGCTCTGTACATATTTCCATTCAATATTTTCCATTCAATATAAAATGCTAAGCTGATTAATGTCACATATTTTGTAAGACGTACTATGTGTGCATAAAATGTGTAACATAACATAATAGCATAAAAAATGAATATTGTTATTTTTATTATTACAATGAATTATTAAAATTAAGCGGGTAAACTCGTTACATTCGTCACTGGGACGTTGCTTTGAAATTTTAATTTGATTTTAAATCGCTAATGTCTCTTTCTTTCTGTAAACAATTTAAGTTATTAAAAATCCTTCGTAATATCTCCACTTCCTCGGAGAATAAAGCGAAGATTCCGAAGGTCGGAGTTTTAAATTAATCGCAAAGGCTAAAAAAAAATCGATCGTTACCTTCTTATAATAACAATTTAACCATTCTATTTCTATATTATTTCAATTCTATCACATTTTCTTCGACCTTTGCGCGGAATCATCAATCTATCTACGACTTTCGGCGTGCCGGTGGCGAGGAGCCGCGTGCCAACAATCTCACCGAGCGATTACGGAACGTGAATGCTCGACGGACGTGGTAACCGTGAAATCTCAAGCGGACGACCGTAATTATGACTTTCCTCTCGACGTAGGAATATCGCAATGTCACTGGCGACAATCTCCGCTTGCGTATCCACGTGCGTGATCGCGCGTCGTACGCGCGACGTACGCAACACAAAGACATACGTATCTTTGATACGGCCTTACAGCGTTTATCTTACGTCAAACGAGAAACGTTGAAGCTCATGTTTCTTGAATAGTACGTTGTATCGAGATTAAGATAAATATTGTTAAGCGTCAATAAATTTTAATTTTTTACATTCATATCTCAAAAATTATGTAAAAATAAAATATGCGTTATATTAATTATTTCAAATAATAATGTATTATCGAGAATCGAGGAATTTCAAGGATTAATATTATTTCTTTTAATATAAAATTTTTTATGTAGAATTTTTTTTCTTCTCAGATGTATAGGTAATGAAATATCAATACCTTCATGATAAAAATTAAATATAATTTTATGCTTGCCCTTTTGTAAATATGGAGACAAACTATGGAGATAAACAAAATTGATATTATTGGTGCAATAAGCTTGATACTAAATTTTAATTCAACGTTAGAGAGAAGTTAATTTTGTTCTTAACATTTAAAGGACAGGAGTCTGTTTTAAAAATCTTATACTTTTTCCTTGAATAAGATTTGTTACAATTACATTCCTTGTATAATTCCATTATATTTCTTTCATTCTATTGTCTCAAAATATGACGCTGTTTCAGCGCCATTGTAGTGGCTTTTCCATCTTGTAAAGGTTAATAAAGCAAAATGTAGGAAAGTAACGTTGTATTGAGAATTCAATTATTTCAAAAATAAGCGATGCACGTATAAATTAGAGAGAAGCGATTATAACAGGAGAACTTGTAGTTATGCAAACGCAAGCTAGGCTGGAGCACTTCTAAGTGCTCTCCCGTTCGTTCCGCGGGTGTTTACTTCGCTCGCGATCGATATCTAGATCGATATCGTCACGTGTTGCAAATGGACATTTAATTATGAACCCGGCGTCCGTCGATGACACCGTCCTAGGTCGTTCCGCTGAGATAACCCTCCATGTAGATCAACCACGAGAACGGAGCGAGACGAGAGAGGAAGATCGACGTACATCAAGTTATTTTGAGCCGCTTCGCTCATCCACCTGAATAAATCATGGTATTCGCGCTCTGAGGGTTCCAGCGACGGCTATTATGACGAGAAGGGAAGGGAGGGAGGGGGGAGCCGACCTTTCGGATTAATTGCCCGCGATGGGGCCTGCCTTCTCGACTCGCGACGTCGCGATATTGCGAAATGACGGCTCGGGGATCGAGAGATTTGTTTTCGAACATTCGACGAGACGCATAATAATTCTATGCATACCTATACCTATACAAAGACTAAACTACGAAGATACTCTCAAGCAGAGGAAGAACCTAAATACGAATATTCCGTTCTAAACATAAAATAATTTCTATGCATACACCTGTGTGTACATTTTATCTAATACATATTTAATTTAATAAATTAATGTATTAAATTATATATTGTATATCAATATAATTAATATATTAATTTAATTGATTGTTTAATATTTGTCTCTTGTTATTTTAATATTTATAACTGTAGCCTCCTTCATTCCTTGATTATTAGTCTCATCCTTGAACTATTGGATTCTTGTATGCTCGGACAAATAAAGTATGTACGAGGTAAAGTACGTCTACAAAGTAAAAGGTGGCCTTGATAAATTTCGAACACAAAGATCGGGTGTCGAGTTTTTGTAGATTCATTCGATACACTCGTTCAAAAGGACCCTCCATCTTTCGCTGTAAATAAACATTCAAGACGCGAGGTTTAAAAAAATTACATGTTACAAAACTTCCAGTGTTTAAAGAGGCTGAATGGTTGATGATAACCGAAGGTCGTTGATGAATAATCGCCATTTGTGACTTGTTTTATTCGCTAAGTATGCAAAATTATTATTTAATTGCATCGATAATTCGCATAGTCTCTCTCCCTCTCTCTCTCTCTCTCTCTCTCTCTCTCTCTCTCTCTTCCTACAAGTAGAATTCGAATATTAAAGTTAAAATTGATTCTTTTTACCAACTCCATGAGATCTAGAGTGAAATACATCCTATATTAGATATTATTCTACGATGCACGTTTATAAGAAACGTGAAGTTTCACAAGGCACGATGTTATTCAACATTTTTATAATTCTACCAAGATAATTGAGTGATAATCACAGCAATTGGAATCGCGGAAGATGCTTCTCTCCGCTGAAATGCTGCTTTCTTTGCTACTCCCCTCAGGAGTATAAAAATATTACGCCGCGGGAAATACTTTATCATGTCTAATTACGCGTTACGATAACACATTATTATTACACGTGTATTAATTACTGCACGCGCACATTACTCGCCGAAAGAATTCTTCTTCGTTGAAGAATTTATTATGTAGAACGGACGCGAAGCGGATCCGCGCGTTTGATTCTTTCGCAATCTTTCGATATATAAGTACGATTTTTACGTCGCTACGCCGCACTACGAGTCGTAAAAGAAGGGACTTTGTCACTGCAGAGATCTATACCCGAAGATGAAGAAGATGAATGCGCGTTGTATTCATGCAGTTGTTGATGAAGCTGATGATTCTGCGCAATTTCAGCCCCGAGGGGGATTGTTCCTAGCCGCGAGGATCGTGTCACGACG
>NW_017256190.1:454425-471728 GCF_001594055.1 Mycetomoellerius zeteki
CAAGCGGAATCGGCCGCCAATCGATATGTACCATCTGGCTGAAGCAATGATGACGATGATACGTATAATATACGGGGCTATGAATGAGCGGCACAATAAATCATAAGGCACGTAAATAAGAATGATGACCTCGTATCACGTACCCACCGGCGATGAAAATGCAACGAACTTCCATGAAAGAGTCAATTAAATTCGCGGATTAGTGTGCATCTCTCTCTATACGAATTGGGAGCATCGAACATTCACGATGGAAACTATTACGGGTATCACAGGGCACATCAGTGACGATGAAATATTACTTTCGTGTCTGTGCTTTTGTCAGTATGTAATAATAAAAAAATGTTCACTATTGATTACATTCAGGGGAAGAAACATAATAGAATCTACGTTACGATTTAGCCGAAGAAGACCTGCATTACTAATCGCGACGATCATTATGGATGTGAGCAGAGAAATCAGGACACATTATAGAATTGTTCGGGATGAATTCCGATCGGAATTATTTAAATTATTGCTTAGATTTTTATTGCTTTTTCTATAATGTTAGATATAAAGGGAATATATATATAATACTCAGTTGAGTTCAATAACATTTTCTGTTATTTTTGACTTCTATGTGTGTCAAAATGTGAATCAATCCATTTCTGGATGAGCTTAATTTTAAAGTAAATAACTAAAATAACATTCATGTTAACGTTACATGCGCTTACAATAAATACTTAATTAATGGATGAACTACTCTCTAAATTCTTTGAAGTGGAATTTCACTCTAAAGAGAGAAAATTGACCCAATCTTGAAAAAGAGTGGCTCAATTTCCAATCTTCAAGAGAGAGATTTCATTCTTCAGAGTGAAAAATTCACTTAAAAAATTTTAGAGAGTAAATTTGACACTTTTTTTAAATAAAATTGTTTAACTCCATTGTTTTAATTAAATAAATTAACGACATATTGAACAAGAGCAGTGGCGCTCTATAAAATGATTAAAAATAACTCAAATAATTTATAATTTAACGTTATAAAAATTTTAAATAATGTAGAAAAACTGAATAATTCAGACAGGAATTGTTAAATTATTCCCTAGATTTCTATTGTGTTTTTTGAGGAAAAGCGAAATAATTTCGATCAAAACCCATTCCAAATAATTCCATAACATGCAGTGCGCAGCCAGCCCGTATTATGGAATTATTCGAAATGGATTCCGATCGGAATTGTTCAGTTATTCTCTTTTCTATTGTAAATAATTTTCTAAGTAAAACAGAATTCCATAATACGTGCCCTAATTCTCTTTTTCTTCTCCGCATAGTCGAAGATATTTTAATAATAAAAATATTCAAGCGGGTTTAAAGGCGGATCTGCTCACGTATAAAAAAAGGCATTTGCAAAAGTATTTTACATCACACCGCTCATTACGTATCGCATTCACGTCCCGCGTTGGCCGGTTGATTTCGATAGCATCGAGACCCGAGCCGGAAAATACACAGCAGCGTGCATAAATAGATTAATCGAGCGGCGGTCTATACGCTATCCCTCTCCCCCCGTCACGGAGTGTCATAACCGATTCTTGCGGTTGCGAAACGCCGGACGGATCGTCCGTCCGCACCGCCACCCGCGAGTGACGATCCGGGACGGCGAGAAAATCGCTCGGCTCCGCGCGAGCGCATCGCGCCGCTCGCCGATGTAATAATGATGATCCCTTTAATCAATTAGCTCGACGGCGAAACCGTGAGGCAATCCGACGAGAAGACGACGCGCCGCGCCGGCCGCAGAAAATGCCGCGGTTCGTTCCCCGACCACGGATATTAATTATCTGGGGCACGGAGATGCGCTCGCGTACAATGCGCGATCGTAGGGGGAGGAGGGGGTCGTCGCCACTACAGCCGCTGGCGAATGTGGCGTGACTTTCGCTTTTCCTGCTGTATATTCATCTGCTTTGCTGATGCTGCTGCTGCTGTCGTTGCTGCACGATTGCTACGCTAGCCGCATCCACGGCATGCCTAAACGCTGGAAAAACTACGCAGCGTGGCACTTTCCTCTCGGCGAGAATGAGAATCACACTTGCAAAACGCTTGTGCTAACAAGGATGGCGACTTGGCGACTGCACCTCTCCGATCGTCAACGAAAGATGCACTTTCGTCACGAATTACTGCGTTTCCGCACGATAAGAACGATTTTTCTAAAGTAGTTAAAAATTTAGTTAGATCTGAAAATAATTTTGATGGACCATCAAAATACACACAGAAAAATATTATCATATTGTTAAGAAAAGTGGTTACTCAATTTACTTTCTTTCTTTTAAGTAACGATTTTTTCAAACAAATAATATTTTCTTCGCAACAATCTTAAAATATACTTATTACAAATTTTAGAAAAACTCATTATTATGTACTCAATACATGAATTAATTTTCTTTTGAAAAATATTATAAATTTATCGAAAAATGTTTATATGCAAATTACAAACTTGTTTTAATTTAATAATATATATTATATTTATATATATATTGATGGAAATATTAAACTCACTAGGATTCAGAGTATATTTTGAATGCTGTTTGATGCTTGTAATGAACTTATAGATCTACAAATATATATGAAACTTTTGAAATATTTGAAAATATAGCATGTATTTTTTTGTTTGTAGTTAGTAAAACTTCGAGCATGACAAGCAATGCTACAAAAAGTTTTGACATTTTAGCAATCAGTTTGAACGTTTCACGTAATTATTTTGATGGCCCAATAAAATTATTTTCAAACCTGTATCTAGCTAAATTTTTAGATGCTTCAGCAAAATCATGTGCATACTTTTGTGAAAAGTACGAAGTCGCATCTACGTGGCCCATTTCTCTTCAGCAAATTATATAATCTCTTATATTAACTTGACGTTAAATCGAGATTAATCTAATTCAGGCCACACTGCAGCTGAACTCGATTCTTTGAACTATGACCCGGTCTCGCGGGGACTCATGCATTGCTAAATTCATAATGTGAAATACCTAATTTGAGTTATTTTTAATCATTTCTATAGGTCGCTGATGCTCATATTCAAGTCAATTTTATTAAAACAATGGAATTAAACAATTTATTCCAAGATGTATTAATTAAATTTGACACAAATTTAGTTTATTATTTATTAAGATATTAATATAAACGTTAGTAACTTTAAAACCACAGAAATAGATTAATTTACATTTTGACACACATACAAGTTAAAAATAACAAAAGGCCTATTCTTTTTCGAAGAAAGTTCTAAACTGGTATACACTAGCAATAATAAATTGGAATGAAACGAATATAGTTTGTAATGCAAAACTTATTATACCAGTGTATTCCAGTTCAGAACTTTCTTCGGAAAAAAAGAACAGGCCTGAAATGTTATTTAACTTAAGGAACTGGGTTATCATTGCTTCTTTTTTATCTAACAATATATATCTAATAATTACATAAAACGAAAATATACCATAAGATCGAGAATGCCGAAATTTATTTCGCGACACAAGAGAAATATCGGTAAAAATAACGAAGGAAACAGGCAAGGATTAACTCGAACGTCAGCCTGGCGCCGGTCCTCTAATTTACAAATGCTATAATTGCGGCGTGGAAAAATAGACGCAAAAAAAAATCCATTCGTGGAACCTCATTGAATAGCCGTTCTATAATCTCCATAGAAACCACTCGCCGCCGAGCCCGAACGCAAATTGCAGACCGCATCCGATAAAAGCGCGTCTCTGTGCCCGATCATGAGATACGATCCAGCGTCTCTCGGAGGATCCTCGAAGTGCAATCGACCGCGACTGACTGCAATTAATCGGATTTGTTACTCGCGTTCATTAACGATAAGTTAATGAAAGACTGTGTTAATGAAAGGCTGACGAACGATACACGGAAAAAGATTTTGCCGAATCTAAAAATTTAAATAGTAATTTAAAAAGTAAATACAGATTTGAAAATAATTTTGTTGGGCCATCAAAATAATTATGTAGAAAACTCAAGCATGACGAACAATGTTGCAAAAAGTTTTGACATTCTAGTTGAAATGTTCCTGAATCAATTCACTAAAATCGATTTTTTTTTTTTGCAAAAAGATTTGAATCGCCCTTTTTGTTGAAAGAAAAGTTTTTTACAAAAAAATCGGGCCTTTTTTGTTTGGAAAAATCGATTCTTCGCAAATAAAAGAGTGGCTTGAAATTATCTTTTTTTCTGAACGATCGATTTTTTTTAGACATTCGAAATATCCTTGTATTCTAGTAATCAGTCTGAGTGTTCTACGCATAATTTAGATAAATGAACAAAATTATTTGCAGATCTGTATCTAGCTAAGTATTTAGATACTTTAACAGAACCATTCTTTCCATATACATAAAGTAAATACGTAATCTTGGATTTACAATAAATGACATTTTCGAATTTAAAAGAAAAAAAGGTATACACATGAAAGCCTTCGTGTCGCAACATAGTCATTATTTAGGAAAAAGATTTTAAAAATCCTATAATCTACCATATATAATATATTACCATATAAGATCAGCATGGCTTTTACCAAGATAGTTTTCCCGCGGAGATGTTAGTTTCTAACGTTTACGTCTCGTTTTCACTTATCGCCGTGACGGACGAATTGTTGTTTCAGTAACGTGAGGTATCTTCAATTGCGTAACAAGAGATCCAACTACCGTCATCGTGAGAAAGGGAAATGTCGAGAATTAACGGCTCGCGCACGAAGGTAAACTAGTCAGTTTTCCTGTCATAAATCAGACTAATAATGAGACTGCGTCCACGAGACTTTCGCGAAAAGTTCAGCCCACATTGTAAAGTTAAATTTTTAATTACTCTCATCCCGACCGATGCGTGACGTTCCGCCAAGAATGCGGAATATCCATTAATGATCAAATTGTTATCAGTAATTCAAACGTCAGAGCGGTAAAACATTCAAAAGTCAGAAAAACTAGGCAAAAAATATGCGCTTCCTCGTCATTGCAAACCTTCCCTTCAAACGCAATATTTACTAAATCAATTAAAACGCAAGAAGAAATTTTTTCCTTTTATAACTTTTTAATTAATAGAAAATGTTTTTTGTTACATGACCGTTGTATTGCTTTAAATCATGATATCGATTTGTCATTAAATTAAATTTGATGCTATATACATGCAATTATTAATTCATTTAATTGCAAACATCTTTTATATCCATATCATAATAGAATTGCGGATATCATCCACAAAAATTAAATAATTACTATCGATGAGCAGATTTATACATTGTAAGTTGATATCCGATTTGTAATTCGATTTTGTCATCCGATTAAAAAACAAAAATACTCGTAAAATTATAAAGAAACATTTTATAATATATACGTAAATATAGTATACGTTGCACACAGATGAATTTTCCTTCTAGATAATATATAATATAGATACTCAAAAAACTCTATATCCGTCTATAATATTTTCTGTAATATTTTTATAGATACGCTCTTAACTTGATTCTTTAAATTATATAGATATTCAGTAAATCTTTTAAAGTAAATTCTTAAAGATTGAAAATTGAGCCACTCTTTCAAGACTGGCTTAATTTTCACTTTTTAGAGTGAAATTCCAATCCAAACTCAGGAAAAAATGTTATATAAGGATATATATTATATATATTATTATATATAAAATATGTCAATTTTTTTCATACATAATTATATAGAATTTTATATAATTATATATGAAACATTTTTTCCCGGGAAGAATTTAGAGAATATGTATTTTATGCAATATATATATATCTCTCTCTCTTATAGATATACAACAATTTTTTGGATCCATTACAAGTTAAAATAAAAAATAGTTTAACTCACGAACACGAAGCGCAGCAACGGAGTTGCGATACAATCACGTTCCTCTGTAAAAAAAAATAAATATCTACATCCGGATTACAACATGTGCCCGAAATAATAAATATTCGAAAATGATTTTTATCGCATTAAACTTTTCTCTTTTTAAAATAGAAATAAATATTGAATAGAACAATTATATAAATTTCAGGAAGCAATTAGATGATCAGTGAGTAAACGAGTAGTAAAAATAAAAAACCTGTTCACCTCATTGTTGCTCCGCTGTCACCCGATGCCTCCCTGGACCTCCTCCTCCTTCTCCTTCTCCTCCTCCTCCTCCTCCTCCTCCTCCTCCTCCTCCTCCTTCTCACTCATTTCTTCGTTGTTACTTCGTGACACTCACTTGCAATTGCAAAGACGGCGTTGATCTGCGATCACGCGCCGATTATTGGAACATGATCGCGCGGCGTTTTGTACGGCACTCCCGAGGTTAGGTTAGGTTTGCTTACTCGCAGAATACGGTTGATTACGATCGTACGCGCACACTGGTCATCGAAAGACGATATTTTGCGCGACATTCCCAGTGTCAATCGTAGATTACGTTTTGACGGAAGAATAATACGATGAGAATACCCGAGCGGTGAATACGACGCGACAATACCTACAAAATACGTCTCGCGGAATGACGCAACGGACTGGGACCGACGCGACTGACGGAGCGAATTGAAAATCGCGCGGCCAACTTCACGCGGAACTCGTCGCGACGGGCGGTAATGCGTCGACTTCTGGTCGCAGCTTTCGCACTTTGATTGACAAACAGTACCTACATGCTATTATTTCAATGATTATTATCTCGCATGCGCGTGTTACGACACACAAAAATAAACATACGTCCGAAAATTGACAGTATAATAAGTTGGCTACGGAATGCAATATCTAACTGAAGATAGCCAAGTGTTGCCAAGTCTGTTCGAAAGTTATTAATAGTTCGGCTGTAATTCGGGCTTTTTTTATTTTGAGAGCGAGTATGAGGCTGAGTCCTCATGGAGAAAGAAACAGCGGAACGGAATCAAAACGGAATATTGATAGAAAAGAGATATCCTCATTCTATCTCTTTTCTGTTAATATTCCGTTCTGATTCCGTTCCGCTGTTTCTTTCTCCGTGGGGACGCAGCCTTAGATTAATTTTTAAATAAACTATTTCTCCGTTCTGTGTGTGTGTGGCTAATTATGCGCTAACATTGAGAATGATCCGATGAGGATCGAAACGTCTGTTTTTGTTTATAATTGACACATGTTATTAAATTTTAGATTTTAACTATTTTATATATTTTATTTACTAACTTTTTAAATTTTAACAACAGACTTTGACTCGTATCCCTTTCTTTTCTCGTTTTTTTTTTAATTTGTTGAGTCTTATTACTATCATATTTTTTTTATATTTTTTTTCTTCACAAAAAAAGTCACTCGGAAATTATCTTAAACTTTCTGTATCCCCGAAAAATCTCTCAGTAAAAAAACTTCTATAAATCTCTAGTAGAATTCTACTAAATGTAGCTCTTTATTAGTGGTTATTTTTAGCTAGATAGTGGCCCTTTAATAAATCTTCGAACCTAAGTAAAATGACCCAGCAAACAGTAACTAACAATATCATAACTGTCATAAGTTACAATTTACAACGTAATAACACAATATAACATATAACAGTTATATAACATGTAACAGTTATACTGTTGAGTGGAAAATTATAACTGTTATGTTACTTAGTTGATGTTTGCTAGGAACGATAACATCAAGGTGTTAGAAAAAATATTTTATTCCATGAACCAAAATTTCGCTGTAACAACAAAAAGTTAGTTGAAATATACTTAAAAAGATTTGAAAAATATACCGAATAGAACTATTTTATACGAAATAAATTGTTCAATTGGTACAAATAAATATTTTTATTATTTTTTCCTGAAGCAGAAAAATGTATTTGGTAGAGGCAATTAAATTCTTTGTTATATGTATAAACAAAATATTTTATTATTCTTAAAAAATGCTTCATTTATTTGCCTAAACAATTTCGCTGGAAGAACTAAATATTTCTGGAGTCCAAATATTTTTGGAGTCATTTTGATATCATTTCAATCTTATACATTGAGAAGAATTTTTAATTAAAAATGTACGAATCAGAAAATTCTGATCATATCAATCAGAATTCTGGTTACTTCAATTAGAATTATAATAAACTCAATCAAAAAATTTTAATACCCACTTTCAACTAGAATTCCAATTAATGCAATCAGACTCTTTCCAGTGTGATGATTTGTGTTCTGCATGAGACTGCATCTCGTTGAAATATACACTTTATGCGTACCAATAGAATGCTTTCATCCAATAAAATGCTTTCATTTCTTGGCAATCAACGATCTATCGATTCAATAATCACGGATCGCGCATTTTTACAGCATCCGTGTTGCAATGATCGATCAATCCGGCAAAGCGAGACACTCGGCCGGAGCGATCTGATCCGATCTGTATTACCGCAACGTTTGTCATAGCCACATAGCTGCGCGCATCTCGAGCCTCGCTCGTGTTATTGCTACACGGGCGATAATAAATCGTCGATTTAGCAAGCGGCGTCTCTTTCAGCGTTCTCTTTCAGCAATCGGTGAGAGCAACGTCGTAGGTGTCGGGACCGTTTCGTGAAGTTCGCACACGCACGAAGAATGGCGGAGATTCTTCGCCGTGCGATTTGTCATACTCGCGCGCTAATTGGACCGACTACCGATGATCCACCGGTCGTTAAAACGCTAGTCGTTGATAGCAATTGTCTGTTTACAAATAACAGATCTTACGAGAACCGATTGCCGGCCGGAATTATAAGTGCGATTTGCAAATAAGGCTGTGGAGAATTTACGAAACTCTCGGCGATAGATGGATCTAATTCTTCAAGTCACCTAATTGATGTCTTTTTAAATATATATGTAGTTAATGGAAACGAGAATCTTTGACTAGTGAGTATTACAGGGGATTAATAAAATAATACAAACGTTTAAGAAATATATTGCATACTCTCTCTCTTGTTTTATTAATAAGAAGTTGGACCTATTATTTATTTATCTTTAATATAAATTTTATCCTGGAATAGAATCATGCTTGAATAATGTAGGAACTACTGCAATATTACACTAATTCTTATTACTTCCTGTTGTTCTTTTATATTATTATTATAGAGAATAACAAGAAATAATATTTCTTATTATTTCCTATTCTAGATTATTACATATAAATAATAGTTATTACTTTTCTATTATAGAATAATAGGAAAGTAATTACTATCATTTTCCTATTTTCTTCTAGTAAAATATCTTGTTTGAAAGATATTGGAGGAGGAAATCTGTGTGTATCTCCCACTCTGCTCTTTAAAACCACAAATAGTACTCGAATCAGGTGATTGCATTGATCAGAAAAATATTAAAGTTCAAGAGAAGAACAGAAGGTAATTTTGGAAAATAGAGTGAAAAAAGAATGTTTTATTAATATAAGAGGTTGATCTTTCATTTGCTTTTAATACACATTCTGTCCTTGTTGAAATAATCATATAGTGTTTGAATTGTTACCATCGATATTATTTGATACTCATATTGGAGAAGAAAATTTTCTTTTGTAATATTATAAGCAATTGAAAGATGTTCTTCTGAAAGAATAATACAACATTCCATTAGTAACAACTTGTACATTATGTGATTGTTTTACTAAAGATAAAATGTGTATTAAAAACAAAAATGGGCTAATCTCTTGATTAATAAAATAAGTAGTAATATAAATGGTATATTGATGAGAAGTTTATGTTATTTCGTCTATCTCCTGTATTTTGTAATATAAGAAAATTTTTTGCGTCTCAATACATTAATTTATGTCCCTGGATTTGATGTATTACGCTTAATATATTTGATATATGATATTTGCTGTTTCTAATAACAATTATTAGAAAGCATTAACTAAATAAAAAATATTTCACACTCATAATTTATTATATCGCTTATTAATCATCTTATTAGTCATCAATCTTTCCGACAGCGATCGCGCGAATCTTTTTTCGTCAATGAGCGAGCACATTCGTTCCAATAGGATTCTCTTTTCATCATTTTGTTCCGCGTATGCCATTAAGTTATTATACTTTAGCCGCGTGTCGCAACACTGTACTTCCAGCTACTTATAGGAACGGGCAACGAAACGGAACCCAAATTACGCGAACTCCCGCTATTAAAAATTATTGATTATTTTTATTATACGTTGCGTCATCTCGCGTTTAGGACAACGAGCGGCACCTGCTGCACTTATGCGAGCAGTTAAGATCGCTGTGCGTTCGTCCGCGGAAAAGAAACGATTATCTTACGTTATAGAAGTCCTATAGCGTAAGATAATCGCGTGCGAACAAGAATATAATGCGCGAGATGCAGCCAGCTATGAAAAGCGTATCCCTCGTATAACGGACACAAGATAGACGTTTCAGACGTAAAAAAAAAAATACCGGACTCCTTCAGCTCCATGTTTCCCTTTCATACTTTCTTCGGTGAACTTTCGTTTCTTCTTCGCGTTCAATAGATCATTCCTTTATAGTTAATGGTCTTCCTTATGTACTGAATATGGGATGCTTGAATAACGTTGCGCACGCAAAGATTTTTCTCCCAGTGTTATAAACTGGCGTAACATTTATATGCATTTTTTAAGTTACAGCTCGAAATGCATCAAGAAGCGTTGGCGTACTGAGAGACGCGTTCGTCAGATATTTTATACTTTCAGCTTCGCCTTCTTCGTCTTTTTAAGACTGCTTGAAATCGCACGTCGCCGCGAAACGATCTGCACGTACATCATCGACGATACCGTCATTTTTATGCCTTCGCGTATATGGACAGATTGTGTCCTCGGCCTAGAAATCATGGTCACACTCCCAGTGTATCTACGGGTTATAGCGAAACGTATTTCAAACAAATTGCTTCTCGAATATCGCCTGGATATCCTAGATCGACATTCATACACCTCTCAGAATTCGTTTCGTACAGTAAAATTTTTTGTGCTATCTCAAGTTCATCTTTCTATAGAAAAATTCTCAATTGTTCAATCACACCAAAAAAATCTCTCTTTGTGTCCATTTCTATCAACGTAGATTAACTTTAATCTCGGTTTAATTTAGTCTTCATTCTTTTCCTAATTCGTAGAATTAGAAAAAAATAAAAAAATAAGTTAAACCAAAATTAAAGTCAACTACATTGATAGAAACAGCTTTAGCTAATATAAGACTTCGTTAATTTACATTATTAATTGCCCTAAATTGAGTTTAACTCATTGCCCTAAATTAATTATAAAATAATATTTAATTTAGAAATAAAATCGATCCTCTCGTGATACCAATTTAGAACAACACCTATGAAGAACAGTATGATCTGTTTGTATCCTTCGTCGATTTAGTTATCTAGTTCCTAGTCGACAAGTGGGCTTCTCAGGTGAAGCTGAGCGTGTGACGAATAACAAGCGAGCAATTTTCGATCGCACGATCCCTGCTTACTAATGGTCCTCATTAAACTTACTTTTCGGAGAAAGGACTTAGAGAAGTGACGTGATGATTTTCGAAACTTCACTTAGATTGCTTGCGAAACAAACAGCTCATCTTGTATTCATTATGTACTTGTTTTTATTGTGTACTTGTTATAAATGCCAACATTCCATTAGCTTATTTAATATGTAATTTTTATATGTATGAAATATAATTTTATGAAAGAGTTTCGCGAAATGTCAAAAAACCTTCTATCTTCCAAGATACAATTTTACTCGCGTGAAATCTCTTTGAAAACACACACGGTTATCGCATTTTTCTACGACTCGTTAAATTCGGAGCTTATTCGATATTCCCAATTTTACGATATCTCCGTTTCAAACGAACCGACTGAACGCGCGGCACAGAATATTTTATGTGCTATCCATCCGAATCGCTCCAGTCGGATCGCTTGCACGAGAGTTCACGTGCTCGAGAGCTCGTGCGCAATGCTACGTTACTCTCGCTGATCGCTCTCCTCGAGCGGAGCCAGATGACACCAAGGCCAGGCGGCGCAAGATTTCTCGCAGTGAGAACGCTGAGTTCACCGCGAAGAAGAGAGCGAAAGAACGTCCCAGACGAAAAAAAGAGCCCCCTCGTTAACAGCCTGACCAGGGTCAATCGCTAGCAGGACATCCCGTTGCCTGATCTTTCAGAAAACCGTCAGATCCTTCAGTCACCCCCCTCTCCCCCACGGATATATAATTCCTGACCGGGGGGGGGGGCCTCCCCAAGATAGCTTGTCTTCTTATGTCCCTCCCCCCCTCGTCAGTATTTGCCTCCCACGTTCTCCGGGAGTCTCACCTGGTCGGTAGCATCCTCCTGCACTCCCGACGAGGACTTTCTCCGAAAGACGGCCAACTATATAAGCGAGATGCACGCTGTTTGAAGCACGTTAGACGAAATCGCACGGGTGCGTCGAGCAGGCCACGTCGAGCCGCCGCGCCCCGATTGCATCTGTTTTTCCATTCGTAAGTTCACCCCGCATATACGTGACGGTAGCTTGGGAGAGAAAGAGGGAGAGACAGCACTTTCGTTCGTACGAAACGCAAATTCGTGCATGTGACTCGGCGCCGAGGAACATCACAGAGACCTCCACGAGACTTCGATCGCCGGGGACCATGAGGCCCGCGAGAAGCTGGGCCCCGTTGGCAGTGACCGCGCTCGTCGCGACGGCTCTACTGCTGAGGCCCATCCACGCCGATGGTAAGATCTCAGAAGGGTCCTCATATCGTTATCTAACGTTAATCTCTTGATTCTTGAGATTCCCGTACAGTATAAATTTCCAAGGAACGTCCTAAAGACGTCCAGAGGATGTCTCTGCACTGAAACAAATTATATTATATCAACAGCATTATTTTTATTGAAAATGATTTTATTATAATTTAATAACACTAATGAAACAAATATACGTCATGCTCCGGTTTTAATAAAATTTTATTTATCTCATTAATACTAACTATTGTTAAGTCAACGAAATTATTTTCAAAATAATGCTGTTGATACGTCTTTTTTTTCAGTGTATATCCTCTGAACGTCCTAAGGACGTTCCCAGGATGTCTCTCGGATAAAGTGTGTTGCATGGGTTGCTCTTCGGGTTTTTAAATTTGAAACTTAAACTTGACAATGCGAGTTTTTACCGGTGATGAGAAAAAACGATATGCATTATTGTGATACGCGGAGTAGAGGAATGCAACTGAACATGGAATTAATCTAGCACGAAGAAGTTTTCGGAGTCTGCTAATCTTTTATGGGATGGAACAGTTCTTGTATTAAGATGAAGAGAGATCTTATGAATACCTAATTGTTCTTTCATGTTCAATGGAGAGAAATAGAAAGAGAAGAAAAAGAAACGCGAGACGACCACATTAAGTTTTCGCGAGAGTAAAAGTAGTCTCAAGAAAATCGCGTGCCGGATTTCTGCATCGGAAAGCGAGATAAATTAATGACTTTGAGGGAAAGAATGTTTTTATAATATTAAAGTTGCTCGCTTCACGTTAGTCTTCTAGCTCCTCTTTCTCACGCATTTCATAATAGCTTATTAAATTCATTGTAGTAAAAAAAAGAGGCATTAAGGTAAAATCTCTCGTCGCTGGCGCACAAGTAAGATCGCCAGCAGAATACAATTTAGAAGGGGATGCGTTATAAGAAACGCACTGTATGTCAATAGTAATTTCACGGTTAAAGTACGCATTACGTAGCGAGCGTGCGACGTAACATTTTTAACTTAATGAATGTCGCCACGACGGATCTGTAATTTGTCAGCTTGTCGGAAAACTTATTAGAAAGTCCACTGTTGTCCTGCAACGCGTTGTAATATGTGAGTAAAAAATGGAGTTTACGATTTGGCAGTTTTTACTTTCAGCTATTAAATTGAATCAGACTTTTCATTAAGATTATACCTAATCAGCTCTTTAAATTTAAATTTTAAATATAAGTAAAAAAAAATGCCGGTGAAAAATTAACTTCTTTTCGATATATTCTCTGCCGCCCTAAATCGACATAACGAAGTGCTTAATCAAGAGATAAAGTAAAAACGTAGTTGATTGAGCGTTAAATCTTGATAATCAAATTCTCTGTGTTTTCAAGCGTAAACATGGTTATAAGTCTCTTATTATATACCTGCTTTAAGTTCTGATTAAAACATTTCATTTTTTATCTCTCGAATTAATTTATGTTTCCGATTAGGTTCAAGCGTGCCTGTAGGCGTACTACTTTACGCAGTTTCATCACACGCCATCAGTTAATTATAGGAAAATCTTTAATAACTAGCATTTTCGTCATTCAAACAACGAAATGTTTTTACATTATAGATTATCTTAATTTATTCATCGAACATTTTTTTCAAGTTTACTCGATCGCTCGAGCGATCGATACGTTTTTCTTTCTCTCAAGTAATGCAGGCGATTTTGTGAAATTGGGACGCATGAAAAAGTAGAAGCCGTGTGCACCAGGCTTGAAATAGTCAAGTATTAGAGAGACGTGAACTATCGGACAGAGCATCTCTCAGCAAATTGCGCATAGCGTGTTGGGATCGTTGCATAAATCAGAACTATCAGGTGCGATCTAGCGTAATCTAACTCGCGCGAGCGTGCAAAGCCGAAACTTTACCGCGATTGTTCTGATTTCGATTTTAACACGTGTAAACGTCACGCGCCCACACGCGAGTTATTGTTTAAATACCGTGCGTGCGTTGAAGATCATTGCGGTGTTTTGCCAGCGGTTGTCTAATGGGAAAATGTTAACAAATTAGTTTCTCAAAATAAAACGATTGTAAAAACTTTTAATTTTTATTTCGCGTTATATTATTTTGTCGCGCTTTTTATACGTCCACCTTTATTTTATTTTAAAACTTTATTTTATTATATTTGATTTTTACCGCGCGCCTCTCGTTTCGATTCGCTTTATTTTATTCCATTCAATTTTTATATGTCGCAAACTGAATTTAATTGTTTTCCATTTGTTATCCCTTCAGTGCTGTTCAAGTTTTTAGCCGTATGAATTATTTATCTCTCTTAAATCGAAGTGGAACCTTCAATAAGTTTCTTTTTTGAACGTCGAGAGATTAAATGTCCGTTTGTTTAACCCTTCATAGTCACACTGTGTCAAATTGACTTCAAAGAATGTTTTGATGTTCTATCTTTAATTAATATCTCTTTGGTTGGAATTTCTCAGTGGAATAATCAATCTTTCATGCGATAATATTTCACACTTTTTTTTTCCATAAATTAAAATAGCCTCCTTCATTTCCCAGAATAAATACTTTTTTTGGAACGCGAACTATTGCACTATTTTTTTCTGAAAGTCTCATATTTCTGTAAATAGTCATAAATTTTTATAAAAAAAGAAATAAAAATTGAAAAAATTATGATTTTTTTTTAGTAAAAAGTCTCATTTTTCAAAAAATTTTATTTCCATAATTTTTTAATATGTTAAAGTTGAAATCTTTATAAAACCGCTGCATTTTTATTTCTAAAATGTTTACAATATACTCAGTAATTTTTTTACTTCAAGGAACGAAAACTGTGAATACGCAGCAACCAAAATGCTTTGGGGTCATTTCAACCCGGTGACCATTACACTCTAAAAACTATCAGTGTGGGTTTAACATCATACAATGTCTATATAATTCTCACTATGTTGGTATTAATATTAACATCAACATAACATGGATTTAAGACCGTGGATTTTAAATCATGATTTGTTGATATAAATACAAGAGGTTATAAATCCACACATGATGTTAATATTAACACCAACACGGTGAGAACTATATAGATACCGCGTGGTGTTAAATCCACACTGATCTTTTTTAAAGTGTATGAAACTTTCAAGAGCCTACAAAGGATTAATAGGTAGCAGAATAGCGAATCGCTGATCCGGGATTAATTGGCGTACTCGCCAAGTTTCAGCAGATGACTGTCGACCCGCCGAACCGGTCGTAAATACCAGCGATGAATCGCTTCTTCAACTGTCGTGGCGGAGCATCACGCTCGCGCGATAAATCAATCGGACACTGTTCGCGTTCCGGCGCATCAGCCACGATGAAAGCGAAGCGTGACTCAATCGGCGCGTTAACGCGTGTTTAACAAACAAAAAAAACCGCCATGCTATTATTGTGAAAATCCGCGTTGGTGTTTCGACTGTACGACACAAAGCGTCTTGTAATGACTGTCTTACGACGACTCCGCTGATGATGATAGCGCGGAGCAGATAAAATCCCGCGATAAGAAATCGTTACGGTCTGATTACGACTTCCGTGACTAAGTCGGTTTAGAATACTATCCGACGCGAACACAATTCCCTGACTTGGTTGCGAATTTTCCTCCTCTGTAATGAAGACATGTGTTCTTAAATTGAAGGGAATTTTACTCTTTTTGATTTCCTGTAAATTGTTGTGATATGAATTTAGATCAAGATTGGAAGTTAACTTAATACAAAGTAGAAATTCTAAAACTTCGTTTTCTCTTCCCATAGGAATTTATACAGTAAATTAATGAAATTTTATTTACTCAATTAAATTTCTGTAAATTGTCTTGATTTTTGTACTCAGTTCAATTTTAAGTTTCAAGAGTTATTGAACGGAATTAAGTTTTAACAATGTTTGATGGTTAAAACATTGTTAAGCGGAATTTAAATTTCTGTTGATAGTTACTAGTACTATTACGAAGACTTAGATAGCTGTAATACAGCTATCCTATGGGAAGAGAAAACGAAGTTTTAGAATTTCTACTTTGTATTATGTTAACTTCCAATCTTGATTGCTAGGAAGCCGCGTAAATGCTATTGCCGACTTATCATCTCATCTAATAGCGTTACCACAAACAATAAACGTTAGTGGTAATTTCATCGTAAGATTGCGATGTAATAAAAAGTCACCAGCAATGTAAGAAACCATAAGTTACTGAGAGAGCAGCCAAATTTATTATAGCAATTTTTAAGATTACAGATTAAATACTATTTTCCCAAATATAAGATTAATCAAAATGCAATAAAATTTTCTGCGACAACCAAGCTATATAATTTACATCTCTCTTGTATCTAAAATATTCTTTAAAGAATAAGATAAATTTTTTAAAGAATAAAGCTTTAGATTTTGGAATTCTTTTCTAGCGCCTATCTCGGGCAACTATCTACCACCGTCAACCAGTTACGGCACACCTAATCTAGGAGGTGGCGGCGGTGGAGGAATATCGACGAGCTACGGTGCGCCTTCAGGTGGTGGCGGCGGCGGCGGTGGTGGCGGTGGTGGCTACGGAGGTGGTCGACCTTCCTCGACATACGGAGCACCCAGTGGAGGTGGCGGTGGCGGTGGATATTCCGGTGGAGGCGGCGGTGGAACACCGTCCTCCAGTTATGGTGCACCTCCGTCCTCCAGTTACGGTGCACCACCATCCTCGAGCTAT
>NW_017256190.1:471908-526838 GCF_001594055.1 Mycetomoellerius zeteki
CCCTCCGGCAGCTACGGGGCACCATCCGTAGGACGTCCCTCGTCCTCTTACGGCGCTCCTTCTAGCGGTGGCGGTGGATTCGGCGGTGGTGGTGGTTTCGGTGGTGGCGGCGGCTTCGGCGGCGGTAAACCATCCTCATCTTATGGAGCACCGTCAAGTGGAGGCGGTAGACCATCGTCCACGTACGGTGCACCTTCCGGTGGTGGTGGAGGTTTCGGCGGTGGCGGTTTCGGAGGAGGGGCACCCTCCTCGAGCTATGGAGCGCCACCCTCCTCGAGTTATGGAGCACCTTCTTCGACCTACAGCGCGCCCTCCTCGAGCTATGGGGCACCGCGCGGCGGTGGCGGCGGCGGTGGCGGAGGTGGATACGCTGGAGGCGGAGGAAAACCCTCGTCCAGCTACGGAGCTCCCAGTTCCGGTGGCGGCGGCAGTTTTGGAGGTGGCGGTAGTTTCGGAGGAGGTGGATACTCTAGTGGTGGTGGAATATCTTCAACTTATGGTGCACCCTCGGGAGGTGGCGGTGGATACTCCGGTGGTGGCGGCGGAGGATACTCTGGCGGTGGTGGCGGATATTCCGGTGGTGGCGGCGGAGGATATTCTGGTGGTGGTGGCGGCGGATATTCCGGCGGTGGCAGTTTCGGAGGGTAAGATATGATAATGCAAAATAAATGCAAAACTGTTCAGTAAAAAAACCAAAGATTGTTTTTTTTATTTTATGCACGACAGCAACTCTCTCTCTCTCAGTGTGAATGATTTTTTTTTTCAATATCACGATATTCCAGTTCTAATTATATAAATATTTATAATAATTAAGACATTTTTTTTTTAAATCATGATTTTTACTTATTTAATTCGGGGTATATTCATTTTTTACCAACTTGTTCAATTTAAAAATTTTATTTATAATTTCTTATTTATTATCCATACTTTTTTATCATTGATTTTTTTCAATCTATTAATTAAAAGTTTTTCTCATGATTTGCTGTTGTTATCCTCAGCTCTGGTGGTTACTCCGGAGGAGGTGGTGGCGGTTATTCCGGCGGTGGTGGTGGTGGTTACTCCGGCGGTGGCGGTGGCGGTGGCAGACCATCGTCGTCTTATGGTGCTCCCAGTGGAGGTGGCGGACAGAGCTACGCCAGCAATGGAGGATACCAATACTAATCCAGATATGTGTTCACCCGGCGAGACGATCTCCGTGCTCAATCACGTCGGCTTCCACCAGGTTTTCTGCGTTGAACAACGCAAACCGAATCTATCGCAACCTCAAGACTCGTTAGTTCGATCGATCAACTTGATCGACTACGTGTTATCAGAAAAGAGACGTCGATCCGAGAGACTAGTTTTAATCGAAAGATGATGGCCTTGGTGCCCACAGTTACGAAGAGATAATCTCGGACATGATAACGTGAATAAAGATCAGAGAAAATCAACGCTGAAGGCATCCCCGTTGTTATATCATCGAATGTGTCCTTCAACAATCACATGGATATATTTGAGATTTTCCACGGAAACATCTGCATGACAACAGCTGATGGGAGAAACGTGCGAGGATCGTTCGCCGCATCGTGAAATTCGTGCTAAAGATTTAACAGCGATGAGTTCTCAGTCGGGAAAGTTGTGAGCGAAGGAATATTCGTCCCGATGGCAGGCGCGTTCCCGCGAACGGCCGAAAGAATAAGATAGTTATTTTTTTTCCTTTCTTTAATGTTATTATCACTTTCATGTACCGGCTTCCAGGAAAGCGTCTGCTTATGGAACGTTACTTCCGTCGACGTCGAAGAAAAGCGAGGAAAAGAAAGAAGAAGAATAAAACGAAGAAAGGAAAACGAACGAGAAAACTCGATTTTCCACATTTCGGAGCCTGTAACTTATTTATTTTGTAAAGACGCTTTTTTGTACTAATAATAAAGCCGCTATGCTGATAAGGAATCTCGTCGATTTGTCAACTTTTTGTTCATCCCGTTTCGTTGTACTAGAAATTAATCTTTTTTTAGGAAATCTCCTACACTTATTTCATGCGGTCTTTTTAATTATATAATTATCTTCGCGTTGTAAGTCATGCAATTTAAGCTAAAAATCCGAATTTCGGATTTAATCTTATTTTTCTGATCAACCATTTCCCCTTTTTTCAAATGATAAAATCTCTTCGCGGTTGATATTTTGTCGATTAACTACCTCAATCTTCAATAGAACGGTTCCCACTTTAAGAAGAACTTTTCTAAGTCTCTATACCCAAAGGAAGATGATCGGCGAGACAAAGAAGAGCTCGACATAAGGTTAGTCGGCCGACACGGTCGATTTATCGATTCTCACAGCTCGGATACCGGGAGGACATGAATAACTAAGAGCTCTCTTTCTATTCCTACTGTCGAGCGTCTAAAAATGCATATTGATATCGAGGACTTCGCGAATATGATGACGCGAGTCCTGCCCCGTTGTCGATCAGCAAAACCGAAATGCGGGATATGCATTGCCATTGCAAAGCTCTTAGGTTGATAGTCATAGTTAATTCTTATTTCAAGATCATCTTAAGTAATATCTTAAGATGTTGATACAACATCTTAAGATGGTATTCAACATCTGTGGCCAGTATTCGTAGTCCTTATTTCAAGACTATCTTATTAAGTAATGTCTTAAAATGCTAATACGGTTCTGTGATTGGTTCATGATATCTAAGACTGTACTTAATTAAGATGATCTTAGATATAAAAATCGACTATAAATACCGGCCTTTGACATTGAAAAATTAAAATACTCCAAGAGGTTTCTTCTGGATGTGATCTGTAAATATTAAAATATCGTCGGGTCTACTCGTTTTATTCGCGTAGCACGTAGTATTATTAATATTTAGTATTACATTGCATCTCTAAGGCGAGAAACGTAAATATGGTAAAGTAAAGTTCGGTACGCATACAGTAAAAGTAAATAAGTCAACGTAATAATTTTATCAGAAGTACCTTCTAATCAGCTCTGTCGTTTAAACGAACATGCAGTTATGTACGAAATTGTGTTATATGCTACGTTGACGAATTGACACAAGTATAACCACTCACTGATTCCTACAAATTTTATTTTTTCCATCCCTCTTAAAAATTTTGCTCTTTGCACAGCTTAGGTGGATATAATTCTCAACCCTCTTGAAATATCAGAGTTCATGCTCTTTTAAAGGATGCAAAGGTTAGCGTCGGGGTGGTATTTAAGACTTAGAAGGGATTCAACTATGTGTTCTTTGAAGTTTATTCATACAACGATCTTACCACATTTAAGTTGCCGTATAATCCGTCTCGCCTGCGAATTTATAATTCCGAAGAAGTTCACGTTTTCTCAAGTATTCGTTGTTGGAGCTTGTCTTACCTGCTGTTACGTTATTCCTTCAAGATGCTAAACGTTGCTTTCCAGTATCCTCAAGGTAAATAAATCAACTCTGCCTTGGGTCGTGCTTGGAGAAGGAGAAGTACAGGAGGTACTTCGAAAGCTATATCTTTTAGTTGTCGACTACACGAACTCATCTCAAAACTACATTATGGAAACCGCACATTGCTGCGCTAAATATGAGCCGCCCGACATTTTTGTACACCGTTTATTTTTAACATTTACAATCAACATCTCTTTCGTTTGTCAATTATACACGTATAATGTCATATAATACAGTAACGCTTCTGCAATACATATACATGGATATACTGCTCCGGGCGGGATGGGGAGGAAAGGGAAAGGGTGAGTCAGGGGACGCTTTGCTTTTTACATGTTTAATAAGTTATTCTACGTAATTAGGTAAGTCACCCCGTGCGTTTGGGACGCGCAATATTAAGTACGCCATTTTGGTCTCCAAGCGGGAAAGTGAACGACGATCTCGGTTTGGTTGGAGGATCGTTTTCGCTAATTCTTATTCGAGCTATCTCGACTTCGCATTTTCGTATTCGCACGACACAGATTGGCTGTCGACTCGCGATTTTATAATACTTTGCAACGGAACGACGTCATTCTGCGAGGAGTGATAGACTCTTGGATGCACGAGCTTCTTGAGAATTGATAAAATTCGTTCCCTTTGAATTAAAAAAATTCGTCAAAGGCAAGGAAATAATTTTGCAAATAGCTGGACTGTATAAAATAGATGTCCAATGAAATTATAATTTGTATTCTTAATTATGAAGATTCTTTATGTCGACAAGAAGAAACACGCAGTGATCCAAAAGAACTTTTGTTTTACTTCAGTCATTTATATTGTAATTCTAAAAAATATTTAATTTAAATATCTACAAGACTCTTAACAAGATATTTCCAAAATTCTTTCTCTTAAGAGTTTCTCGGCATGAAGCTGCGCGCATAAAGATCAACAAGGACACTCGTGGCTGTAGAATAAGCACAAGTATCCCCTTTCACCTCAAGAACGACGAGCGTTTTCGTCCTAAAGGATATATATTATATATACATATAGTCTTATCTTATTACGCACTTCCTTCTCTCCGCAACTAATTATATCTAATATACAATAGAGCACACTTTATGATATGTATAGGTTTCTCGTTGCGTCGTCGATTACAACGTACGTTGATTGATATGTAAATGATACGTGGCCGTCTTATGAGAGCATTCTCATAAGCTGTAATGTCTACTAGTTTCTCCCACGCGTTCTCGACACGCGGCTCCTCCACCCGTCTTAAATTCGTACAAAAGAAACGATGGGAGATCAACCTCGAAGCACAAAATACCTATCGAGACAAGCGAATTCATTATGACGCTCGATCGAAACGAAGTGTAGATGAATGACCGATAATTATTGAAATTCACAATTTCTCCCTATCTTTCTGGAGTGTAAATATAAAGAACGCACAAAAATGTAAGAGATGCAAAAACTCAGGAAAGCAAGAAATCAAAGACTTACGTTCCAGATTTATAATGTAATGTAATGTATCAATTAAGTATTCCCATTTAAGAACCAAGAACTTGAAGATTCGTCCCGTGGGCTCAACAATTAAACTCTACGATCAAGACGAAGTAAAACGATTAAAAACTCGAGAGCCCACTAAAGTCCTTCTTATTATCATTCATGTAAATCGAGAAATGGGAGATACGCAAATCTCCGTATTTCAAAATATCGGAGTTCGAAACGTCTGTGGTAGTTTGAAACGGGTCAAGACAATTATCTCTTGACTTCGAACTCGCCGGAAAATTCACGAATGTGTTGAAAAGGGAAACGCGCTGCGTAGAAAAATAATTCGCGGTACTTTTGTTCGTGATACTTTCGTATTCCTGGCGCGAGAAGCGAGACGGCGGTCTTCGCACGCGGTTCATTGTAGCGCGATACTTTCGTGCTTCGGCAGGAATATAATAAGGATAATAATTTCATCTTGCGCGCGCATCTCCACGGGCTCGTTGTCCACGAGCGTCACGGATTAGCCAGCCGGCGCGCTCGTCATCGTCTCTAATATCCTAGTGAAAGTACGCGGAGCTTAACGACGCGGACGGACGGACGAACGGAAATGCATGGGAGATGCATGCTGCATAGCGAGTATCTCCTTCCCTCCTTCACGATCTCGTATCGCATAGCGAGCTCCGTTCCTCTGCACGTTTCGAATCGCGCCGTCGCGTCGCACGCTCGTAATTTCACCTCCGAACGGCATCTCCGACTTAACGAGCGGATAATACGACGACGCGCAGCGGAAAATGGCTAGGCCACTTCCGGCAAATCGCCGGAGATCAGTAAAACCCCTTCTTCTTGAGGGTATTTTCGATTCCGCTAGAGAACACCGCGGAAGAAGAGGCTCGTGAACGAAGAGACGCGCGTGATCTTGAATGCAGAACGAAGTGCCAAGCGATTTGAACGAGTTACCTCGGAAAGTAATCCGATCGTAAACAGTTTCCGGAAAGTGAAAAGAAAATATCAACACGTTTATATACAAGATGCAAAATTCGCGACTCAAAATACTATAGAAAGGAAGGCTTTCGAATAATTAAGTAAACGAGTTACTTGTAAATTTTTATTTTTTATGCAATAGTTTCTGAGATATAAGAATTTAAATATAGTCAATTTACTGTGTGTTCTATGGCTGTGATAATATATTTAAGACAGATAAGATAGAAGATATAAGGTAGTCCAATAATAAAGGTAGAAAGAAAGACAGGAGTAATAAACAATTTAAAGTAAGAGAGCGTATGAAAAAGGTATGGATGAATGAGTGAGATAGGAACAACGATTGTAAGGCAAGTTCCCTCTTTGTAAATACTGAAGAGAATTAAATTCTAGTTTATTCTAATATAGCCAAGATTACAGACTACGTTTAAATGGACATCTGTCAGTATTAGTGAGTGCGCTGGAGAACGTTTACTAATACGTATACTACCGAGATTCACGGACAGGTGGCCATCTATGACTGGTATTCACAGTCGGTTCTTATTTTAAGACCGTCTTAAGTAATATCTTAAGTCGCTAATGCGACCCTCTGATTGATTCATGACTTCTTAAAACTGTACTTAAGACGGTCTTGAATATAAGATCTGACTATGAATACCGACCTAAATGTAGTTTGTAACTGACTATATTTAAACCCTTATTATTCTCTCTCAAAAATTATTTATTATCTCAATTTATTATTTCAAACATTATCATCTAAAATAAAAATTTACAAATAATAATTTTTAGACTTCATTTTTCAAAAAACTTTCTTGATATAGTATTTTGAGTCGCCAATTTTGGGACACCCTGTATAATATTCTTCAATTTAAAATACTTAAAAAAAAATAAATACTTTATGAAAGTGACACACGCACGCACACACACGCACGCACACGCGTGCATACATACTCACATGCATACAAAGAGATAATATTTTTAATGACTTAATGCTTTAGAATATTATATCAGGGACTTCTATTGTATGCAAATCGCTGCGTCGTTGAAGTACAAGAAGCCCTTTAAAAATTCCTGACATTTGGACTGTAAACACGTTATTTTTCTTCATTTCCTTGATACGATGTTAAAGTTATTTAAAAGCACCTTCGTCCAACATTATTTGATATCTGATATCGATATTAAAATTTCTGATATCTCAAATATATATGTAAGAGTTCCATATACTTTCATATCTACTATCTGTCTACAAGTTAAACGAATTAACAATCTTGCACATTTAAAAATTTAACACGGAGGCAGGTCTCTTAACGCGAGATCCATCGATGAGCGGAAAATCCTGATCTAACGGGAATAAAAACGCGTCTTTATAAACTAGAAAAATATACTCAGTTCACACGCTACTCTAGAAATAACCGATACGCTTTCTGTCTGGAGGAAATGGTAAGTAACTATTTTGCAAGCACGACAAACTGGACCGATCAATTATTCACGCAACGATGTTAAACGGAAAACGATCACACACGAGCGACGACACGCTCGAAAACTTAATCGCGTTGAATTTTACAGGATCGCCAAATCAGACGCTCATCACAATTCGTCGGGTGAGTAGGAACTAAGTACAAAAACTCTGTACTATCTGTACGAAATTATCTAAAGTACCTCATCCCGTTATTACGCACACGTCGCGTTTCGAGATCCGAAGGGGTCCAATTTTCACAAGTGCGTTTGAAATTTCGCATCATTCAAAAAACGTTCGAGGCCGTCAATCGTAGAAACCTTCTAATCAAAGTCTGGCCATAAGATAGCAATCTATGATTAGACAAGATACAATTTTTTTTATGCTGTATAAGAAAAGAATAGATGTAACTTGCTCGTAGATGCGCAGTTGGATGATCAATGAAAAATTTGTCCCAAATTTTATAAGCCAATATAATGCCGCTATGAGAAATTTGCCATCAATCAAAAATTCGACCCAAATTATATTCAACCGCCATTATGCGCAATATTACACCTGGTACTCTTACTCTCTAAAACTTCTAGAGTGAAAGCTCACTCTGAAAAGTGAAACCTCACTCTTAAAGATTGAAAATTGAACCTCACTCTTTTCCAAGACTTGCTAATTTTCACTCCTTAGAGTGAGATTCCACTTCAAAGAATTTAGAAAGTGCATCATATCTTTTCCCACTCGCACAATTTTGACGAAAAATGTCGGACCTTTGTTATGGCCACTCTAATTAAAGAGTCTCTGGAGATTAAAGTCAATCGGAGACGGATCTACGCGAAAAGCAATGGATTCAAATAACAAAGTGATCTCAAATGACGTCTTAATAATATCTTAATGACATCTTTAACGTCAGTAGGACGTTATTAAAACATCACCTTGCTACTTCGAGAGCTCACGCTTCAGTTCAACATGAGGAGTAATAATTTTAAAAAATATTTCTTGTCCTTTTTAATTATGTATATCACATCCTTCTATTAATACTCACGTTTAATTACTTTTCTAATTGGGTTTGCTCAGAAACAATCAGTTTTAGATTTCAATATTCGTCCTTGACGCCGACGTTAGTCTCGAAACGCGATGTTCTCATCCTTTGGCGGTAAATAATGATATAATACATGAGCAATCAGGTATAACGAGCGTAAATATATTATATATTTTTCTAGGCGTTTTATGCGTATTGCGTATAGCGACCTCGATATCGGTACTATAATATATAATATACACACACATATATAATATATACATATATGTGAACCACGTAACAAACGGATCCTCAAAATAACAATGATGGCGATAACTCGTACCTGCGATATTAACACCTATGGGTTTAGTCTTCTCGTGTATGTATAATATATATATACAGAGAGAGAGACAGAGCGGTCTATATTTTCTTTCCTCGTCACTAAGTCACCCATCTCTCTCGCTCTTTGCTGCATTTACCGCTCATAATTTTTATATCATACATTTATATTATTATATACTATATGATAAACACAACGGATCTGCGCTACGAACGGTCTGCCTGACGAAGCTCCGCGGCTCACGTTTGACGCACGAATGCATGACGATATACCGTCGACGAAAAAGCTGCGCTCCCAAAGAGAACGTATCTATGTCGTAATCGAAGATAATGCATCAAATAATTTTTTTTATTTAATACTACAATTTATTAATATATTTAAACTAAGAAATTGTTTTAAGCAAAATAAAGACTCGATAGTATAAAATAATTTAGACTGATAAATTAATGCTATTACATTATTTAAAAATTTTTTGAATATTACAGTAATTATAAGATAAATCTGATAATTTTTAAAATAAAACTTTCGACATTTGTAGTATTTAATTAGAATTATATATTTGTGAACTTTATACGCACCAAATATGACACCGCACTTTCATTAGTCTTTTATGTGTGTGAATTTTATTTCAATATCGGAAGTCCGTCTTTTTCATAAAATAATTATTAATTAATTACTACTTAATATAAAAATAATTCAGAAAGATTTATAAATACACGAAGTATTAGCCTTTAAAAAAGAATGTCATAGGAATTTCGATTCTCAATAATGAAAATTTTTTAAACTTTAATACGATGTTATACAGTTAATTTATATAAAGTACTACTTGATGTTCTTTCTCATTCTTGTATCAATATGTATATCTCAAATCAGGCATAAGAACGTCTTTAAGTTTCTTAAAAGTGAAATGAATTTTCAATCTGGCGTATAGCCATTTATTTTTAATAGTCGATAACGAGATCGTGAGCCGCGAAGGAACGTAAAATTCTACAACGAGAGCGGGATCGTGCTAGATCATCCTCCGTTTCTAACGACGCATCTATTATACAACGTGTTTCTTTTACGTTAGCACGTATAGATGAATATGTATGTGTGTGTTCGTGACTCGTGTGTACGACTGGGCGAAGCGAGGGAAGAACGATCGATCGCAAGTACAAAAGCTTCGTTTTACCTCTTCTCCTAACACCAATATGGACACTCGACATTACGACGCACGTTAACTAATTATAGCGCGAACTAATTGCAGTGAAAGAGGCGATAGAAGGATGGCATACTAGATGGACGCGGTTTCTCTTCTACCGTGCCTTGAAGGCGCGTCCAATCGATCGATATTTATCGTTGCTATTCCAAAATCAAGAAATTGTATTCAGGATCATTACTAAAACCAACGGCACACGATGATTTTTTCCTGCTGGATTGTTTGCGTTTTAATAAATTATTAGAATTGCATCACACAGAACGTAGAATTTCTAATAATTTATTGAAACGCAAGCAATCCAGCAGGAAAAAAATCATCGTGTGCCGCAGGCTTAAAAATACTGAGGAATATTAATGCCGAAGTATTTAAAATATTTTATTGTTAAAGAAAGAAAATATATATGAATATTTTTTTAACAGTAATAATTATCAAAAACTCTTACGAGACAATATAATATTTGGAAAATATAATAATATCCATTTGTCAATAAATGATAAGGAAACTGCCAATATTTTAATATTAAGTTGACTATTTTCGAGACTGGGTTGACGATAAATATTAAGCGGAACGTACTTTTATTGCGTGCTTTTGCCAAATGTGATTATTTGATATTTATTTCACATTTTCGTTCAAAATGCATTTCGTATTTCCTTCTGTTAGTCAAATAAAAATTTTTAAATTATATTCATTAAATGATATTCAGATATTCACATTCAGCAAAACGCGAAATAAAAATATGTAGGGCACTTCAAACACATCGCATACATTGTCTCGTCATCTCTCACTTCGCAACTTTCAGATACGTTCGTTACTAAGCTTCAAGATCCGGTCAGACTGAAATCTTCATGATGTTAAACGACAATTAAATTATTATTATTCGTAGAGATCAGAGATCACGACTGATCTTAATTTCATGATTCTTTCTGTGCACGCACAGAATTGAGAGAAAGTACGCGATACGTCTACGACCCCGCATACAAACTTATATAAACACGTTGACCGCTCGATCTAATTAATTTCTAACGAAGAAAAGCCACGCGCCGATCGACCGAGCCTCGATAAGAATCCTCGCAATCCTCACGATTTTTTCGAGTCAGGCAGATCGTTCATATTTCGAAACACTCTCAAGCAGTTTTTTATTAAATTCTAAATATATATATCTTTTTGTATATATTATTTTCATATATATATATATATATACCTATTATATATATATATATACCTCTCCAAAAAGAAAACAAGGAAATCACTAGGCCTAATTGGCGGTGCGGGGTAGGGACGCCCGGCCTGAATACGCCCGAAGCTCCGACTTCCGATTTGGAAACGCTACGCTTTATCCCCTTGCCGCTCGCGCGTACTTTCCAATCACCTTATTCTTCCTCTTTCTGTCCCCCCTTTTTTCTCCCCATTTTCTCATTAGTTTATTGCTTTTTCTGAGCAGCGACGGGAACACGAACGCGAGCGGACGCGGGCAGGTACAGATCGTTAGACGGGCACCAGCAACATGGGAAACACGCGCGCACATTCACGCAGAGAGACAGACACACGCACACACATACACTCACGTACGCACAAATACACACTCATAGGTACGCGAGTACGAAAGAAACTTCGTATCAGACTTACCGCAAGCCACCGCATTGTTGGCTCATCTCGGAGCTCCGTGGACGTAAGGCGGGTAGAAAAAGGAAAAGTGAACTGGAAAACAGGACACCGCGGGTGTACGTAACCAGCCGGGAAAGTCGGAAAACCGATTAACACTAGAACGATACCTCCGAGAGGGACAATTTGTGCCGTTAACAATTCCGACCATCTATACAATAATCATCGCGATAATTATCTTCGCAGTTCTCTCGGGGACACATTAGATTAGAAGAAGCATTATTGCTAGCTAAATGTATATTATATGATTACGCGCCTTGTGTCGATAGACTAGATTCAAGATGCAAAACAACGCGCGAATTAGAGACGTTCTAGTATTAATTCTTGTTCAAGAGTTTTTCCTTCGGAATGATTTTAGTAATTATTTGACTAATATCTTTGACAAATAAAACATTTCAATACGCATCTCATATATACCAATATTAACGCGGAACTGATCGAAATAAGGCCCCTCTTAGAGACTTAACACTTGGAACGATCTTCTATTATATTTGTCAGAAATTTATGCTGTCGAGAGTCAAGAGGAAACCGTCAGATTTAAATAAATATACCGCTGAAAGAAGCAGCAAGGTTCGAAGAAAGTCAACTGCAGGAACGAAACGCGTAGACGGGAGGGAGCAAGAGAAGAGGATCACGAGGGTAGAGTGAGAGGAAGGAAACGAAAGACAGAGACCCGCACCGCCGCACTTATTGTTGGTCACAGCATCCGATCACGGAACCAGGAATTAGAACGCGGTGCTGGATTGTGGTTGTCGAGACGCGCCGCCGGGTACATGTGGCACCAGGTGTCCCCCGGCACCGCCGACCCCGCCGCAAAAACCGTCCGTTGTACCTCCGACCATCGTACATCCCGGCTCCATGTCGTAGTCCGGCTCGAGCGCAGGGTTCACTCGGCCGTTCGATTCGTCCTTGCTGCCGTAGAGCCTGCCGACACCCGCAGCTAGGACCGCCATCTGCTCACCCTCGGCCGGGTCCGGGCCCACTCGCTCGACGTCCTCCGGGATGTTCACCACGCACCTGAAGACGTCGTAACCCGGGGCGAGCCGCCCGGTCAGGAAGGCGAACTGCGTGCCATACGACACTCCCACCAGAGTTATCAGCGACATCAGCATCGCCATTGTCCTGAATGGGAACATTTGCGTCGATGTCTCCTCGTTGTAGCCCGGATAACGTATTAGCGGGGGCAACCCCATCATCGGTTCGCCGCCGCTGATGCGCACCAGGAAGGCGATTATGTATGCTGATAGGCTGCCGTAGGTGTTGCAATAATCCTTGAAGTGCACCACCATTAGCAGCTGCGGGAATAGAATCACGTAGACCAAATCCGAGCACATGGACCAGAGGCCATAGATTGATGGTATCGTGAGAGCCATCACGGTGCTCAGTACTCCAACCACGCCGATTCCCGCTCGCATCACCCAGATGATCTCCATCTCCGACGCCTGCACAGGGGGTGTAAAGATCGCGCACCCACGTGAGTCAGTATCGACGAGAAGAAAAGAAGTTGGGAAAAACATTACATGAAGTTCTAAGGAAATGCACGTATTCTATCACAGGGCCGTGCAAAGTAGAGCTCTAGATGTATCAAAGTAGTGCAAAGATGTGTCAAATGTTTGCTTTCATTCACAGCAGGGCCCCCAATGCTAAGTCATCATTTTTGCACTAGGTTTCAAAAACTCTTTGCACAGCCCTGTTCTATTATATATTAAACTCATGAAAATAGTTATAGTTAACAACGACGCAGATATGATGAATCGACACGCGAGTATAATACAAAATTGGTGTAATTAAGATAATGCATAGCAATGATGCAATACCTTAACTGCGTAATACGTGTATATGTAGATATATGTAATAATAAATAATATTGATTAAAAATTACTTAGGAACTCTCAATTAAAAACATAATACTTAAACAATAAAAATAATCGTAATCTATGAGAAAGTAAAATAAATTAAAATTAAGTAAAAAAGTTCAATAAATTAAATAATGTAACAAAGAAGGGCTACGAGCCTAAAACAAATCGTTTAATATAATAATAATATCATTTTTAGACATTTTAGACATTTTAGACAGTTTAATATAAATTTGACTTACATAAAATAAAGATGAAAATAAACAATTATATAAAATAAATGTTTCGACACAATATCAGGTCATTATCAATGTTGACGGAAAATTAATATTGTAAAATAAAATTAGAAATTATAAAATTCATTAACATAATAAATAAATCCAATCATAAGATGTTCAATATAAACGCAATCTGAGCCAAATCCAATTAGATAAATAAAGTAAAATAAAGTTATATATATAGATAGAAAAAATTAAATTATAAAATATAATTCGGAAATATTTCGGTGCACAGTTCGTTAGACTACAATTGTGATATGTATGTCAAGTATATTGTATATATCATATTTAATATATATAATATGTATATATAACATTTGATTCAAGATTGAATTATTTAAGCATTTTAAGATCTAGCTTCGACCGGCATAAGACTCTAATTTATCGGTTGTCTCTCACATATACGGTCTAAAAATGATATTATTAAAATTAAATTATTATCTTTGTATTAACCTTCTATAGGCAACATTGTCTTGTCATAAAAAAAAACTTTTTTTACTGCCTTTGCTTGAAATAACTAGTAAGTAAAGAATCTATATCGATATTTACACATTATCGATGTACATATGTTACTACATATCGGTGTATAACCTTTCTCTGGTGAATAAAAGTACTATAGTGTTCAATGCTATTTCCATCTTCAGTTCTTATTTTCTTAAGTATTTTCTCAACTGATTTGTAGCGATTTCGAATTTATCCTGAATTGAATTTTAAAGTGAACCAATTAAGAAAATAAATCTATTTTCGGATCTTACTGTTTAAATATTTCAAAACGGAATGAATTTAAATTATTTACAATTCTTAAGACGCTTAGATTAACATCGAATTATTAATATCCTTTTGGGATGTTTTTTAGCATCAAAAATTATCAAATTATTTGTCAATTTAATATATGATATTACCATTCTATTTCTATTCACGATTGCGTTTCAAGAAAAGATTTCGGTCTACGGTTTACAGAATTAGATATGTATATAAATTCACTCTGAAATATTTAAGCACTCAGATCCGCTTTGATCAAAAATAAATTCATTTCCCTTAATTGATTTATTCTCGTCGATCTAATACGAATTGTAATTGTTTAAAGTGAACGTTGCAAATAATTACAACACTCGCCCTTAGAGGGTTAATCACAAGTTAACAAAGACGAAATAAGGTCGACGTAATTACAAACTAATTTTCATCGTGCTGTTCATGACAAACTTTCGCGAAAAATTTTACGAGAAGCTTGTTATAAAGTTTTACTCTAAACGCATTAAAGATATGTATCGACACGAGTAGCATGTTGTGTCAAGTAGTGGTTTCGCCACATGCATGAGTACAAGATGAATGGAGCTGAAATTTCACACGGGATGCAACTGGGAAACTCACCCGCTGACGGAAGATCAATTTATAAATGTTTCTAGCAAACATCGAACTAGCAGAGAGGATGCTGCTGTCCGCAGAAGACATTACCGCCGCCGATACCGCTCCCAGCCCGAAAAAGGAAACGAAGTCCGGTGTCAGGTGTTGCAAGACTAACGGTAAAATCATGCTAGTTTCCGTCTCCGTGAAAGGATAAGGACCAGTATACTCCGTCTCGTTCCAAGCTACGACATAATTATTATACAATTAATACGTAGCTTATTTTAAATAACATTTCGTTTGCGTTGATTAATTAAATTTTCATCGCTCCTCTCATTTATCTTAATATCCATATCATGACTATATATCGTTTATCAAATTTAATCTCGTTTCTCTTTGCCACCAACCTGCATGATTGTGAGATGTTTCTAATGCATACTAATGCGGAATACCGTGTTGTATTCTGTAGCTGCCCTATATATATGACTAATAGTCAGAATAATATACATGGTTTCTAAAGGGCAAAGGAGAACCCCTCGTCTTTGTCTGTCGCTTCGATTTGTATCGTCGCTTGTTTCACCTATCTACCGTCTTTGTTTGACGTCACGCCCGCGTAATTCGAAGTTCTGTACTTTCTTCCTATCTCTATCTCCCTCGCCAGCCGTCCGCGTGCACGCGCGGGATCCTTCCGCAACATACCGGTACAGGGTACCGAATTAGTTCCGGGGACGTAGCTACGCTACAACGGGCGAGTTGCTGCATTTACCCTCGCCCTCGCCCTCGCAAAAGCAACGCCACATGGCGGGGTCCCACGCTATTGTGCACGCACGCGAGTACACCAAAGACACCCCTCGGCCGTCCGCGCCCTTCGCGTTCGCCAACCGCTTATAAATACCAGCAGTTCTCTCTTTGTCGCGCCACCAAATGTCAAGTAGCCTCCGAATACGAGGAGAAGCGTGGGACGACGGGCAACCCGGCTTCTAATTCGATCCTCTCAAACGAAGAGCAGGAGGTTTGCGAAGGGGGATCATGTTACCCCCGAACGAGACGGCGACGATTTCGAGAGAAGCAGAAACGCCTCATTTTATTATTAATACATCCAAATTGAGTTCTTTCCCAACGCAAGAAAGATCTTTAAGACATAAGATCCTCTCCGAGGAAATGAGAGAACGCCGAATTAATATTTGCACGTTTTATTTAAATAGTCGCTAAATGATGTATTCATTGTAATATTAATTATGTAAAAGACGATGCAAAAGATAAGTACTTAATTTAAAAATGCGAAAAAATATTTATGATAAAATTTAAATGTTTTTCAAGGAGATATATAACGTGATAAAAATACTTTTCACAAAATTTTATGGCGTGACGGACCAGTAAACTCCCTAATTTATCGCTCCAATTAACATATTGCGAATATATATTGCATATAATATTAACTGTATAACGTCAATTTAATCAATAATTAAATGCGTACTCACGAGTTGCTTTGGCAATCGCTCCAATCAAGACGGGGGGAATGGCCATGAGGATGCAACCTATAGCGGCAACGTAACTCAATACTTGAGCTCTCCCCGCGGTTTTCGAGGAGAGGACACGTTGGAAGTACACTTGCCAAGGTATACCGCCGAATATCAAAAGTAAACCGTAATCCAAATAAAACCAATATTCCTCGGGATTCACTTTGCCGATCCAATCAACGTCCATGGAACTAAGGGATTCTACCTTCGGATTGGCCCAAGCGAACGGGATACACATCCACTATTGACAAAAAATGATTTCCATCATTTTAATATAGAAAATTTAAAAAAATGTGATAAGAGAATATTTGTCAATAGTAAAATAAATAGTTAATAATAAAATATTATTTAATGATTTTCTAAAAATCACTCTAGACTTTTCGCACTTTTCGATTATCTTTAATATTTTGAAAAAAAGATGATTATTTTTACTAAACTGTTGGTGTTTAAAATAATGTCAATTTTATAAAAAGAATTTTTATATTAACAGAATTTGAAAATAATTTGGTAAATGTTAAATTCGTTTTAAATATTCTTTTAGGCAGTTTTTAAGAAGACTGGATATAAAGCAGACTTTAATCTCTAATTGATTGATAAAAACTATTCAAATATCTTTTCCAGACATGGGATCTATTTCGCTACTCTGATCATTTCTGAAAAGCCTGATTTATCGCGATTAATTACAGTTAATGGATGGCGGTTTCGCTACAGAGGGACGAGTTTGCATTCGGAACAGTATCTGAAAGGGAAGTTCCATAGTGCTCGAAATAAAAGCATCGCGAATGTAATACTGTAACTCCATTCAATTAGTAAAGCGTAATAGAGGACAGCATAAACTAATTTAAACATTTTCGTTCAATAATATAAACTATTTTACGTATTAATATATATGTCACATGTCAATAATTTCTATTAATTAATGAACAACAAAATGAGATTATGCAATTGGAAACACGACGTCAGAATTACACTCTTGTAATATATAAACATTTTTTAGTCGCACGAATTCAACAGGATGAGAAACCTATATATTTCTTCTTTAAAAAAACTGAAATTTTAGTCAAATAAATTAAGCTACTAAAAGTAGAGTCTAAAAAGATAAGATCTTTGCATTGTGAAGTTTTAAAGTTCACCGTTGTAATGGAAACCTCTTCGTTAGGAGTAGAAGTCTCACTAAAATAATAGCTCGATAACGTTCTTTCGAGAAGTGGGTCACCACCTATGTGGTGACCCACGTCGCTGAGTATAAATTTGGTAATACAAACGCTCGCAGTAGCGGAGTCTGATATCGATTACCTCCAAACTTATATTGTATCAAAGACTCGTCCGACCGAGCGTTGCACGGGTCAAGTAAACCGTGACATTTATTGAAATTTTGTGTGTACTAAAAATACAAAAAAACGGGCGATTAAATTTTAACAGTGCATTATAACGACTTATTTTATTTTTATTTTAAGTTATTTTTCATTATTTAAAATTTTTTATTTTAAATAAATTTCTCTTTAATTATTGATTATTGTTTTATTAGGCCCAGTTCCACGACTCACGGTTAATTCTTAACCGAGGTTCAACTTATTCATTGTCTCTTTCCAATTCTAGAATTGGAAAGAGATGAGAAACAAGTTGAATCTCAGTTAAGAGTTAACCATGAGTTGTGAAACTGAGCCTTATTGTTTACACACAAATATATGTTCGAGTGTTCCTAATTGGGTTTTCAATCATTACTATTTGCTTACACTAAATAAATAATTATAACTAATTGCAAATACTTGATACAATTCGACAACTCAATCGACCGCTCACCAGACCGATGAATATGCAGAAGAGCTGAATGACGTCGGTGTAAGCGACGGAATAGAGACCGCCGAAGAGGGTGTAGAAAACAGCGATGCAGGCGCTCAGGATGACGGAGGTGCCCTGGTCCATGTCGATGATGACCGCCAGCGTGGCTCCAAGTGCTGCGAGGATACCCGCCGCCCAGAAAACCTCGCCGCATAGAGCAGGCAGGAAGAGGAGGCCGCCCATACGCTCCCCGAATGCGTCTTGAAGCGGATCCAACATCGTGACGTACCCCTGCTGTCGCATCTTGTTCGCGAAGAAAATACCACCTGCAACAGAAAGTCAAGACCGTTAAGAACAACATTTTTCCACTGACATATCTCATTTACGGCACTCATTACAAAACAGAAATAGTTTCATCGAATACTAGAATGATATCTTGTACATAGATTGAAAGAGCAGAAATATCAATAGAGGAGAAGGTGGTATTATGGCACCCCAGTTACATTTTACACAATAACTTTGTTAATAATCAATATTTAAGTTTAAAACTTGACAATTACATTTGTTAAAATATTGTTGAATCGCGATTCTGGATTTTTTATTCTGGATCTTTAAGTTACGAAATATTTATTACTTAGGATACTATTAACAAAAATGTGGCGACATTGCATAATGATTCGAAGAAAAAAATAGATGGTAATGTGACCTTCCATAAAAATAGCCTTAAAATATTAGTTTTGTTTAGAAAACAGTATTTGATTACGAAATTAACAAAAAAGAAAAATATGTATGCAAATTAAAATGTATGCAAATGAATGTATATACATTTACATAACTTCTGCATATAAGCTGCTCAGTACTAAAAATAGTACACGTAATATAAACTATAGATTAATAGTAGAGCCACAGTCGAACATATCAAATAATTATATTTTGATATGAAAACCTCAAAAAAGAGGTCGTGAGTAATCAATATCCATAGAGGGCCACATTATTATTAGCAAAATGCCAGGCTATTGTTTAAATTTGCATAATTCAAAATATATACAGTCAAATAAAATGTTAAATAGAAAAAGACATTCAAAAATACATATATTCATGTGATAATACGCTCAAGTTTAAGAAAAATGAGGGGGGAAGTAGGTGTAATTAAATGCTAAAATGTATCTCAGAAACGTTTCGAAATACTTGAAAATAAAAATGCGTTATAATAAGTGCTGGTTATTGAGTATTGGTAATATTAGCGTCATGATGTAATGGCGAGCTACTGAACTAATAATTCTATAAGTAATCATTGTAGGATTCGCTGTATAGTAGCGAAGATATTAAAGGAGGCCACAATGTGTACACTAGCCATAATACCACCTTCTCCTCTATCAAATGTTGCGGTAGACATTGATAAGCATTTGGATATCATGATAACTAACAATAAAAGAATGGAAACAATATATGCATATTTTCATAGAAATTAAGCACCAGAAATATTAAGTAAATACAAGTCTCTGATTGAGACATTTGAAAAACTTATCGACAGAATACTAAAAATTTGGTTTCTGTTATCAAAATCCAAGGAGCTTAAGCTTAAAGAAGTCAGAAATTTGAGAAAAAATAAGTTTTTTGTCTAATTTTAGTAAATATATATGATAACGTATATGATAATAAATTTAAAAACAATGCACGCAAACTGTATTTATATTTTATTCTTTATTTTACGAAATTTCCATAAATGGGAATGGAAATGGTGTGCTGAAATTTTTAAGTGGTAGATCTAAAAATAATTCTGTTGGACCAGTAAAATAATTATATATGACACTCAAGCATAATGAGCAATGTTATAAAAAGTTTTGACATTTTAGTAACTCGTTTAAGCATTCTACAAAATTATTGAGATACACCAAAAAATTATTTTCAGATCTGTATTTAATTAAATTTTTTAATTCTTCAGTAAAATTGCTCTTTCCATAAAAAGATTCGGAGTTTGAAAAAATAATAATCAATTTTTTCTTAATGTTACTAGATGATCATTCATAGACATAGCAAAGCTAGGCTTTCAATGGAGTTATAGTCGCATTTATTCTTTGCCGAGGTCGTTTGACTGCGCGCGAGACATTGGTGGCAAAGTTATCGCCTTTATATGCGAGAGTGCCGATAGCGAACACTGTCGACTGTCTGTTATATTACAAGAATTCTATTGTCGGCCGCCGTAACTTCTTCAGTTGGGCATATAAGCATTCCAACCTGTGTAAAGAAAGACACGCCATCGATCAACAATCTTTCGATTGTTTTATCGTTGATCTTTACGATTGTAAACTTTCACCGTCCACCCGGCTGATTAAGGCGAACTTACACAATGTTATGAAAAGTTTTCAATATCTTCATTTTCAATATCTTCTTCTTGAGTTTCTGTGTCATTATTGTTTCTTGTCAGATTTTGACGCGCGACAAGTAACTTGCGTACACTAAATCGCTATTATAAAATCTACATGACCCAAAAGTCGTAATTTTATAAGTTGTTTGAATTGCACAAAATCGCCAAGCAATAGAGCAAGAACGAACCGCATCACAAAAAGGCAACAGTAAAGTCTGGCTCATCAATTTTACGTGAAACTTTCAAGATTCTTTTAGATGAAGATAAATGGAGGTAAAGTTTATCGTACAGAGATTTTTATTCGAATGGTTCTGTATCTTTGGGGAAATTTTTCACAGAAAAAGACTAAAAAATGAGTAAACTTGTACTTTTTTACATTTCGAAGTACCGAATAACTATACTTCGCGTTACAAAGAAATTAAAAATTAACGCAGTCACGAGAACAAGAAATAAGACTATAATATCATTTTTAGACCGTATATGTGAGAAACACAATCGATAAATTAGAGCCCTATATCGATCGAAGTAAATCTTAAAATGCTTAAATAATTCAATCTTGAATCACTAAATATGATATATATGTACTTGACATACATACCACACTTGTAGTCTAACGAACTGTGCACCGAAATATTTCCAGACTAAACACAATTACACTACTGTAGTAATTTCGCGCATTAAATTAAATTCTAATAATTTCGACTTCCGGCCGAGGTAATATTTTTCGCAATAAATTTAATTACAGTTTTTTCAGCATATTAACATATTTGAAATATGATGCCTGATTGAGCATTATTATATCGATATTATATATCGAAATTATTAAAATTTAATTTAATTCGCGAAATTACTACAGTGGTTTAATTGTGTTTAGTCCGGAAATATTTCGGTGCACAATTCGTTAGACTACAAGTGTGGTATGTATGTCAAGTACATACATATCATATTTAGTGATTCAAGATTGAATTATTTAAGCATTTTAAGATCTAGCTTCGACCGATATAGGGCTCTAATTTATCGAAGAAATAAGACAATCGGACTCACCGAAAACGAGGCTGAGGGCGTATCCAAAGGGTGCCTGGCACCAGACCAGACCCCTGGTGTAGATTGCCTCGGCGGTGCCGTTGATGTAACCACCGCCGACCCAGGTCGCCGTCATCGTGAATATCCCGACGAAGAGCCCGATCGAGCGGCCGGCCAGCATGACCTCCTCCTCGGAGTCGTTGCCCGCTTCCTTTTTCCTGGCCGCCCATATTCCCACGCCCAAGATCAGCAGGTAGAAGAGAACGATGGAAATTACCCCGGCGATGTTGATCATTTTCGGGGAATAGGGGTCCACCGGCGTGAGCTCGAGCTGACGGAAACGTAGGTCCGAAAAGTTCGGCGGGTGATCCGCTTTGGGATTGTCTGGATATCTGAATTCAATTTTAGACATGTTTTTCCTTTTCAGAAACCATTGTGTGAAGACGGAATTTAAAAGAATTTCAAGAAGTTGAAATCTCAGCAATCGTGATGCTTAATTCGATAGTAAAAAATATATTGTCACGAATTACAAGAATTTTTATAATATTTTGCATTTTGAGAAAAATATTATGCTTATATATTTGAATAAATTATTTAAAAAACTATAACAAACGGAAGAAAAATCGCAAAATAAAAATTATAAGTTTCCATCTAGAAATTATTTCAATGGAATAAATTTTATTCGTTCACCATCTTACTTTGAATAGTCTGAATTACTTAAATTTACAATTTTATTTATAAGAATTGAATTTTTAAATTCTTTTTTTCTATAATACAATACATTTTTAAGTGCCAAGCTCTATTAATTGTTTTTTTAATTAAAAAAGATAAATATATGAGTTCTCTTCCTTTATTCGCGGCTGACGACGTTAACGGCAAAAACTTCTCAGCATAGGTTTTACAAAGAACTTATCAATTTCGCGTAGAGTACATTAAAATCTTCCACTTGATTAACACCGTGACCGTCACGCTTGCGGCCAACAAGTGCAGTTAAGCGCAAATATTATGTTTCTACCCGAGGGGTATTTAAATCGTTCAACCGAGTTCACCCTCTAATCCTGTTAGGCATGGTCTACCCGAGGCGCCGCCGCTCAATTCGGCTTCAAAAAGGATGTAGCTTCGCTTAACGCACTTTACTCGACGTAAAATAGAAAAAAAAAGAAAATTGAAAGAACGATTTTGCCGAAATATCTAAAATTAGATACAGATTAGAAAATAATTTTGCTAGACTATCAAAATAATTATATAAACTCTCAATCTCATTGCTTGAGGTCCAGTTTCATAACTCACGGTTAACTCTTAATCGAGGTTTGACTTGTTTCTCATCCCTTTCCAATTCTAAAATTGGAAAGAGATAATGAATAAGTTGAACCTCGGTTAAGAATTAACCGTGAGTTGTGAAACTGGACCTAAATGTCAAAATTTCTTGCACCATTAACAGCATTACTCATCAACTTGAATAATTTTCCTTCATAATAATTTTGATGATCCAACAAAATTATTTTCAAATCTATTTAGCTAAATTTCAATAGAATCGTTCTTTCTGTATGCGACTCTTTCTTTACGAAAGAAAAGAATAAGATTGCAATTTATACAATGAAACACAAAAATGCAGCTTCAAAAGACAGTTTTTCAAACTATGAAGCGAGATCAAAAGAAATAAAAGCATATATTTTATTGGTAAATAATAAAAATTCACCTTGCAAATAGTAACAAAGCATCAAAGAATACGCTTCAAAATCAAAGGGAAAAGTGAAGAAGAGACATAAAGGAACGTATGCATCTTGTATAACCAAAACCATAAAGGACACGACTGCTGAGAGTTCGTCTTGCGGGACACATAAGCTTCGTTTCTCTTATTCTTTATTATTCTTTATTGTTATTCGAATAAAAATAAGGAAAGAGAATTAAAGTGTTATTAAAACTACCAAAATTATCGCGACGAAATTTCCAGTCAACGAAATAACAGTTCGATGTGCCCCGCGAAAAAGGGGAGCGAAATCTAAATATCAGGGGTGGAGGTTTACCTTTGAAATCCCCGCGAGGTACAATCACGCAACAGCGGGGGGCAGCCTCACACGGGCACCGGCGGCATTTCTTGAAGACGATGCTTCCAGACGACCGACGACGACGCTTGGTTGGGATTCGGGGGGCAGCAGTCACCCCACCGGAGCGAGGTCTTCTGGGAGGGGCTATTCCTTGTCCTAAACGCGAGGCCGCCCATGGGCGCTGATGGCCATCGATTTTCACCCAACTCACTGAGCCCGCTGCTTCCCTGCCTGCCTAATTTCTTCGTTTCCACCCTCCTCCCTCGTCTATTTCCTGCGCCCACGGGACCGATCGCGGGGATCAGCACAGTCCTTTACCTAGAAGAACGAGGACTATTATGTTTAGAGATATTAGATGCGAAAGAATGTGCGAAAGTGTCATCAAGGAGAGTATTTCAGTCAGAAGATGTCATCTCGTATTTTAATTATATATAAGAGCAAGTTTGTAGCAAGATCGGTTAACACACAATTGACCGAAGGAGTGGTAACCCATAAATTAAAGTTTTTAATCATCTGTGAAACTTGTGTTCTTATAAAGTTATTGTTCATTAATAAATAACATAAATGATGAAAAAGTATTAACTCTTTTGATGAATATATATTCTTGTTAGCTCAATTTTTGTATTTAAATAGGAAAAATAATGTCTTTTTTTAGCCTCCAGCATCAATAATTCCTTTAATGTGCACAAAGAGAGTTTACAAAACTGTGTACACTTTATCACAACGTTGTATTTTCAATAAATCTTTTAAGTAATTTTAATCTTAGATTTAATTCTCAAATTAACTTTGAATCAATAATATTTAAATTAAAATTTTCAATCTAAACTAATAAATTTTTGTCATTTTAATTCATAGATTCTCTTCATGCATTTTAAATTTAATCTATCTAGTCCTAGAAATTCTAATTTTAGATATAAACAATCAAATAAGTTAATCAGCGTTTTGAAATTTAATAAATCCTCGAACATTCACAACTTATAAAAAATTTAACTACACAATTTTGGTCAGCGTCAAGATTGTTATAAAAGAAAGTTTTATTATAAGTTAGAGATTCAACAAATAAAATTATCACATATAGTTCTATAAGTGCTGCTCTATTCACATGCGCTCTTTTATATCCATAAGTACGAATGCATACGTACGAACTCTGACTGGTCATGGATCTCTATGAATTATTTTTGCGCGGTTGTACTCTAAAGCTGGCCGGTAATATAATTCAATGCCGATTATAGTAGTTGATACCAATTGAACGTAGAGAAAAACGAATTTGTTTTGCGTATTTTATTTTATAACATTTCTATGTGAAATAAAATACTAATGGTACAAAAAAGAGACCTTTTTCATCGCCTGCAATTTCATCCGACCAACCTTTTCGGAATAAAAATTCGAAATTTTTCTCGAAGATTGCACTATTTTTTTTAAACTCGCTTATGTTACTACAGCCAAATGGTTACTTACGGACGCTTTCCTCGCGTTCCCACTCAACAAATCTCCCGATCCCGAAGGAACCCAAAGCGGCTATGACTACCTCATTGTGAGGAACCGGCGTTCAGCGCAAGCAATCGATGACCGTGGGGTACCAATGGTCGAACCGATGGAAAACCGGTAACGCGAAGACAAGGTACAGAGTCGACTTCACGTGACGGGGAGCGCAACTATCGGTCCTAAAAAGGGTCAGCGAGATGGAGCGCGAGACGAACCGGAGGTCGAACGGATCGTCGTTTTCGTAATCGTGGCCGTGATCGTCGCTGCCACTGTTGTCGTCGTCGTCGTCGTCGTCGGAACGACGTTGTCGTCGTCGTCCCGTACAGTCGCGGGGGCCACCTCGTACTGAGGCGGTCGGTCGTCTGCCGTCTCGCGAGGACCGACGACGGAGGGAGGGCATTCGGTATGATATTGATTCGACCCCCGTGACGTCACGGCGCGGCGTCGTGCGGGGGGTGCGCAGCACTTCGTATCGTCGCCCCACCATCCCCCGAAAACCACCCCGTGTCCTGCCGTCTGCACCGCCGTACGTCCCTCGCTATCGCGTACCCCCTTCACACCCTCTTGTCCCATTCCTCCACGAACCCGACGCCCCCGCCGGGGGCGAAGCGGGGGGCGTGGACAACCGGCTTTGGCTGGCTGCCGCTGAGTCTGCGCCCCCGACTGCGTCGCGACGAAGATCGCGTCCCCCTGGCTCTCTCCACCGCTCTCCTCTCACCCCTTTCGCACGGAGAGCGGAAATTCGGGGGAGGAAGAGGAGGAAACTCGGAAGATGGACGAATTGAGGCCTCTCAGGAGATGAAGAGCCGGCACTAATATGACTTCGAAGGTGCGTTATTTCCTGGTGAACGTCGCGTGCATTGATCAATTCGCTTCCTCGCCTAGGAACAAGTAGATGTGTCGATTAATAATTTCCCTTCACGACATGGAATGCCGCTGCGTTCGACATCTTTTCGACTACAAATGTCAAAAAAGATGATAAAAATTATGGTTGGAGTTATTCGATATTAGAAATTATAAAAGTAATATTTAAATCATATTACCCTTGAGAATAGTAAAAATGTATTTGCCAAGAACTCTAATGAGCTTCAACTTAATGAAGTTAAAATATAAATGTCACTTTCCATACTTCAGAGTTGTAATATTAGAAGAGTAACATTGGTCTATTTCTGCATCAAGCACGATTAGCCTTTAAAGGCTAATTACTCGTAAGTTATTTGCGTTTGCTTTTGTTGGAAGTTTAATAATGTCTTGCCATTGAAAACCAAAAGTCATACGATGATTTATTATAAAGCAAATGTAATTCTTTTATAAATAATATACAAAACATTCTCTGTAACTATATATATTTATATAAAAGTATTAAACATTGAATATATTAAATTTTTATTTTTTTATCGAACGTAAAAATGACATAAAGATATTTCCCCTAGGAAAAGGACAAAAGTTAATTCTTCAATACATTGATGTCTTTTATCGATTGTGACTCCTACGTGCGGATACAACACCGAGATCTCATTTTAACCAAACTCGACGAAAAATCAGCTCCAACTTTTTATCACGTCTGAATTATCAAATTTTACGACTGACATTTACAGTAACATTTTGGATTCTCCAGGTGTGCGTGGGTAGAAGGTAGTGGAGGCGGTAGGTAGGGATGGATGACAAAAGTGAGGATGAGGATGGAGAACATCGATGGCAAGAAAGGCGCACGACCTGATGAATCGATAACCCCGAAAAACATGTATTCACCTCTCGGCGATTGCGACGTTTAATTACATGGGCAAAGGCTGACGTTTTTTCATTGAAGCGATCGACTATTATTTTAGAAAAAAAAACCTACGAAAGTGTGTCATTGTAGCGGGGGTGAAGATCAGATTCTGAATGAAATAAAATATTCAAGGGATGTCGTCAGGTGTGTCGAATTATGAAATAATGCCCGGGTGGAACGGCACGTTATACGTCGGCACTTAATTACTCCTCTGTAGCAAAGACGATCCCTTGCGAAGCGAATTTAATGATAAAATAATGTAAATTTGTCAGTGCATAAATTTGCTTACGTCACGCGAATGGTAGTCTGCTAATTAAAGTTATGAGTAAAGAATTCATAACTCCTCATATTTAATCTTCCTTTATTAAATATAATGTGTTATAATAAATGATTAGAAGCACCTAAGTGTTATAACAAAATACTGTAGACACATAACACATCATTAAATAGATTTTTGGGATATACAATATATACTTTTTAGAACCATCTTTTTTTATCTTATTATTGTTTATTATAGCAATTAATCCTTTAAATAAAGTATTTTAATTCTTATTGTGCTTTATTATATCATTTCCCTCTTTCATGTTGTAATATAACGCAGTTCAGTGAACAGCAATAATCATGTTCAGTGAACAGCATCTCGCGTGAATCTTAATACTCGCGTAAATTACGAATTTAGAGACATACTCTTCAAGAATAATTTATAAAATTTCGTATTTGTATTGATACCACACAACGTGAGTGCCAAGAATAACACGGCGTTAAAAATGCTGACGTCAAAACTGCGGAGAAGCAAGGAAAATCTATTAATGGCTAACGATTTGTTATAGGTCAATATAGAGCACAGAGAAATATAATTAATCTCCTGGACTGGGATAACGCAGCAAAATGCAAATAATTACAGGAATAAGCTAGATTAGGATGCTGAAGAGACAGATTGTAGTGGCAAATTTCCTGTGATCCCTCTCTCCCCCCCTCTCTCTCTCTCTCGAATTTTGCATGATCAATATCATTTGACCCATTCCTGTCAAATTAAAAATTACACTTGCTATTTTCCTATCACTTCATACCACATTTTATATATATTTTAAGCATCTGAATACAGATTTCTTGTTTCAACTCTAAATTTTGTAACATAAACAAAATACTTTTTTTCTTAACAAAACAAATAATAGTAAATTTGCCATAAATGTCAACAGAATATAAATATATAAAATTATGGCACTCAATTATTCCTTCGTAGTGAATATTACGAAATAATTACTATTTTTTAAGGCATTTTGTAATGTGACATCTTTAATTATACATTATTTAATTTATATATAGTAAATATAATAATGATTCTGTATCTTGCATCATCATATTATTATATAGACTTATTATAAAAATATACAGTATTATTTTATTTTTTCGTTGGAAATAAACAATAAATACTTTGCGCTATAATTATTAGCACTGGACTGCTTAGAATATCTTAAAATACTTATATAAAAATTTGGATAGAGCCGAGATATCTTCTACAACGTGGACACACTGGATGCTCAACCCTATCAACAATTCTACCAAGGTAGTTCGCAGTTTGCCGAGTGTCATACTCACTAGTATTCTTTCTAAAACAAGAAACTATTGAATGTAACAAAATACAATTAAGATCACTTTTATCCATTAAGTCCGTCTTTTTTTAATTAAATTTCTTGTGTGCACCATTCAACTTTATTTTTGTGTCTCCAAAACGTGGAGAGAAAAAGAAGAAAAAGATGAACCTCGCAAAAGTTCAGCTAAAAAGACTTCTGATTCCACATAAAAATTAAAATGCAGGGGAAGAAAAAGAAAGATCCAACAATAGTGACGGAAATTGCCGATGTCAAAGATATTTCACGAATCGTGGAATAAATTTCTACTAATTCTTATCGATTCCCTCTGGTTTTAGATGGACCGCTTTCGTGTTTTCGCGAGCGTGACGCGATATCGCGGAGCGATCGTTACGCACCCTAGTAAGGGCGACGAGTTAAAAACGACAACCAGTTGAGTGAGTTCAGGCGACCCCGACGGCCTACTTGTCACGAAGTCAAGCACTGACATCCGCGGAGAACCGGTGAATTGAAATTTGCCCGGCCACGTGTCAGGTGAAGCACCCGGGACGACAATATGCACGTGCGTCCGCACGGCTCGTAACTGGATACGACGAAACATGAGGGTTCCATTGGGTTATCATAGGGTGATACGAGACTCCTAGAGGGTCTACACGTGACGTACTTGTAGATCACAAACGCTATGTCATGTTTCAGAGTAACGTCAATTCCTCCTTTTGTTTAATATGTACATACCTGTCGTTTAATTATAAAGCGTCAAAATAACTTAAGATACGCAAAGTACTTTGCAATTTTTACATAATTTTAGTGCCTAAACATTTTCGAATTAAAAGAACATTCTAATTGTAAGTAAAATAAATTGTTTTGATAATTTAATGACGAAGATATAAATTATTTTTTACAGGTTTAATCCTTAAAGCAATACATATTTTTTCTTACTCTAAAGGAACACATAGGTTCTCAGGATCCACTAAAGATATTTTGTTACTACTTACAATTAGTTTTACAATTTTTTATTTTCTTCAAGAAATTTTTAAGTTCAGAATTTATTGTTCCTAAATAATTCGAAAGAAACTTGCTTTGTTAAAAACCAAATTTTCCGGAAACACCACTGTACAAGGGTCGGACTCTTCACAGATAATAAATCAAAGTGATCAGTATCTTGACTTTCGTAAACGAACACTTCGTGATTCGACATCGAAGCGACAAAGAATCCTTGGAGATCCAGACGGTAGCAAGTAACGGCGGGAAATAAAAAGATCAGACAAAACAGGATCTTATTATTTCTCTATCGCACAAAAATCATTTTAAGTATATAAACGACTAGTAGTATAAAGAACACTTTAATAATGAAAGATCTCTTATTTTTGTAAGTAGCGAATACAGCGACGTTCATTATATATTTTCTCTTGACATTTTAATCTATTGTAAGGAGCATGAGAGAGCGTGAGGTAGACTTTCTATCTGCCTAAATTATTCTCCTCCGGCGAGTTGTACGTGCTGGCGAGACTAATGTGTGTGCTTCGACAAGTCCTATCATCTAAGACGTAGCCGCTCCTACTTACTTCCTCTGAATGAACATCTCAACCGATACTTTAAATGCAAGCCTGCTGTTAACATTTACTTAAGTCTTACTTGGTACACAATACGCTTTGTATAGATTTTAAATTTAACTCTTTCTAATTTCAAATAGTAATTTATATAAAATAGAAACTGGACATTATAAAAACAATAATAAAATAATTGTTAATTTAATTAAAATAATGACATTATTTTAAATTAAAATACAAGCATTAAAAAGTTTCTATTTTAACTTTTTTATTTTATTAACTTATCATATTACTAAAAATAATCGGAAATATTATTATAAGTAATTAATTTATAACGTAAATATAAAATATATATAAAAAATAATCAATGACTCTAGAAATTTTTTGTATCAATTGAACAGACTGGTATCAGTAGCGCCATCCATTAGCAAGAGAAGAAGTAATTCAAATGTAGCAATATATGTATATAGTTTTACTACACCAATATATAATTTTATTTTTATATAAAAATATTGAAAATGTTTAATTTAAGGGATTGCTGTAGTGACCAAATTGTAATGTTATATTTAATGCTACACTTTAGCTAATTAAATAATCATAACATTTTTTTAAGAGATTTTTGTTTTTTTTTTAAATGTATTTTTTACAATACTCCAAAAATATATAAGAATATTAAAATTAATGTATAAAAAGTATTAAAAATTATGCAATTGTTTCTTTCTAGTTATTTTTCACTACGTAGCACAAAAATACTCAAAGGAAACTTATAATATTCCTTATTACGACTACTACATTACAATTTCACTCTCTTAAACGTAATAATAAACATTATATGGTATAACAGATAACAGCAAAGATATATTCTCAGTTTCTGAACTTGCATCCAAGTCATCCTTCTATAAGGGCAAGATCTTTTTGTTCTCTTGTAACAGATGCAAAGCGCACAGGAAGGCTCGATAATTGAATTCCAAACGGCCGTTTCTCTCAATGGAGAAGCACTTGTGTACAGCATCCAACTCATTGCTATTGATGAGCTCTAGCATTCGTCTAACCGACAATGTTCTGATCAAGTGTCCCTTGGAAACCGTGCCGGTATTCTCTTTATCATAATCCTAAAGAACGTACAATTATCAAATTTGCTCATTGTTCTTTTGCCTCGCAAAAAAGGAGAAAAAAGAAAACATTTCAAATAATAAATGATTGTCTCTCTTCAATGATTGTATTGTGTATAATGCAACATTATAATTTAACGACAGCTGTACTAACTTTGAAGATTTCCTCCAGGTTCGGACTCCGCACTTGACACAGTTTATCCATCGCGATAGCTACCTTCTGCCGTTCGTCAAAATTCAGGAAGGTTCTGCTGCTCGCCTCGGAAGGCACATGTTGCAAGGGAACCACAAGAGGAACTTTTTCCAAACATCCAGTCGCAACGGCTTCTTCCACAATTGCCGCAAATTTGGTGTACTCAATGAAATCGGGTCTTCAGAAAGAAACATGATAATCACGAAATAAGAACATGAAGTTAAAGAAGAAATATATGATGATAATTGCAATTTTATAAAATTAAACAATTTTTAATAAAGAAAATAAGTATTAACCCAAGCAACTTATTTATATTCAATGAACACCTAAAAAACATTAAATAGACATTATTAAATATACATTTATTAAGTTGACAAAATATGATAAAATACGTATAAAAACCTTACTTTAACCTAGTAAAAAAATGTTAATATACATAAATAGAGTTGATATATATTTTTAATACGTTTTTATAACATTTATTAAATAATTTTAAAAACATATCAAATATAAACATTTATTTTTCAGTTTAAATATTTAAAATTTATTTGTCTTTTTTCTATTTTTTAGTTTTATTCTTTTTCTTATACTTATTTTCCTATTATTTCTATTAACTGATTTTATTTCGTAAAATTAATGACTCTTATTGTCCATATTATAATATCTCCGTACTTTAGAGGCGCCTGAAAAAGTTTTGTAATCGTGTCTATTTCCGCAATTGTCAGACCGCAACGAAGCTGATCAAGACCTCTAATAAAATCAAGCTTCAAAACGACAAGTTGGTTGTGTCTATCAAATTGACGCATGAATTCGAGGACCTATGCGTGGAAAAAAATGAGCAAATTAATTCTAACTCGATTCACTTCTCTTTAATTAATTAATAACAAATATAAATTACTTTAATTCTTTCGCGTACAACTTTAGCTTTAATTTTAGCCAAAATCAATACAACGTTGGACTCATCCTCGTGAGGTGCAGACGGTGGTTTTTCAGCGTTAAGTCTCTTCTTATCCTCCAACATACGATAATATAAAGGCTCCTCGATCGGTTGAAGTTCTAATTCCTGTAGAAATCGAGTGTAGTTAAAGCCCATATCGTCATTGTATCTTTTTTCCAAAGCAAACATTTCTTCCGGAGATAAGAGTATGGTCGCCATGATAAGGACTTGTCTGAATTTCGTTCGCGTCACATGACCGCAATTGTGTCTGCAAATATATAATTAATTCATTAAGTTTAAAAATTATTAATATCTTTTCAATATCATTAATGGCATATTTCAATTAATAGTATAATTTGTTTAAATGGCAAGCTGAAACAATACATTTTGATCGAAAATTATTAAGCATTCATCATTGCGACTTTTTAAGCAATTTTAATTTTAAATATTACTCTCGTATTTATTTTTCAAAAGTGAATGTATTAAATAAATTATTACATGTTAGTTATAATAATAGTAATAATAAATAAATATTTCTTAATTACTTAATTACAATTAATTTACTGTATTGAATATGTAGAAAAATTTTTTATTTAAATTCTTCGTCAGCAACTGTTAAAATAAATTCAATTAACAATTATTTAAAAATAAATATACTTGTCGTAATCCTTGAAAAATTGCTTCAAGAGAATTCTCCTTTCTTCGACTCGCTGCCTTACTCTCTGCAAGATATCTTCACAAAGATCTCTTATATTCTTCGGTTGACATTGCCAATTCAACATACCCTTTCGAGGTAATTCAGCTATTTCTTGAGGTGGTGATTCTACTTTTAGGTTTGGCAATTTATCAAGTCCCTTTACGGTGAACACTATATGAAAATAAAAATACTATAAACTAAATGAAAATGTCTATTAAAATAGTAAAATGTGAAAAGAAATAAGAAGAAAATGTTAAAATATATGTACTGGGAACAAACATTCTTTAAACTGGAATTTATTTGCACAACAAAATTACAAAGCATATATACATATTTTTTATTCATTTCTCATTTATAAAGGCGGTTTCCTTATTAAAAAAATATTTTTTTAAAAATTCGTTTGCCATCTTTTAATTGTATTATATTCTCATTATATTATCAATTAAATAAAATAATCGTTTTATAATTTATATATAAATAATCTGAATATTATTATTATAAAAAATAAATTTTTAAAAACGTTTTTATTTTACGTCAAGAGAAAGATTGTATAATTAAAGCAGAAAAAATTTGTTCTCAGGATATATCACTAACAACGTTTTCATTTATTTTAGATATTGTACCCTGATCTATATCATCCTCGAATATGCGCCAACATATGCGATCAGGATCATCTGGATCCCTGTAGAGCGCGATTAAAGCATCGATTTCTGGTTCAATCAGCCACAGACGGCCCAAAGACGAAATCTGAAGCGCGTCCAGCGCTCTTCGAAATTGTGGGATGGTCACTCGACCGACATTCAAATATTCGAAACTCTATGACCCAAATCGTTCGGTTCTTAATCAACGGATTAAACCGTTAATATATCACTCTCATGATAATAGGAGGACGCAATAGCGAGCGAGCTCATTTCAGGTAATAATTCATTGATAAATCCGTGCACGTATGTACATGAGAATTTAGCATACGTGATAACGTTAATTAAATAACGTTATCACGTATGTTGAATTCTCATATACATAATGTAATTGGATCGTGATAACCTTGAAAAACTCATGGATCCGTATACGGTGCTCGAGAATGTGTCTTTGGATACGTTTTATGACTTCCAGCGCAGGCATCGTCTCTCTCGTCTGTTCCATCACTGGATGGAACACCGTTTGCTTACCGAAAGCTTGACTGGGCATGATCTTACCAATTTCCGGACGTGGGAGTTTCGGCAGCTCGGCCGTAATTATTCGACCGGGAAATTGATCGAGCAATTCCTGAGAAATATAATACAGAAACTAAAGGTAACGTACATTCCAGAAAACACACAATATGTTCCAATTCCCATATATATGTATAAATATTATAAATGCATATGTGTAAAGATTATGAAGAAACAAAGGTAAAAAAGATTCTAAGAATGACAATACCCCGCTGAGATCCATCATTCCATATTCTTCTAAATAACATTGAACTTCATCGACAGCCTTCACAAACGCCACATAATTTATAGTATAAGCATCTTTGGCAAATCTTTTTACGAGAAGGCGAAACTCCTCGGCGCCAAGGACGATGCCCAGAAATTTTAAAATTCGACCAAAATGAGCGAGAGTAACTGTGCCGACATTCTTCGCGATCTACGAAGCATCGATCAGAATGAATCGAAAACTATTAAGCTTTTCTATCATTTATTTTCATTAAACTAATAAAATACTTTTTTACAATTTAATTACTTTTACCTATTTTTAATATTTTAAATCAAAATAATCATTTTCAGAGATAGACAGTGTTTTAAATAATAAAATAGAATCAATGCTTTTTTACACATTTTAAGCAAAACTAAATTATTAAAAATTATTAATGTATTCTCGCGCGCGCGTATTAGCACAATTATTATGCTTATCAAATACAAAAAAACTAAAGAATAAATTACAGCTACAATAATTAATGTCGCAAACCGTAATGGTTTACACTTTCATAGATGAATCATACCAAACGTACCAGCTCGTAATCTTGAAAGTATGGCCAAAGAGCAATTTTTCTTTTGCTCACCAACACGGCGATCTGAGTGATAATCAAATTCAATTTTCGCGTTTCCGTGCTGCTCAGAACATTTATATGCAGCGGGTCCTCCCATTCTAAACCGGTCACAAGGGTCTTGTTCTTTCCGAAATCAGGAACTACAAGAGATATCACAGAAATTATTATTATTGTTATTTTGCAAATTTGTATGTTATGCATATCTCATTTTATCAATCCAATTATTGAGTCATTTTATATAAACTTTATATAAAGACAGATAAATAATCATATAAATGTTTTTCGTAATCACTCGTACCACTGTCGTGAATAACTTCACAAAATTGCGAATAAAGAATTCGACCGTTCTGAATTCGAAAATGGTCCGTCAGATCGCAAATCTCTTTATCCGATAAGCCAATCACACCTTTTAATGGTCCAGCCAAAACGGAGATAAATTTGGACTCTGCAAATTTAATAACTGATTACGTACGTACACACATGTTTTATAATTAATTAATGCACCGTAAAATAAAGTTTATATACATTCGATAATACGAATTAATCAATCATCACTGCAGCACAATTTTTAAATAGATTTTAAATTCTGCTAATATTTGCCTAATTAAATCAATGAATTGTATATGTATCATGAAATTAAGATTCATTCAAATATTATATTTACCTCTGCATCAATTGCTTTCTGCACAAGTTTACTTATAATTTTAATCCAAATTGAAAAAACATACATTTGAGATATAAACGTAAGATACGTATATAAATAAACACACATAGTTTTGCAATTTTTATAAGATAATTATAGCTAAAAAATAAGGTCAATTTCACTCTGTTGTTAAAAAAAAAACGTTCAATAATTTCGAAACATTCTATAATGTGAAGGAATAAGTAAAAAAAATAGTGGAACTAATCCGAATAAAAAATAATCATTTCATTATATCGAGTGTCCAGAAATAAACATTCCCACACAACAACTAACTTTAGAAGTGCTTGAAGCGATCGCTCGTCTTGGTGCCAATGTTCGATATTTATACCTGATATTAAACAACGTTTGTCGGGATCCAGAGGCTTGTAATACTCCCAAAGATCGAGTCCGACGCGAAACACGGCGGCTCGTATCTTATTGCAAGTATGCCAGACATCGTGCAACTTAAGAACCTAAAATCGTTCTTTTTATCAGAATGCTTGGAACTAACATCTTCCGAAACCCTATCTGCGATTTTCTATCTTCAGAAAACGATGGGAAAAATATCCTTTTTTACCTTCTGTTCCTGTGACATATTTATACAATTTCTTCTGCAGATTTTACGAAAATTTTACGCGACGTTGACAATTAAGATGGTTATCAAAGTTCTTTTTAGTATCGAGACAAAAATCGATCGTAATGAAGTAATGTGCATAGGGTAGTCTTAAAGGAAAGATATAAACGTTTTTTTAAACAAATAATTCTTTATTTTATGTCCATCACAGACTACAATAGTAATTTACACGAACAATTTCGAATTATACTTAATTATGTCCGTCTTTACCAATGTAGATGAACTTTAATCTCATCGGTTCCACTTACTCTTCATCTTTTGATTTAATTTTTAGAACTAGAATTATTAAACTTAAACTATATTAGTCGAAATGGACATTAAATATATATAATTTCAATATAAAAATGTGTTAAATTAATGTAGTCATATACAGGATGTCCGGAAAATCGAGGTTAATATTTCGAAAAGTGATTCGGGATCCAAAAAGAAGGAAAAAAAACTATATAAACAACACAAACACAACATAAGTCCGAAAATAAGTCGTTTCCGAATTACAATTTTTATATTAAAAAAAAAATTGTAATTTATTTTTCATAATCACAATCGTAATTTATTTCATAGTGTTTTAACATAAATAACTACATTTCGGACTATTTTGGTGTTAACCAGGATGCACCACGTGGAGGTATAGTCCGCTTGGCATCCCTCTAGTAAAGTAAGAAAAATTTAAAAATAAAGAAATAAAAAAAGAAGGATGCCAAGCGGACTATACCTCCACGTGGTGCGTCCTGGTTAACGCCAAAATAAATAAATATGAAACAAATAAATTACGAAATAAATAAATAAATTACGATTGTAATTATGAAAAATAAATAACAATTTTTTTAATATAAAAATGATTATAACCCGGAAACAACTTATTTTCGGACCTATACAACTTTTTTTCCTGCTTTTTGGGTCTCGAATTACTTCCCGAAGTATTAACCTTGATTTTCCGGACACCCTGTATATAATATGTATGTGATGTGTCAATTAGCCTGTGATTTTGGCTGAACTTTTGCGCCAGTTCATTTTTCTTCCCCTTCTTTCCTTCTGGAGAGAAAAGGAAGAAAGATGAACTGGTGCAAAAGTTCAACCACAAAGAACAGGCCTAATATATACATAAATCGTATATAAGCTATTAGTCGATAAAACAGATCCCCAAATGTTTCATCGTAGGCAATTGTGCTTAACATGCTTTGACCAAAATGAGATAAAAACGTTTCCTGTAATATCGAGTAGAGAAAAACCTGAGACCGGCCTTTTTCGTGTACCAAACCTCACAGGATAATGTCCACGTTTTTGTGGTTCTTTTCCATGCTATTACGTGGGTTAGGCAGACGAACAATCAAAGGCCCGATTCACAGTCGGTTTCAAGACCGTTTTAAGTAATATGTCTTTTAAGTAATGTCTTAAAACGCTAATGCGGCCCTCTGATTGGTTCGTGACATCAAGACAGAACTTAAAACGATCTTGTTTCTTCCTCTTTCCTCCTGGAGAGGAAAGGAAGAAAAATGAATTGGTGCAAACGTTCAGCCAAAAAGAACAGGCCTAATATCGAGTGTCGCGGATTTATAGATGGCATTATCCGCGCCAACTCCAGCGCCATAGCGAGAAAAAGATGCATTTCTTGCGGCCATCTCGGCCATCTACAAACATCACCGATGCAACAAAAAATGCCATGCCGTTGTACGCTGCTCAATTTCCGATCGTTCCTGCGATCTATCTTACAATAAAATCCACTCGTCTCGCGTATCCTAGATATTATTTTATAGTTTTTGAGAAGTAAATGAGCGTGGATAAAATCACAGTAAAATTGAGCGGGATTCTTGGCGATCTTCCATTGGTCGACGGCCGAGAATAGTGTCTCTCGGCGATTTCATTGGCTATCTCTCACTCCCGCCAGTCGCGTCGCGTGCCGAAATTTCTGATGCGTATGGCGCTAAATCCGTCTCTTTCTTCCATCCCTTCCTTTCCGCCCTCCCCCTTTACTTCTCCCGCTGATGACGCATTCGCATTCTCTAACCATCGATCCGAACGCAACCAGGAACGTAAGAACTAGACGTATCTTGGCTCCCATTTTTTACAAATCGAAGAAAAACATTTTATTTATTTAAAATTTTTTCTATAGCACTGTGTTTACAGATCTCGCTAACGCTAAATCACTTCTAAAACAATTCGGTATAAAATATTACAAATTAAATGTTAAAAAACTTAGAAAACAAATTTAATATAAAGATTCTTTTAATTATAGATCTTAAATTTTTAAGAATTTCAATATGCAACAACTTGTATATATTCTTAAATAGGTCAAAATAAATATAAGACAATAATTCGATCTAAAGGCTGAGTAAAATAGTTTTTAATTACCTACGGCTGCAGATCGTATTGCAACAAACGATTAAACAATAAAGTTTAACAGACGAAACAAGAGCTGTGAATTCAAGCCGAATGAAGTTCCGTTAAGACGTTCTCGCTGTTTACATTCATGAATGAAATTCATTGACCGAATGCTTAATGAAAACACTCATATTTTTATTCACGCAAGGAACAATCGAAGAATCTAACAATAAGTCAAATTAAGAAAAAAAAACATTTTATGTTTATTCATAAGGTTAATGTGAGAATATAACGTTCGACCGCGTTTCGTCGCAGAGAGATTGACGATATTTGGCGTGACGAATCGAGGGTGCCGCAGACACGTCGAACGGTCCTGAGAGACGGCACGTGATTGGTCGGCAAAGTCGTACGTCCCAAGATGCCTTGCGCGTAAATTGCCGGCGTGAAGATCTCCGGGCTGCGCAGCGCACGACGCCGTACTTTCTTCTCCATTGGGCAGTCAGACAGAACGGCCGTGTAACGAGCTATCGGCGAGCATTCAAGTAGCTTTGTGCTCATACAGTGCATCGTGGTGTGCCGCGTATCGTAACTTACGCGGGTAATATCGACAGATAAAAAGCAGACGCGATGGCCGATCAGGAGAGCAAGGATTTCAGCGACGACATCGCGGAACAAAACTTCGCGGAGCAGAACGGCGAGGCCGATAACAACGGCGAGAATAACGTCGCAGAGAACAATCAGGAGTCGCAAGAAGACAGGTAACTCCCCTCCCGGTCTCTGTTTGCTCGAAACCCCTCGTGCCGCAAGCTCATTAATTGTCCCGGATTGCGCGATCGCTTCGTACTTCAGGCGCGTTGTAGCCCGGCGATCGCGCGAATCGGCGATAACTTCGCGACACAGCGCGGCGACCGGGCCGCGCGCGCGCGCGCGTCGGCACGCGTCTCAAAATGGCGAAGGCGTGCGGTCCGACGCGGAACGTAATCCGTTCGCATCGACGTTACGACGAACGCCTACGTTTCGACGACACGGCCTCGTCGCTTCTCCGTGGCGCGCCGCGCACGCGAACACCTATCTTTCGCGGCGATTCTCCATTCGCGATTAGGATCCATTGACGAAAGAAGCCGGCGGCAATAATGGCGGGGGGGACGCCGGCAGCGGTTCCGGAAAGGGCGCGCCCGAGGCGTCGTAGCGTCATGAGTGAGAGAGAGAGAGATAGATAGAGATAGATAGAGAGGAAGAAAGAACGGGAATAGAAACGACGAGATGCGTAATAATGAATGTCGAGGAATATTCCATACAGCACGTAATTCGTGCTGCACGAAAAAAAAAAAAAACGGAAATTTGCGCGTTTGCTACTTGGGCGCGCTCCGTTACAAACTTCCGTTACAAACACGTGGAAACCTTTGTCCTTTGTAGGCTCGTAGAACTGAGTTACTTGAAGCATTGGATGAATAAAAGAAATATTAGTAATGTAAAATAAAAATAGAATTAATTCTAGTAAAAGAAATATATTGGAATCAAAGAAATATCATTCAAGAAGAGGGCATGCGCCAAAAAAGTGCCCCGCTTTATTGTCTGCGTTCCGTTACTCACTGTGGGTATTGAAAATCTGTATGTGTATATATATATATATAATATACATACATATATGTATGTATATACGTAACGTGAACTATAGATTTTCAGTACTCGAGGAATAATGAAACGCAGCTATTGCGGTGCACTTCGCGCCAAATGTTGGTGGACCTTAAGTTCTCGTCCGCCATTGTCTCGCGCTGCTCTCTTTTTCCTTTCTTTTACTCCTTTTTTTTCAGCGTAACGGATCTCGAGCTGGATGAATTTGACTGAATTTGACCAGATACATCTTTTCCTCCAGTCTCAATAAAAGAATACAAGACACCTGTGTAAATAAAAAAATTACCTAAAGATATGTTATAATTTTGCAATTATGCGCGCGTCCCGTTTTTTTATTTCTCCCGTCATATTGTTGTATATCAAGGGGATTTTGCATTTATTTTTCTTTGTATCATTTTTTTGTAATTTTTATTTGCTCTTTGTATTCTACAGCTTTGGATTTTTGCAAATTTTTACGCTATTTGGGGTATCTTTTTGCAAAGAAGGGTAAGCATTAGATTTATTTCAATTGCACAAAAATATGTAAAATGTTTCAGGATGTAAAATTCAGGAAGCGGACGTAATCTTCAAATTCTACCTAACGTAAATTGAAATATAATAAAGTATAAACACAATATTATTAATTTTTTGCCCCATTATAGGACAAGATGTATTTTTGCAGTAATGTTGTTGAATATGAATTTGAAGATGCACCTCCTCGTCCTCCTCCTATTCATAGCTAAAAATAAAAATGTTCAAGGGACACGAGTTTCATGTGTATGAATTAACGGAAGTAAAACAGCCAAATGCCGGCGCTCCACTACGTCTTGAAATATAATAATCAAAGATTGGAATGAGATAATGCATGCTATATTACGCAAGAATAATTTAAGACACCACTGTATAACGGCGAATAAAGGCGCTAGTTTGTAACTTTATATGTGCTGTTGTTGCGAGGTATAACATTTATCTGTTTTTGAAATTTTTCGTAATTTTGTGTATTAAACTCCTTGTTTTCTATCCCTATCTAGTTAATGATATAATTGTAGTTCTCTCTAATTGATAAAGAGAAATTGTGGGTTCTGCAGTCGATCAATTTTTGCGAACGCAACATCACAAGCAAATAATAATCCGTAATATTTTTATAGAGCCTAAACTTTCGAGTACATTTTTTGGCCAGCCGAGTCTTCTATCCTCGTACGGTTCATTGCAGCTGAATTATGGTAAACAGTCAATTGATTCACGATTGACAAATACGTACACTTACATGGGATCGACGTGAACCGCAAAACCTTATGCAGTGATTTCCGAGTCCTAATTATTGCGAGAAGTCTACTTCAAGTTCAAGTTCGTCACGTTCCGTCATGACACAAGCACTGGAACTCAAATTAATTTCGTCATATCGATAAAGTCTCGCACAGACACACACTTGCCTGCTGGGTCACGCGTAGAGTAATTTCCGATCCAAATGCTGTTTGGGCGTGACCAAAGCACAAAATCATAGGGACAATGCGAAAACGTCCAGTAGGTCGGAACGCCATTTAACCCCAGTTTATGTGGCTTGATCTACAGGTGATCGACAACGGTTTTCACATGGCGGGCGGCTCACAGGTGGAAAACGTCACCCGACCAGCAACTGATTACCGGCGAGTGACTGGTGCCAACGGTATTTATCACCAGCCATAAATAAAGAGTCAAATATAATAAGTAAATCAATTAATCGTGTTGACACTGCCAAAAACAAAGTCAGAGCAAAAACCGAGCTTGCAGCTCGTTGTTAGAATGCAGAAAATGAATGAAAAATATATATATATATATATCAGAAGTTGAAACCATTCTTGCATTACATCGCAATTTGTCTATGAGCGTTGTAAACAAAGAGAGAGAAAGAATGAGAAAGAGACAAATATAATACATATATAAATAAACACGTACATGTAAAATATAAATAAATATCCCATATTGTATCCATCTATATTATATCCATATAGATATGTCGATCGAAAATATCAAGAGTTGTCTATCATTTAAATCGTAATGAAAACAATCTTTTTAGCTTTTCGATATAGAGTTGCAGTCTATCCTAGCATATACCATATTCTTTGGGCCAATCTGCAGTCAGAGTAACCACTTGGAAAAATTAAATTCTTGTTTCCCTTAGGAGCAGAGCTGTGATATGTCTACTGGAGTTGTCTAACTATTGCTCGGGTTCTCACGCAAACGTCGATGAATAGTACCTTGTTCTCTCGATGCATTGATTTTTACATATATATACTTTTTTCCAAGTTTTCTTTTCGATTTTTTTTTTTACAATTGAACATTCAAATCAAGGTTTCTATGGTGTGAAAAGCAGTTCTTCTCATGGTTGTTTCTCGTAACTTTATACATACAAAGGACAGATGCATATATCGTAAGCTACCTTTATCAATTCTCATTTATTCTAGGAATGGTATTCTGTACTCTTGTAATTGCTTTGCATTGTAATTATTATGTTTATCATTGTAAGAAGACTTTTCTAAATTTCGACAATGGGCGATCTAATTAGCCGTAGATTAAATGCGTTTGTTTGTCGTAGATATATATAATTATATATAGTCTTTACATATGTGCGATGTTTAATTGAATAAAATATTCCTCGTTTATATAAATCTTTTTGATGGTCCAGTGCCCTTTTTGCGAATGACACTACAGGTCTGTTACGTTACTTGCATATCGTCTGCATTCAATTTTTTTCATACCTTAACACTGATTATATAAAGTTTGTTCACGTCGCATGCTACAACATGTTCCAATATGCTCCTACCATAGCTCTTACTCACTCCAACGCGCTTGATAGAGTGAGTAGGAGCTATGGTAGGAGCATGTTTTAGCATGTTGGAGCTTGCGACGCGAACAAATCTAAGGTCTTTCCAGGAGTCAAGTCGACATTTTCTTTCATTTTATTTTTTAATAAATGAAATTTTTAGATTTTTTCGTTTTTCAAAAGTTTTTTAAATTCTCGTTTCGATCTTAATCTTCTGTATTAATTCATACGTTCGAGAAATTCACTTAGTGAAATAAATTCGTTCCGTTGCTTTGTAGGTCGGCCGGGGCTAACCAGGATTCTCTAAACGATAGGTATTTTCTTTATTATATTTTTCTTATTTTTTTTTTTAGCATGTCGGTGTTAAGAGTGAAAGAAAAATTGCACGACGATATGAGACGGTGAGAACTACGCTCAAGTTGTGTATTCGAGTAATAACAGACCATTCCGTAACTTGTAACAGTCATTTGCGAAAGAGGCCCAAATACATTTCCATCTTCCGTTTTCATTGCAGATAACTTTTTTGCGCGCAGTTGCAGAGATTTGAGAATTTGCCAACATCGTAAGCCCGAATAGTAATCCTATTTAGATGATAAACCGTAAATTTCTCGTTACGAACATTCGGTTTCGCAATAATGATTAAAGACTTAAGACGAATACGTCTTTCATTCTCTTTTATTAGTTTTAACACTTTCTGTTTTCCTTTTCTTTCGCAGGAAATTATTCGTCGGTGGTTTAAGCTGGGAAACGACAGACAGTAAGTAACTCTTTTTAAACTTATTTTTTTTTAACTTTTTTTGAACTGATATTCTCTTAAAATTTATTCTCTTCGCAAAATCTTACTCAAATAATGAAAAATAACAAAACAAAAAAGATCAGCGGTGATGATTCATTTCTTAGGACACCTTTGGATGACAAGTGTCATGTGAAAAGAATTTTTTACTGAGCTCTCTTAAATTATAATATTATTGTTTTATATAAATATTTTTAAAACAATTTAAACCTTTAAAGAATTCTTACAAAGAAATTATCTTATGCATTTTTAGAGGAATTGCGAGAACATTTCAGCGCATATGGTGATATTGAAAGCATCAATGTGAAGACAGATCCAAATACAGGACGATCGAGAGGATTTGCCTTCATCGTTTTTGCTAAAGCTGAATCTCTTGATAAGGTATTCAATTTTGTATTTTATCGCACACAACAGAAAAATAATGTAATCTTCATTGTTTACTAATTTTAATAATATTACTGTTTATTTTTTATATACATGATATTTAAATGATGATAGAAACCAGTTCTGCTACTGAATGCATGTGACGACAAATTTTTTTTCTGACGTGTTTTTACAAACAAATTTTTATAACATTTTTTACGAATTATTTGCCAAATAATTGCGAGAAAAAAAATCTTCCAGATTATGTCTGCTGGTGATCACGTTATCAACAACAAAAAGGTTGATCCTAAAAAGGCAAAAGCCAGACACGGGAAAATATTCGTCGGCGGGCTTTCGACAGAACTTTCCGATGATGATATCAAGAATTTCTTTTCACAGTTTGGAACTGTAAGTACTTTATCGTTTCTATATATTTTAGCTTATTATATCCTTAAACAAGCACTCTTATTAATACATAAAAAAACCTAAAAATCTTTCAGATTGTCGAGGTAGAGATGCCATTCGACAAAACAAAAAATCAGAGGAAAGGATTCTGTTTCATCACTTTTGAATCTGAACAAGTGGTGAATGAACTGTTGAAAACTTCGAAACAAACGATAAATGGTAAAGAGGTAAGTAAACGAATGTTCATAAAAAGTCGAATATTTTGAAACTTTAATAAAATATTTAAATACTTATTTATAAAATCTATTTAGTTTAAAATATTTTAGATTATTATGTCTAAAATAAATGTACGATATTCGCGTTTTATTTTTCTCTAAGGCAATAAAAAGATCGATCGACGAAAATGAAACAAAATTAAAATTTTTAATTTAGATCTCATTGCGACTAATTTTAATAATATTACATTAATCTTTTACATACATGTGTGAAATAATATTTATATTGTCAATTTTGTTTATTAAATGCATGTAACGACATGTTTTTTTTTACAAAAAAATTCTTATAACAGTTTTTAACGAATTATTTCGCTAAATAATTACAAAAAATAGCAGTGATTATATTTCAAATATTAAACAGGTTGATGTAAAAAAAGCAACACCCAAGCCCGATGGAATGATCGGTATGCGCGGTGGACCTGGCGGCCGTGGCAGTCGTGGCGCCAGAGGTGGCCGAGGTCGAGGATTTGGTCAAGGTGGATGGGGACAGGGTGGCTATGGCGGCGGTTATAGTGGTGGCTACGGTCAAGGAGGATACGGCGGTGGCTACGATGGATACGGATACGATTATTACGGTGGGGGTGGGTACGGAGGTTACAGCGGCTACGACTACAGTGGATACGGTAATTCCATTAACTATTACTAAAATCGATGATAAAATGGGCATATGATATGCCGATCATTGTCAAGATTTGTTTTGCTTTTTTCTCGTGTGTCTTGTTTTCCTTCGAAAAAGAAGCTATAAATAATAATAATTAACGGCAGATTATTCGTTGTTACCGTCCCAGTGTATTCGGTAGGCGATTATGACAAAAATTATAGACACCTGAGGAAAATATATGCATATTATGACTGATTTAATTCCTTTATCGTGCATTCAAATTAACTTCCCTTCATTTATCTCTTTTTTTTTTTTTAATCCAAACACATCTTTTTGTGTTTACTAACTTTTTACTTAAATTGAGTAAGCTGAAATATAAATTTATATTGTCAGTTTTGTTAAATATGTACTACTCAACAGTAACAGGAAATGGAATGATCAGGAATTTTATGTATGTATTATGCTGGGTATTAAGTTTTAGTATTAGATATAAGTAGGAATGCGAGTGCTGGTTTACGGGCAGATCAATAAGAATTCTAATTTGTTCATATTAACACGTTTTCAAAAACACGTATTTTAACTATTTTAACTTGAATAATCTTAGTTTTATAGACTCCAAAAAATATGACAATAATTATTTCATTAATTTTATCATTGATATGATACTTATGTAAACCAGCGATTCGAACTCATGAAAATATTTTTCGAATTATGTTCTGTCAGCATATTACAACATAATCTGTAACAAATCCGATTATTGAAAGGCTACATATAAAATGAACATAATCCGAATATTTTCTACTTTTGATCTACTTTCAAAGCACTGACTGTTTATCGCATTATGTTAATCTACACATCATTTGCTAAATTATATTCTATAATGTTCTACTAATATTTAAATTGTATATACATATACATGTGTAAATATGCAATTAACAAAGTTAACATAAGAAAAAATGTAATAGGTAACAGTGAATGTGTGTGTGACAAAAATGTCACGTTTGTGTTGCATTTTACATTATTTATCAATATATTATCACACATATTAATTAATAATCAATTGATATAAGTATTTTCTTTCAGACAAAATTTTGGTGAGGTTACAAATATTTTATATATCAATATATACGTAAAACAATGATTTTTGAAATGACGGATTTAACAACTTATCAACATTTAATATGTTCATTAATTGATATGAATTGACATCTTTTCCATTTACTTCCTTTTTTATTTCTTTTTACTGCAAACTCCATAAACTTGTTAATCAGAAAAATCGCGCACACATCACTGTAACATCATTTTATATATGTATAAAACTCGCATAAAAGCGAAAAATATTAATCCATCAAGCGCTGTTTTTATTTATGGATCAAAGGTTTTATCTTTTATATAAGTAATCATTAAAACTAAGACTGGCAATTGATGGGTTAAAGAAACGCTATTCGTCGACATCATTGTATAAGATTGTATCTTTCGATCCTGCTGTTAATCCTGCCACATTTCTTACGCATGACGTTTCATGTTTTTTCCAATGATCACCTCACCTGCAATAAAAACACGAAGATTAAACACATGCCCTTGCGGCAGTAAGAATAGCAATATACTACTTTTGTATTGTATGACTTCCAAGATTACTTCCGGAGCATGCTTTTTTTTTAAATCGAGTTATTAGGTAAAGGATACAAGCGTGGATTCATCTACGTGCCTGTTTAACTGTGGATAAAAAATATATTTTTTATTAATTTCTTGCAATTTTTTTGCTATTTTTGTCGGGATGTTCTGTATAAATTTTAATTTCAACTATGCGCATGTTTTCTTTCTGATACAGCCATTTTTAGCATGATGAATCATTTTTTTTTAATGCATGCCATTTCTGAATTCATACAAACTGTTCAAAATAACGTGTGTTATAATATTAAAATCTAAAACTACACTAACGATCAGAAATCGAACAAAAAAATCCTTTGGAAAATATAACTGTCTTCCGCTTATATAGAATACTATAACAATGCGTTACAATACAAATTGTTTTTAGAACACATTTCATAGATACGTTCTTTTTTTTAAATAATTGTTAGACATGTAATTATGGTATACAAAATAATCAATCTTTATTGAATATATATTTTTTGTTTTGAGCGCCACGTGCATAGATTTTTCCTTTTAATGTAAAAGGAAATGAATAATCGATATTCATCGATAACTGATTCCATTGTTTCTTTATACCGTGTGTTCCATGAAACGCAGACGGATATGGATATGGCAGTGGTAATTACGACGGTGGCTACAGTGGCGGGCGCGGTGGCGCACGCGGTAAAGGTACGCATTGTAGCGTCCTTTCCTTTATATTTATATATTCCCCATCCATATCGTTGTATATTTTAAGTGGCATACATTTCGATTGAATTATCGCCTGCGTCTATTTTCTCATGCAGTAACTACATTCATCTGTCCTTCCTTATTCGAAACTGAGTTTCATTCTCTTCATTTCTGTTTATTCCTCTATCCTTTACTTAAATTCCTATTTTTTTTCTATCTTTGTAACTATTTGTTCAACAAATGGAAAATGTGTTTGTATGTAACGTATATGTATATGTGTGTATGTGTGAAAAAAATGAACGAATGCAATAGGAGAGAGAAGTTAACATTTTCGGGATAATTTATATCGATTGCATGCATTAAAAAAGACAATCGAATTATGTCTAAATACATATGTATACCGTGGAAGCAAATTGTAACATAGTTATGTATTATTTATTATTACGTTATGTAAATTATCTGCGATTATCGAGTTTTATCATTTATTTTACAACTGACTTATAATTAGTGCTCGGAAACATCAGACGATTTGACAGTTCGAATCTTAAGTTCGAACGTTAAATAGTTCGGACTAAATGTATGTTCGAACTATTTTAATCCACTTCAAGGTAGCGATCATGTAATTTTTTCGTTAGAGCGGAAACGTGAAAAGTGAAAATTTTTATGTATGTATGTTCGTACATATATACACGTACATACAACAAATTTTCACTTTTCACGTTTCCACCCTAAGGAAAAAGTTAAATGATCGCTACCCAAAGCTGAAAGTTCGAAATTATTACATTTTGAACTCAGATATCCTCAGTCGTCCTCAGGATCATCCTGAATATGTCCAGGATGGCTCAAGATATTTGTAGGACATCAATAAATATTTTATTTAACTGCTCTTTTGTTTCTAAGGCATACTATATTTGTTTACTGTTCGAACCGTCCGAACTTCAGACATAACGAATTGACATTTCATACTGATCACTGCTTAAGCTCGAACTGTCCGAATTGTCCAAAATATTCGAATTAGATGCTCATTTTTTTTAAACTTCGAACTATTCGAATAGATTGAATATACAACATGTTCGAATATTTTATCTGAGCCCTACTTATAATGTCTATAAGTCAGTGAACTTTAAAAATAATATTATCACTATCATTACGTAACTCGGTTGTTTTATGAAGTATACACTTTGATTAACTTTGATTATCCTTAAAAACTTCTCCTTTTACATGGAGATACAGCGGGTTTTTTTTTATATACTGCTTTTTATATACTGTTTTTTTCATAAATGTAATAGAACCGTTTAACAATCGCATCCAGTGGAACGTTATCCTATATTTAGCTGTTGCTTGAGATATGGAGGAAGGGGAAAGTATAAATTATACAGCCTGCAGCTTACTACCTTAGCCTGTAGCCTCTACATAGATAATACTACAGTTTTCTCTCTTACATTTATATTTATCTATCTGTTACTTTCTAAATAAGCATTTGTGCGATTTGACAGTTTCTTTTGGTAGTTTATGTACAGTTTCTATACATAAGTTTATGCTTAATCTTGTAAAGATAAACGAGTGATGTATGCAGCTGGGACGATTAAACTAATAAAGTGCCATGTGGGTATATGTTCCAGGAGGTTCAGGCTACGGTGGCAAGCAAAGGGGTGCTCGTCAGAACCAGAGGCACCAACCCTATTAATAAAGGAATCCTTATTTATGACCGCAATGCAATTCGCATTGTAACTGCCGGTGAGTCACTGTCCAATCTCCTAATGCTCTTACATCCACCTCTGCACTAAATTACCCAAAGATTTTAGTGTGCACAAATAACTAACTTTGTATTTAAAAAAAATTATGCACAGATTCTTATAAATTATGTATTCTTTATAAGAATCTAAAATAGTGATTTTAAACAAAATAAAATAGTTACAAAAAATGAAATATGCATTCCAATTTTTTTATCTTTAAAAATCTGTTTACACAGAACAGTTATTTATACTTAATTAGGAATAAAGTTTCTTAAATTTCTAAATAAAACCAAAGCTATCGTATTTTTCTTGTAATTCTTAATTCGAGATAGCTTTTTATCTAGAATTATTCTAAGTTTTGCATATTTCACGTTGCTGCTTTTTAATGCCAACTTTTGTTTTAACCATTCCATTTCTATTTCTGTTTCAAATAAATGTTTCATTTGCTATGCTTCCGTCCATGTTTAATTTACTATACTTCATTAATTTTAACAAATTGATTTGTACAATATATAGCACATAAATGTAATATGAGTAATTAAAAGATTAATACATTCCTTTCCTTTTCAGGTATCGCAAGCCGCGGTTTCCGTTTACAATCACATTACAACTCGTCCAATCATTCCATTCAATATGTATCAACATCGGCCAATAGTCAAAAAAACAAGATTCGAACTGCATGAAATTTTACAGAAACCGTTCCAATAATATTTTGTTGATTTTGTTTTTGTATATACATATACGCGCTTGCTTTTTTCAACTTATAAAACATTTGCGTGCACGTGCGCACGCATTGTGTATATCGTGAATGAATACCTATAATAGTAGATATTATTTTAATTTTTTCTACAAAACGACACGGCAAAACAATGATGAACCATCATAGATGAGTAAGCACGCAATATGTTTTCTACATGTCATGCGAAAAATCGATTTGAAAACCGGATAAATCGTGCTGTTTATAACGACCGTGTGAAATAATATAAAAGGATTACTTCTTCCTTATTAGTAAGATATAATAATAGGATTAAATAAATTCGTTTTGTGTACATAATATATATCTCATACATACAATTGTAGTTTTGTTCTGACCTCCTATATGGCAACTTAATATTTTTTTTCTTTTTAATACACGACATGTACACAAGATTTATGTCTGAAACGTAGAGATCATTTATACACATAGATTTAATAAAAGACTGACACACGCATAAAACGGAATTTATCAGATTTATTAATAGAACTTATGCTCTACACACACCGATTCCGTCATAGCATCGTAGCACACGCGTGTGTAAGCTTAATATTCAAACTGATGGTATACTACACACTGGCGTGTTACGACAGGATTCTGGCTCGATCATAGAGAACAGCGCATGTACATTATATTTATATACAAACAAGTTCATTCTAATATGAGAAGATTGTCACAATAAAATTTTTTAAGTACACATCAGACGATATTGTATTGAAGATACAATGTTGGGATTATGTATTTTTGTCCAAGTACATACTGTTCTGATTTTATGTCTCACAAAAGTATTACGTTATATAAATTTGAAGGGATGGTCTTATGTTAGTGGTTTATTTAAAATAAATTATGTTTATATATATACCAATTCGTGTTCTTTAATGTAACCATTAATAACCATCTACCAAATCCTGCAATTTTTTTAATTTTTTTCCAAACTTTTAATATTTAATTCTTATAAGAATTTATGTAGTTTGAAAAAATTGCTGTACATTTTCTTTGAAGATAATGTGACTACAGTTAAAAATAATAAAAAATTATAATTTGAACGTAATATGTAAACTAAAATTTTTATTGAGTATTCATATTTTTCTCGCCTTTCATTCATGAACTGAATATCTTAGAAACATTTTTGAATAATACTTTGACACGGATGACAAAATTCAATTAATGTATTAATTATCAATCGCTGATGATAGATATTCTATTTTATCTTTGATAGACGGAAATAACTTGTTCCTCAAAATTGTTTTTATTTTTCAAATAAATTTTTTAAGAGGAAAAAGAGTTTTAAATTACAAGATCAAAAATTTCAATAGTTTTATACTTTTTTTAAGTAGTTCTAATTTCCATTTGTCAAAATATACATTCGATCCACGAAAGCGGAGGCAAATAAGTGATCGAAACACGAGAAGGCGTCATCGAGATCGCTATCTTGGAGATTAACGAGCCGAAGCTACAAGCTCTCTAATTAGTAGTACTACTAATCCCATCCAGCTAAGATTAGTCCGTTCTCCCACTTAACGTGTTCTCGCGTTAATGACAATTGCATCTTAACTAAATTCATTTAACCGATTGAGCTGTTAGATTAGGCGCACTATAATTTTGCTACCTTCTTTCAATAACATTAAAACTTTCTATCATTTTATTATTTTTTTTTTGCGAGAATGCAATACGAATTCTAAATATATGGATTCAAAACTAAACAATATTTCTCAGTTTCAATTACAAACCAGCGTATTGGATTTTTGCATTTTCATCTAAATCGTTTCAGAGAAGTCGTAAAAAACAGCATCGTAAATTTTTATAACTAAATACCACTAGAATTTCATTTTGATCATTCAAGGGAGATATTTTCCGAGTCCAGTGAGAAATAAAGTTTCGTTAGTTCAAACCAAGAAAGTTTGTCACTAGCAATATATCTTCTTTTACTTGATAATATTTTTGAAGCTTTTACGAGTTTTTTTCTTTGGCACCACTTTTTTTTATCTTATACTTATCATTAATTCAGATTCTATAATTCCGACACTTGAATGTTTTAAAGATAAAGAGAGTTAGATCTTCATTTAAATCCATGTTTTGTTGATTCTTCACATCTCAACTCTTTGCAGGATGAGATCTCTTACTATAATAATAGAAAATATCATTATTCTGTTAATAAACGGAACTATTTGCTATTGATTCAACGTATGTTGTAAAGGAGAAGTATCATGCTAGATTCGCGAAGTTAACACCATATTTTCAATTTTGGTTGTTTATAATATAAAAAATGCAGAACTCTTATTTTACTATTATAAGGAACTGTGTAGAACTGCGAAAAATGCTACTAGAACTGTTATTGTTTTTATATGAATTGAATGTCGTGCTGACTTTACAAATTCGACTTTTAGGTATCTATTTTTCAATTATTTATAAATATTAAAAAAGAGTTCCGTATGTTTTATCATAAAACTAAAAAATCAAAATTAAAAAAATTGCAGAACTCTGTTTAAAAATAATTATAAAGTATAGAGATCTATAGGTAATTGTAAAGTATAGATCTCTGCTAGTACTAATAAGAAATGTTGCTAGCGATAAATTACTTTTTGGAAATTAAATTAGAATATTCAAAACGCGATTTATAAATTCTGAGATAATTGCATACGACACGTAGAAGCCAATAAGTCAGTTATAACACTGGTGAAAATTTTTCTCCGAATTTTTCATATGATTTTTCAGAATTTCTATGTAATTTTATAACTTTTTCACATTTTTTATACGAATTGAAACACTTTTTAGAAAATCTACATCTTTTTCTCAGAATTTTCCATATATATTAATTATGAAATATCGTAAGATTTCTAAGTTTTTGTAAGTATAATTTCTGATAAAAATGTTATAAAATCTAAAACATTAAAAATATTTTTTTTAAATTATGGGATGAGAAATCTCAGAATATTTCAGAATTCACTTGTACGAAAAATTATAAGATGTAAACTTTCCGAATATTTCTGAGTATTTCTGAAAATGTTCCAATTCGTATAAAAATCATAAGAAAAATTTTCACCAGAGAATACTAACATACAAAGTTGTTTATATCTTAGAAACTTTCGACCTATGTTCATTAAGGTTTTTTTTACTCAACATAATATGTATCAATATGTACTATCTTCCATTCAAATGTTGAATAATTTTTTCAACCAGTATATAAATATATGTATATACATATGCGTGTATTTAGTACAAGGAACCATTAATTTAACTATCATTTTTTTATCAAGTAAATATTTATTTACTGTAAATGTTGACATTATTGGAAAAAATATTAAGATTTAGTAAATATTTTTCTCAGTGTATATATTTTATATAAAGTGCGCTTCCCCAGACAGCACAGAATATTTATGCTAAATATTTATTAAAAAATTCATTTTTTTAAACGTTATATAAATATTTCATATTTTATATAAAGCTTTATTCGAAATATTATTAAAATGTAGACTCTCTCTAAATATTTTATGTAATATTTATGAATATAAATAAATATTTCTAATAAGTATTTTTTACTTGGATTATAATGTCTCATTAAGTATTTTCATAGCATTTACTATAACATTTACAATAAATATTTTATAATGTTTATAATAAACGTTTATAATCTAAGATCTTTTGTAATCTAAGAGAGAAGAGAGAGAGAGAGAGAGAGAGATCACAAAAATATTTAAAATAAATCTTATAAATATTTATAAATATTTTGTAAATATTTTATAAATATTGTGTGCTGTCTGGGTTCCGGCGCAAAAACACGTATAATTTGTCTTGACATCTACACGTGCTAAGTAATGCTGTTGATCCGAAATAGATTTTCGACATATTATCGCGTCACCTATTGACATCGAATCCAATTTGAGTCCACGTTGATTTCCATCAGTCCGGATCCCTCAGGTTTCACACTATGTTCGTGCAAGATTTCGTACTCGGTCCGACAGGTCAATAGTAACTTCCGGCCACCATCCGGTGATGCGATAGCCGAGTTTTGCAGCAATCTCCGGCTGCGGTACGACCGCTTCGCACTTTGTGGCGAAGCCACCCCATCAAATATCGAATGTCATCCGCAGAGTCCGTCACGTAGGGGTGAAAACGCAATTAATCTTTGGTAACGAAGTACGTAACTCTTAGTGGACTCTTAATTCTTCGATTCCATTACAACTTCAGCTTATAAATGATACCCATTAAATTTTTATAACTATTTCCAACGTTTCCATGTAAAAAGTCTCTTGATTACTTGAGAATTAAAAGAAAGTATATAAATATATCTATTAAAAAAATAGTTCTATAACTTCATAAAATAAGTAATTCATAGAGAGCTTATAATTATTATTATATATATATATTCTTGTAATTTTTCATATTAAAACAATTCGTAAATTTTTACAACTGTACTCAACCATTTATGTTTTAAAGAGTTAATCCTACATGTATATATATAGATTTTTGCCGTGTACTACTAGATTTTAAGAAAATTATTGTATTATCCCGGGAAAAAAAGTTT
>NW_017256190.1:526890-527321 GCF_001594055.1 Mycetomoellerius zeteki
GGGTGGGGAAAAAGTACCGGGACACCTGAATATTATAGAAAATATAAGTATTACAGAAAAGTGTTTCAGACAAAAGTTGTAGGGTTCCAAAAGATCTATTTACTGATCATATCCGTTTGACCTTGCATGGCATCTTCAAGGTCAGTTCAAGGTCAGATCAATTTTTTTGGTGGAATGGAACACCTTATTTTTCATTGCATATTCATATAGCACATTTCGAGAGCTTTCCGAAACACTATAACAAAATATTTTTTCATGAAATACTTTTGGAGTTATAAGGCTCGAAAGTTACAGTACAATTGACATTAACATTACGCAAATTGTCCGACAGACGGCTAAAACCTCTTGAATGCTGTTCAAGATCATGTCCTGGATAACATTTGTCAAGATCAAGGCCATTGGAGATTATCCCTCTTATTTTCATTTTTGCA
>NW_017256190.1:527692-628750 GCF_001594055.1 Mycetomoellerius zeteki
ATATAAAATTATATATAATTTTATACAATTTTATATAATTATATATAAAATATTTTTTCCCGGGATTATATTAACAATATCAGATAAATTAAATTTTCTTCATTTTTAAATTATATTTCTACATAAAAGCATATAAATATACAATAATAAGATTGAAAGACCGCTAATGTTAAACATAATAATTTTAAATTAAGAAGCGCCATAACGGTCAGAACGTTAAGATGTTGAACTATTGTAAATTCATTTAAATGAATTAATTTCAGAAATGATAATTGCGTGCCGATATGGTTGTCGGACTTTCAACGCAATCAAATCTGAAAATATTAATCCCCCCAAATTCCCCAACTTAAAAACTGTAATAAAACTTATTGCGAAAAATAATGCCTCGGCCGGGAGTCGAACCCGGATCTCTTGCATTCCGTGCGAGCATATAAATATACTTTTAATTATCTCGACCGCAAACTTATTTTCCCCTTTTTTTTCTTTCTTTATATACTTTCATCCCTCCTGTCACTTTTTTCCTCTAGTGGACATTCTAATATGTCTCCTTATAACATGATATAATTAGGATTGCGCGATTCTACTTTGTTCTGCCCGCGAGTTAGCTACATCACTTATATTACTTTTTCCGGCTCACGTCGTCGTACTATGTTTCAGACAGTTTCTTCTGTTTCTTGTACCAGTGGTCACGCGACATTTCCACGTTGCTCTAAAAAACGATGATGGTCTCTCTCTCTACTGAAATCGAGTTCTCTATCTCGTCCCTGACGAAAATACGGACACTTTATAAAGCGTTGACAACCGTTCGATGACAATTTTTTGAGTTTATATGCTTTCAAACTTTATAAGAACGCTTACAGAACACCATTGAGTTTTAAATACTTTCAGAACGCTTATAAAATACAGTATATATCGTTTCATGAAAGTTCTGTAATGCTAAAGCAACGCTTTTCAGAGAACGCTCAGTAAATGCTGATGCACCTTTGTGCAGAGAGTTCATTGTCAGATTTTTCTAACATTTAGTAAACGCTTTTTTCAATACCGTGAGACAAGTATTTTCCTTCCGTTTAACAAACGCTGTTCCAATGTGACGAATTATTGAGTTGCAGTAAATGTTTTGTAAGGCGTTTACGCAAACGGCTTAAAAAGACGCCCAAAAATGTTTTTCTCAACTCCATAACACAAGCATTTTTCATCCGTTTAGCAAACATTCTTCTACATGTCCAATTTTTAAGCAGTGCACAACATCACCACTAGAGGGACACAGCAAAGTTTAATTTCTCGTATTTAAAAAACCACATTGAATAGGATAAAAGGCGCAGTATGATGAGACTTCTCAGTGAAAAATTTTGTTCTTTTTTTTGATAAAATGTCGGCGTTCAGCAGACTCAACACTTAAACTGAACGCTCACAAACGCTTTTTACGCTATTTCTAATGACAAAAGTAAACACCTGTTAAATGTTTAACAGAAGCTGCACGCAGTTCTCAATGGTGGAGCAAACGTCTATTAAACGCTATACACAAAACCTATAAACATTTTAAACAACTGTCAGTTAACGCTTACGTCAAGTAAATGCTGTGCAAACTCTCTAAAATACTGATACAAATGCCTTAATTGCAAACGCTGCAGCGTTGCAATTTCCGTTTTACGAACAATCTACTGACCGTTTTTAAACTCTCAACGAATTCCTGCAAACGAATTCATGTAAACGTCACACAAACATTCATGAAACTTCTTATTTTCGTCATGGGTGCAGCGTATCAGTTTCGCTGCAATTGGTTCCCGGCTATTTGCTTCGCTATTGTTAATATCCGTCTCGCGCTCGTTTGCTTTACGACGAAATCCTGCGCGGTAATTTATACGAACTGTGGACTTTGTGTGCTTTTATTCCGTAATATCATGTGTATTATCGTAACAAATAACTACGTGTATCACTTTAGGTATTATCTCCCCGAACCTCTGCGGCATTGGTCTTTCGACATGGCATAATTAGGTGGTAACCGGCAAGCAGGAGTATGCAAACACGATACGAAACATGAATAATCATTAAGCAAATCCTTCCCCCTCTGTTTGATTGTCTCGTTATAGATAATACGAAATACGATAGTTACCACGTGTGTTTAATTCCACACATAAATAAATTCCGGAATAATTAATTATAAACATGATCGCTGAATATTTGGGGCAACGTATTCGATTAATCGGGTACCTCGATTGTCTACACTTGATATGATACATTGTTAAATATTAATTAATAGCTACTCGTATGTAAAGGAAGCTATACGCAACAACCGATAGCACGTTACAGAGAGAAATTGTTTCGTGAAAATTTAAAATCAGATCCTAAAAATCTGTCTTGACAGAAATGAGAGATGAGATCTTTAAATTTAAATAAATTCGAGACAGAGATGAGAATTATTATTCAACATTTATTTAATCACTTATACTTGCTGTCATCTAAATAGTATTATGCTAAAAGAAAGTTGACTAGTACGCATTTAAACATTTAAAGCCGTTTACAACATCGTGGTCTAATCATATGGATTGTAAAGTTTGTACTCGCTATTACTTAAGTTAAATTAATTTGCTCGTCAAGTTACGTATGCATTGTTCCTAAGGAAAATATATAACGCTTCGCTGTACAAATTGAATTAATGTAATTACTGTACACATACAAAGATCGTACTTTCATCGTCGAGGTTATCATGCTCAACGTTAAAAATATTGTCTCTTCATACTTCATTTGAAAAATCTGTTTGCAAGTTAGAAAATCAAAAGATATAGATGATAATCCTGCGAAAAGTCATTAAGTCGTTGAGAATAATTTTACTTACATGATACAATCCTTTTTTAAAGTGGAGAATATTATGTAGAACACTATTATGAGTCATAATTATTAGATATTACTGGAGACGCCGAGTTTTTGAAGCTGTATTATATTATACATAAATATAAAATTATTTAAAAAAATAATAATAAATAAGAATTTCAAGGCTAAAATTATATATAAAATTATTTAAGAGCCTATATATAATAAAATTCTTCATTTATTCATATTAATAAAATTATTATATTAAAATTATAAATTTGGCAATACGCTGTAAAATAGAATTATGTTGCAGTAAACTCAACAAATTTGTTTTTTTTTTTAAGCTTTGAATCGCCTTTTTCCGCAACTAAATAAAGAATTATAATAATTAAATAATAGATATTAATCTTATGATTATTAATTGCGATTAATCTTTGATGGATGAAAGTTGATGTTAGAGTGGTTTTATATATCTCATTAAGGTTCATCGATAGACAAGTCATTACATCATGATCGTTACTGATATAATACATCGAATACAGCAAGTATTTTAATACTTCTAAAGTGTGAAGTTGTCATTTAATACCGTTATTCTTCGATGATTCCAACAGTTAAATTATTTTTACATGGCTTCAGTCTGTTAAACGATTAGGTAGAAAAAAGTCTTTGCTATATATGTTTAACAAAAGAAGGATGATAGTAACAAAAACTATATAATGTGATATTACAATTAACCCTTTGAATAATGTCAAAATAAATTCAATGCCCAAAAATTGTACTTTGCTAGATAATTAACTATTTCATAGCTCTCTTACCGGTACCTTAATAACGTATTCGTGATTTCTCATCTTTTCATTCACACGCACACACAGATGCAACGACGAAAGCTGTTACACACCGCACAAGTAATTCTAATTTTATATTATACATCATACAACAATATATGCTATAAATGTCGTAGACTAGTCGCACATTTGATATCTTTCGTTCTTCTTTTTTTCATATCGGTCCAAGATTTTTACACTTTCTTATGTGGCACTTAACATTATCCTCATTGACAAGCACAGAATTGTTAAAATCGCGTGAATTGCTAATATTCACGTTCGTCAAATCTAAAATATCTAAATAGTATTCGTTTACTTGTATCTTCTATACATTGATATTAGCGACTTGATTTCCCCAGTTTTTTAAAATAAAGTAATTTATACTTATTGAAAGCCTGTCTGCGTTTGCCGCCAAACGGGCCCCGTTAAAAATTGTACATTAAAAAGTCTTTCAATACACTAGCCTGTGTATTACTATATTATTGTTTTACCACTAAAGTTACTATCAATGACAATAGATAATTATTAATAATAGATATTATTAATAATAATAGACAGAATCATAGCCTGATATATTTAACATTCTAATTAGATCAAGTAGAGCATGAAAAAAGAAAAAATGCAATAGCCTTCTGAGTAACAAACTGAGATTACTCATCTAAAGTTTGCTCCCAGCATCGAGTTGCTGGTGTAAGCTAATTAATCTAACTACAATTATAATGAGATTATATAATTTTTTCAGCACATGGCTCGAACTTTCAAATTATATACTACTTGTTTCCGAATATCTAAAAACTGTACGTCATTATCATGGCCTCATCTTTAATTGTTTGTGACGTTAAGAAAATTAGATATATCATATACAAATATAAATCTGAATATTTGGTAGTTTCATTATCATTACATATACCTACCACAGAAACTCGCCGTGAGAAATATTCGCCGACGCAATTACGTCGCAAACGTTTCCTAAAGAACTCATTATTTATTGTTTATGGTATAACGCGTCTGGAACGTATCTCGAATATTTTTGAAACATTTGCGAAGCGTTCGTCGAAACGACTTCTCTTCGAAATCGGCGCACTTTGATCCGTACTTCTCTCTATGACGCGGTATTTACTGACAAACATTGGTTTCTACACTTTCTTTGGTTAACGCGAGAACAATATTTAGCACAAATACTGGATGAGAATCAGACTGATAGCATTCGCAGCTAAACATGCACTGTCCACTCTCAAGTTTTGCTGAGGTAGTGAACATTATACGGAGGAGAACAAACTCTCAAGATCGGGCAGAGCGTCTAGCGCTGCTAAACGGTGGGAGAGTATCGTATTTCGTTCTTATTTCCTACGTCATTCTTATATAATTCTTATATAATTCTTGAACAGTTCTCCGTAAATTAAAGGGATACTTATTTATCAACATTTCAAGATTTAACATTCAATATATCGACAAATCTTTTCAAGGTCTGGTTCGTTTCTTAAATTAATGGTCCTGCATCAAATAATTTCAGCACGTCTACTCTTTGCGGGATTTTTAAATCAGGCGATTTCAAGCTTATACGTGTATTTATAGGGCTTTATATTACACTGTGTGTGGGTGTCCGCACTGCCCACTCGCCTTATTCGCTTACCTAGTACGGATTTAACCCTTAAATATCCAATTGTCCGAATGTCCAATTAAATCAACCCGTTCAATTGTCCCTCCCACGAGACGAGTAACGCCTGTTACAAGGTGCGACGAGGATAATGAACAGATGATGAACCTATTCGGCAACTTACGTTACCTACCCGGAATAGTCCAGCGAGTAGTCTCAATCGCTAGTCAAAATTCACGAAAGTTCTATCACTTGCATCCAATCGGCTTCTCGAACCGCTATCCGTTCGCAGGTGACTGAAAGATTGGAGCAGTAGCGTCCTATTTCGTAAGTTCTATAATCGTATTCTCTCCCGATTTTATTCACGTTACACTGTCGGAAGTCTCCTATCTCACGGAAACCTCCCTCGAAGACCTGCTCCGGGGATGAAGAAAGAATCAGGTCCATCTAGAAGCAAACGGAAATATAAAGAGAAACGGCGAATAAGAAGAAAGAGAGCGAAGGAAAAAGAGAAAAAGAGAAAGAGAGAAGGGGTGAGACACGTGGCGATGGAATTTCATTATCTGGTGGAGTTTGAAGAGGTAAGTCGCGTGAGATGTCTTGCAGAGGATTATATTTGAACGAGTAAATCTGGCTAACTGAGAGCGCGATGCAGTCGCCCCAACACAAAGCTCGAAAAGCAAATGACTCGCAGATTAATTTCTATCCCGAGGTAATTTCCTTTCTCAACCCTCGTCACCTTGCAATAAAAAAGACGTTGAAGTAACTAAAATAAGAAGTCGCGTAGTAGAAATAAAGAATCGCACATTTTGTTAATTAGAGAAACGATGTTAATTTAATTAATTTTTTAAACAAAATTAATTTACTTCGTTTTCACGTTTTTTTCGGTATATATACCTACTTTAAAATTTTATAGTTTCTTTTTAAAAGCTTCAAAGTTTGTATTTTAAAATTTTCCTTATCATTGTAATTACTTCTATTATAATAATGCAATGAATAATTATTTTTGCAAACATTCGTGATAATATTTGTAATGAAATACGAGACTGTCAGGATTACGAAACTATGTTCCTGAACTTTCTCATCGATATGGGTAAGTCTGAAAAGATCTGCGAAATGGAATCTGCAACGTCTTGGAATTCTTTCTATCTTCGTATTTTTCTCCGGAGAAAAAAAATTATAAGAAACTTATATCACGCGTCAAAAATTTTAAAAGAAATTTAATATCACTGTAGAGTGTTTAAAAAGTACGTTTTGAAACATGTACAATGTTATCCTAATAGAATATTAAATATTTAGCATTATTAATGTTTTATACTAATGTTACATTATAATGTTAAATACTAATGTTTTGAATACTATCGATATCTTGCAGTATAATATAACATTTTATGATATAATTCTCTGGAGTGTCGAACTACTCCATTTATCCATAAAAAAATAAATGTAAATAAGCTATATTTATATTTATAAATCCAATATGTTCGCGGAAAGTATGTTTATACTTGGAAAATATCAAATACACATTATCATGAACAAATTAATATTTATGAATATTATAAAATGTTATGCTATGTTTAATAATTACTGATAATAATTACGAAAAATTTGATATGCACATAATTCTCTGTGCTCTTATTTATTATAAATGTTATAAATTATAAAAACCAATTAGTAGCGTTTAACATACGTGTGTATCTTTAGTCATTCCGATTCTCAAATAAATCCAATATCGAATTACAAAACGACAGAAAAACTTATTACTTTCACAATTTCACAATTAATAATGGCGAGATAAACGAGAAAAGATGCAAAGTCGCGAACTTTTCTCTTTTTAAATTGCAAATCTTATTAGTTTCGGATTTTCAACATTACATATTTTAGTAAATAAAATTTCAAAAATTCATTATAAACACTTGTAATTAAGAATAGAAATAGGGTTCCATTACTAAAATTTGACTTGCTAGATCTATTAAATGTTCCTTACAATTTAAAAAGTATGAATTTTTTTTTAAGAAACTGCGAATTTTATTTTATATTGTTATTTTTTAAAAAATGTTCTACATATGATGCTCTTGAATTGTTATATCTCTCGATATATTTATTATTCTATCGGGAGGTTATTTTCCAGATATAAAAAAATTGAGATTTATAATTTATTTATATTAAAAGTCAATTATTTTTTTCTCAATACGTTCATAAAAATTGTATAGATACTCTTGATAAACATTCGAAAATAAATTACGGATACGTGTAGAATTCAATAGATTTTATCGTATAACCAGATCAGAACATCATTCAGATTGTTTTTTTTTTGCGGATTTATTTTTGCTATGTAAAAACAAACAGTTTAGTTGTCGTCGTTAAATTGGTGAATTGCGGTCATTCACAATTTACCAATTCGCAATTTAAAATATTACTCTTCGATCACGACATCACAATGCAAGATCGAAAAATCGAAACAAGAAATATCAGCGGATTAATCCTTTTACGCTTTTTTTTATGCTTTAATAAAACCAAATGTGTAACAAATATACAAAATAGATAATACTAAAATGAATAAGATTAATAAAATTAGACACAAAATGGAATGCTTGATCATTGCTTTGTGCACTGAGAAGCGTAAATGAGTAAGTTAGCAAATGTATTATCGGCTTTGTTATGTTTACGCTATATAATGAAAAAACCGATCTCTCTCTATATAAGTTACAAAATGAAGTAAATCCAATTCTGAACCTCTCACATGCAATTATTTAATGATATAATTAAACACATAAAACATAATACATACTTTGAAGACACTATAAGTTAAACAAGCATAATTTTGTTAATATAAATAATTTTTAATGCACATATTTATTAAAAACTGCTCAACTAAAATGCTAAAAATCGATGTTATTTTCAAGTATTACTCTCAAGTTGAAATTATTGATATTTATTCGACTTATCTTAAAAATGAATTCATCTCAAAAGTTACAATTTTTGTAATTTTTAAGATCTTAAGAAATTAAGTTTTTGAATATTCTTCTATTATTTAACAGTTTTTAATCAGAGTGTTTCTTTATGTCGTATCCCAGCAAATCATGAATATAACTGCTACATAACATAGATGTAAATGATATTTATATTTACCTATGTTATATATAACAACTATATTTGTGTTTGTTATAGAGATTTGTTAGGGATTACACTTTTCTTTTCAGAGCAATATAGATACGAATATATTATATATAAGTCTATCTTGGATTCCCTCAAACTCCCAGGATTCCCACGTATCATCGTTAAACTGAAAGGAGCTTAATTCAACCTTTTGATTTGCTGCGAAACTGAATGCGGAGTAAGTCTGCACGGATTAATGAAGCAGCGCACCGATGTGTCATGCCGAATGTGAACGTGCGAGATGAAACGGTCGGCGACGTTGGTCGACCGTTTAGTTTACCTCGAGATCGAATCGTGCTCCATTCGTCTACCCTAGCCGGACATTCGTCGCACATGCACATGAGCTTTCGGGGGTCTCTCGCTGTCGGGGAACTTGCGAACCCCGCAAGAGTGTCACGGGTGGTCTACGGGATGCGGGTCGCTCGAGTTTCGGGACTTTGACTCCCCAAAGGAGTTTCGGATCCACCTGAATCATGCATGCAGAAACGGAGGACTTTGGCTGGAGAGAATCTTAGCTTACTGTTAATGTGTTGAAAATTCTCAAGCTGCAAAACCGCGTGGAAAACGAATTCATAGCAGTCAGGAAGCGATAGAAAATTCCGCGCGAGAATATATCTTCCTCTTTTATAACGTTGCTTTAATTTGAATGGACGTTTTTCATTATGAAAATGAATCCTTTCACACGAGTTTATAAAAGCTGATGTGAAATCATTCAGCGGAAAATATTTACGGAAATGAAAAGTATAATTCATAATTCTTCACTCATATTTCAACAATCATAAAAATTACTTTATGTGAGAGTAGCTTTTATCGTAGAGCGTGCTTTGGTTACTCTCACTGAAAGATTTTACTGCTCGAGTTATTTGTTGCCATTAGTCAAATGTTAGTTTGCAGTTCGTTTCAATAAAAACGCATCGTGTATTTTCAAATTAACGCGTTTTATCGGTCGCGCGTCACATAAAATTGCATAAACTACTCGAGCCACTCTGCGAATTATGATTTTTCGAAAACCTCGAACGTTGCCGTTTTAATTAAACATTATTTGCGTTTTCAAACAAAAATATAATTGTTGCAATGTGCTGCACTAAATTATAGAAGTGATTCGCTGGGAAATTAGGAGCGCGACTTTTTGAGGACATTATAAGGAAACTTTACGGCTAATATATCTCAAAAACGCTTTGGAGAAAATTGCCATAAATTCTATTTTATGAAGCAATATGAAAGGGTACGATACTAGCGGGGTACGTATCGAAGGATCGATAGGGGCGCATTTCGAAACTCCCTCCAGTTTCTTTTCGTTCTCCTCAACGATATATCAGCGCTGATATAACGAGCTACGACGTACCTAACGCTGGTGCTTCTGGTCTGACTGAGACTTGGGTTTCTCGTTACAGATGCCCGGTAACCTCTTCTAGGGCAGAAAATCCACCATCCGCCGCAGGCAGCCGACAGGAAGTTCTCCCTGAAGTGCTTCGACATAAACCCATAAACTATCGGGTTTATACAGCTGCAACACCGATATTAAATTAAAGACTGCCGTTAGGTACAATCGAATCGAATATCGCGTTAATCGTTGAACAACTAAAATGCGGAAACTACGTCACGTTTATGCAACCGCGCCCATAAACCCGCAGTTGCGGATGCACGCGGTTGCATCGGAACGCGAAATGAAATCCGCGGTTTAACATCTGGAATGCGTAAACACAATCCAATTTCACATTTTCCTGTAATCGAATTTTCAGATGTAAATCCCGTATCGTATTTTACCTGAGTGGTTCCACAGCTTACCAAATTTTTCGATGTAAAAACAAGAAAAAAATCCGCGACGAATATTCTACGAGAGAAGAGCATTCAAGAGAGGTGCTCCCTCTTTTATTACATTATATTTTGTTTTATTTTATTCCTATTTTATTGTATTAATATTACATAATAATACACACACATATATATATATATTAATTAACACATCACGCTATCGCATGTCTCCTTAATTATCCCCAGGAGATGAGGGTGTTCTGAATATACCCTCATTAAGTAGCTAAGATACCTCGCGGTTGCCAACCCCGTATTCACGAACATGAGCCTCGAAGGCTTGATCTTAACACTTTATGATACGATGCAATCAATAATCAAATTAATGACTGATTAAGATGCAATAAATCCTCCGAACCTACGTAATTGATATTCAGTATCGTACATTCAATAAATTTTACGAACATGCAAATTCCGAAGTACTAATAAAAGTATTATAATAAAAAATCAATCGATATTTCACAGATTTCTGTCACTTGAAACAATACATGAAATAATTATTTGCAATTTGTATATTATACCATTCGAAATCATCTTGAACACAATTCAAAAATGATGAGTGTAATTTATATTTATTTTATTATAAATTCTCGAAAGTTTCAAAGCGCAATGAGATATATTTGAATTCAAAAAGTTATAAAAAATAATTTATGAAGAAAACGATTATCGCAAATGACATTAAGCGCCAATAACTAATTAATCCGTAAATAAGTAATGAAAAGTAATAAAAAATAAATTAACAATCCAGTATCATTTAGATTTAACCCTGTTGATTTGTTTGGATCTATCAGTTTGACCCAAATTTAATTCCTTACTAATATCTTATTTAAAAAATTCTTTCTGGTGATTTTATAATTTCGTCTGCTAATGTATTTTTCTATGAAAATTTTTTATTTTTTAAAGCTTTTTAATCATATTAACCCAAACGATATGATCGTAAGTATTATATTTGAAGAAATTAGCAGGGATAAATTAGATTGTTTTTATTCAACATTTGCTTCAAGAATATTTGCAACAATTTATTGGTTAGAAAGTATTATAATAATATTATAACATTAGAATTATGAAATAAAAGTTTACCTCCAAATAACAATGGACAATTCCATCTCACGTTTGAATGTGAACTTCCATGTTTCTCGAGGTTAATGTAGAGATTTTCGTGAAACTTTAAACATTTGCGGCGAAGGAAGAAGACGCGAGCTGAATTTAAGGATGAGAGACTAGAACGTTTCGAGATTTGCATTAAATAGAAGCAAAATTTGTTTGTAACTAAGCTAAGAAGCTTATCCACTTGTATTGAACTTATTATTCACGCCCTTACTAATATTATGGCCCTCCAGATAGTCCCACACAGACACACACATGAAGATGTCTATATCCGTAAAACCAATACCAAAGGCAGCTCGAACTTCGGGAAACTTGCCAAGTTCTCTGCCACCGGAGGTTTCTCTCCGTTCGATGAAGAAAAGTTACCATAGAAGCTGCTTTAAAATTTGAAAGGGTATATACTTTTGCTAACCTTATAACAGTTACAACCAAATAGAAAATAACGGGGCACTTCTGAAAATAGGGTTCTTAAACCAAACCTTTCATAAACCAAAAATACTGTGGGCACGTTTCTCTATTCAGTAAGTTTTGCTTTAAACATCTTAAACCCGATTGCTCCATCTTTAGATAAACTACGTAATTTATCTAATGGATAAACAAAAGAGTAAAAAGTAAGAAAATAAAGGAATAAGAAAGCTGAAGCTTATGAAAAGATGGAACGACCCAGCTTTAAACGTAAAAATAATTGAATGTACTCATACTTAAAGCTGATATTTTTCAAAGAAAGTTTTTAATAAAACAATATATGTAAAAATATATTAATAAATAATAAAAAATCATTATTTTTTAAATAATATTTGCATAAAAATAAAAAAAATTAATTTCGTGTCATTCCTCTAGATATAATTTAATTCTATTTTAATTTTATACTTCATTTACACATCAATTAACAATTTAATTTTTTAGCTGTTAAAAGCTTTTACATAATTAATCTCGTATTATTGTCCTATTTCTAGTAGTTTCTAATATATAATAATGTTGAAAGAATTATTAGAAGGAATAAATATTTTGATACAAAAGATATAGAATTTAATAATTATAGAATGCTATATAGGTAATTATAGGTTATATATAGTGCATTATAGTGCATTATAGGTAATTAAGAAAAATTTCTTTTCAATCTCTTCAAAAATTTTCGTTTACATTTAACGAGAGAAAAAAGTTCCAACTCATATTTATTTAAATTGAATATTTAGACCTTAAGAATATTAATTTCATTAATCTATTGTATTTCTTTCAAATCGCACATTTCTTCTTTAGCAACGATTTAATTAAAGGCTATCAGCTATTTTATTTACATACAGCAAAATGCAACTTTTCAGTAATTAAATTTCAAATTAATATATATCTATTAAAGTAAATTTATTTTAAATATAATATTAATTAAAAAGATAACGAAGCTCTGTAAATTCATTTACACTTTCGAATTTTCATTCTTTAATACCACATATATTTCTTTTGAAAAAGTAATGTATTCTAAAGAATTTCCGTTGCTAAGAATTTCACGCTAAATTTATTAAAGAAACTTCTTCTCAAAGAAGATACTGCCATCTTTTATTTTCATCGAAAAGATAGCAGAAAGGATTTCATGTGTGTATAAAATTAAAGATTAAATTAAATTAAAAACATAAAATATAAAATTACTCGAAAAGATCAAGTCTCTCTCGGGTAAAGAATATTAACTTTCGAGAGAAGAGAGGGTAAAGGTAATATAAATTTTTTTTTAAAAAGCGATGGGAGGAACTACACGAAGCGGAGAATGCAATGTTTTTTCGTAACGACCCAAATCACTTCAATAGTGTGCAATTTATCTATTGCATCCGACGCTGTTGCCTGACAGCATCACGACTTGTTAAGCTAATCAGTGGTCGTTATCAAAATGATACACGGCGTATTTGCAGAGGTAGCTATTAAAGTTATCATTCTATATATCGCGAAATGTAAAAAGCGAGCGACACGAGGGAGAAAAAGAGACGTGCATTCGGCGAAAATAATGCCGCACGTGTCCTCGCCGTTGTCGCAATTCAATACAGGGATGATTTCACAATCCGTATATCAATCGCGCAAACACACTTCGCAGCATTTTCGAAATTTAATGAAATGTATGCAAATACATCAATTGTAAATTAGAAATTTAATGTTTTCAATAAATTAATGTAATTCGACCGCGTTTACCACGATGTACATTGTATGTACGTATACCATGCAAATTTTATTGCATGCAAACCACGAACAAATTTCGCAACTCTTACAAATTATATTTATTCATAGAAAAAAAATCAAATGCCAATTGAAGTAATATAATTAAGTTTTTTTTACACGATGCAAAATTGATAGTCTTCGATGTCAACACCTATGTCGCAAAAATATTCGCGTTTTCTATGAGTTATATACATCGTGCATCAGTTCGTTACGAAATAAAACGCAATAATTAAATTTTCCTCGAGGAATGCCATAACGAATTCAATAGTAGTAGAAAAAAAAACATTTCATAAATATGAAATAGTGCTGCATATCTAGAATATACCGACGTTTCCAGCTTTATTGTATTCGACGACCACTTTACGAATTGTGATAAATGATCCTGCCTTGTATTTGATTAACTTTTAATTGTGAAACAGTTTCCGATTTTCTGCATACGTTTTGTTGTTTTTGACGATCGTAAAATTCTTACCAATATATACATATTTATTAATTTTCATTAATTAATATTTTATTTAATAATATTTCAAACCAAAACTGAAAAAACACAGAATAACAAATTCTTTTAGAGAATATTAATCAAGTTTAAATATAAATAAAACCATTTTCAATTTGTGATTTTTACAGTAGATTTTTTATTTCTAAATGATATTGCACATTTTTATCTAAAATACAAAAAGACAAAAAAGAAAACTATACACGACAAAAATACATATAAAAAATATTTGTCAATAAATAAAAATTAAAGTGGCTACAACTTGTGTAACAATTCACATTTCACTCATCTGAATGTGAATCTTTCTAATCACGAAATAAATCAATATTTGAAGTTCCTCTTTAATTTATGGTGCAATCGTGTACAGATTCTATGCGATCTGTCTGGTGGAACAAAACTTGCGGCTGACCAGCAAGTTGATTTTTCTACTTGTAACACGATCCCGCGAACGACTCCCCGGAGGCAATAACCTTCGCAACGTTGATCACGTATAAAAGACGAGATCATCGTAGGTGTGAGTCAGTTTTAAATTAACGACTCCCCGGCGCTTAATCTCCAAGTTGAACCCGAGGCGTACCTGTTAAAATAAGCCATCAACTGGAACGCGGTATTGAGATGCTTGTGCACCCCACTCTTGACGCGCGGCAAGAAGCCATAAGCAGTCAGCACATTGTCAATTAGCATCGGGGCCCAACAAATGGCGAACAGCACTACGACTGCCACCAGCATTTTCACCACCTGTTGGCAGCCATTCGGAGTGGTTAGAGCTGTTTTCCAACATTTATTAAGACCATAATACAGGGAACATCCTACTATACTTAAACAATATACTGGATATAGTCTAAGTTTACTGACTAACGTAGGCGATCCTATCCCAAGTAAAGTTCAGGGTATATTTTCAACCTTATTGTTTTCATATCGACTACAATATATATGTGATCTCTAAAAGCATACTTATACAATTTTATTACACAAGTCTATTTCAAAATTAAAATCATTTTTCTTCAAAATAATTTTAAAATTTATACATTTTTATGACAATTTCGTACAATGAGCTTCACAATTATAAAAAAAAAACAGTAAAAAGTTTTTTCGCAAATGAGCTAAGTAATAATTTAAGAGTGTTAATTAATTAATTACTAAGGATTAGATAAGAAATGGCTATAAATTTACAAAATAATTTTTGTAAATTTATAGCCATTTCTTTCTCAAACTCTATTATTCCCAAGGAAAGATTAATTAAATCAAACCTGCTTCATAGTCCGTGATTCTTCGTCTTTGTCATCCCGGCGTGATTTGCGTTCATTTCCTCCCTGTCGCTGGGTCATGGGAATAGATTCCGTATCTGCACTGTTTGGATTTAATCTGAAACAGATTAAAACTTGCGCTTTGATTATACGTATGAGGATCTCATTACTCCATTGCATGTCAATTCTATTTGCACCGACTGTAAAGAATGGACGGAAAAAATAGACTACTCAAAAACCAAATTTCAAAAATACAAACAAACAGAAAAATTTAACACAATGTCAATCTAAATTCAATTTTAACCTTTTAATAATTTTAATTTAGCTTTCAATATTAAAAAACTATATTAATTTTCTTGCAACTGATTTCTTTGACAAATAATGTTTTAATAGAAAGATAACAGTTTATCCCATCTTTTTTTACTTTTAACGTTAAATAGTGCTTTTCTTTTCATATCCAGGAGACGTGAAGGATATGAAAACATTTACGAGAAAAATCACTGAATTTTTATTTAGAGCTTCGTGTGCATGTGAGAACCCATTTTCATCTTAGCAAGATATTGCGTGCGTTAACTATGTTATGACTCTACTCCATGGAATTTCCTTGGATCTTACACGACAGTAATTTTATCTCGGAGAATTTCTCCGAGTTGACCGATGTACTAAAGCCGTACGCCAGTGAATATTCTAAAATAGCGACCTTTCCACGCGATCGAAAGTGTTAATTTAATAACGGTGCTTGTATACGTATAGTGCAGTGTTTCAAGATTGATGGCAATCGATAGCACAAGAAGTTATTCTCTCATGCAATCGATTCTTCGAAGAAATCTTTACATCGCATCAACTGGTAAAAAAATAACTCCAAATAATTGAAATCGGTCTTATTTCTTACAACTATATATATATATATATATATATATAAATAGTTTTCTTTCTTCAAATAAATGTGCTTATATCCATCTAATTTTTATCAGCTCGTCTTCTAAGCTCGTCTTAAATGAATCTTTTTTTCATTTAAGCGAAAGCACATGTCGAAACATTTTACGAAGCATTATGGTCAAAAAACTTCTTCATGGATAGAGGACTTAAACTCATAAACGCAACTGAAATCCTTCTCAAAATAAATTCTCTACACTCATCGACGGAGAATTTTCAAAGATTCCTCGAAATGTTTTTAAATACAATATATCGAGCGACTGCCTGAAGATGAACACTCACGACGACGTTTCACGACATGCAGGAGACGGTGAATCGAATCAAGTAGAGTCATAAAGTGTAAATGCATTCACCATTACGTTTGCCCCATCGCCCTCGATCTATTTCAGGCAAACTGCCTGCGGTCTACATTTCCCAAAGAAACACTGTGAACGACGCGACCGCGTCCATTACCAACAGTTTGCTTCCCGCTAAAGTCAAATGTTACTGGGCGAGTGTATACATATTGTAATTGTGTATACATATTGTAATTAAGGGTAACAAACAACAAAATTCAAAATTTTTCTGCGAAATATCTAATTCAAAAAGAGGAACTTATTTTAATGCTTTAACCCTTTGAGTCACGCAATTAAAGGAAAAGTTAAATTAAAGGAAATTAATCTCTGAAAAATGTATAGAATTATAGGTTTTTGAGGTCGCTGAAATCAAATCTTTTATCAGATCCTAAAAAAATTGAAATTCAAGATGGCGAGCACAATATGGCTTAAAAAGTAAATTAATTCTTGATTTTCACTACAATTCATATTTTATCCTGAAAAATCCGTAAATAAGGATTTTCTGAAGTGATTGATTATAAATCCAACCATTGAATTTATAAAAAATTGAAATACAATTTATAAAAAAATGTTGAAATATACAATTTATAAAACAAACGTAAGAATATTGAAATAAAATTTGTAAAACAAACCGAATGCATATTCGTAATCAGCGACCTCAAAACATAAATATAACTCAAAACATGAATATATTCATAGGGGCTTTTTTTCACAAATGAATTTAACCTAAAAAAAAGTGTTTTTTTTTTGCGTTAAAATATTTATAACAAAAAAAAAATACAAACAAAATGGAAAAATCAGTACATAAAAGTCGAAATTAAGTATTAATATAGTGAATAATGAAAAAAGAATCATTAATTTCGGTGAAATCTTCGAAATACAGTCTAGAAAAGAAGAGCCAAAAGGTGTAACATATATGTTACGCTGTGACTCAAAGGGTTAACCGCTTGAGAATGTACACTTTGCTCTTAAAAAAATTAATTACATTTCGTTTACAATTATTGAAAAATTGTTTCAAAACTACCTGTACTCACTATATATTTTTTATCTCGCTATACATTTCCACTATGCTTTCTGATTTTTTTTATCTAATTATGCATCACAAACTATTGTGTTCCTTTATAAAGATTTAAGATTTATTTCACGAAAGAGAGTACAAGTTCTGTCGCGATCACGATAAGTTTACGGCTTGCGTTATTCGCAACTATACGAATCTCGATCGATGAGATCTCGCGAGATATTACGTTATATTGCGACAGGCGAAATAAAATGCGTTATAAATGACAACACGGTTTTCTTCACCGTATTATCGTCATCCAACCTCGATATGAATTTCACCTGCCAACCCGAAAATCCGGCTATTCAATTGTAATTTATATTAGATTGCTGGTCGCGTCAGGACACCCATGAAATGGTAAAAAATTAGTGCTTTTCTCTTCCGCTTGCCTACGACACGTGACTGACGTCCGTGACGAGTAATCGACATTTCATACGGCCAGGCGAGAACACGGTTTTCGATTGCTGTTATAACGGAAAAGGCAAATAGCAGTATATGCGCCCATTTATAGATTATTACCAAGTCCGATACGCGGTAGGCGGATGTTGCACATAAATTAATGCAATCGGATTCACGCCGATTATTGCTCATGGTAGAATTAGCAGTGGAGAATTCAATCGTTTAAATTTCCATACGTATGTTCGTTGCATATTTTCCGAGATATTATTACCGCTACTAAAACATAATAGTTTCACTCTACTGAAATTTAATAGTTTATAATAAACTATTGATTATAACTGAAAAGGTTATATTGTTCTCAAAACAATTTTAGAAATTGCATCAAGTATCAATTCTTAAAGATAAGCTTCTTCGAATCATTATCGTTTTCTTTTACGACAATTGATATTTTTATAGCAGTATCGACTATCTATTTTTCTTCTCGATTTTTATCTTTTCTCTTCTTTTTATATTGTATCAATAAACTTTTTACTACACAACTTTAATTGTTTTTATTTTCCGAGATCATTATTAGTAATTTATACGGATTTTGTGATTTTGGACTTGAAAAATTTATTCTCGATTAAACTTGCTGGCTTTTTATAGATCAGAAAAAAAGCTTCCACTGTTCAATTCAAAAATTCACGAGGGTCCAAAAAAGAAAACAAAATCTCGAACTTACGCATGTCGCGACGTCATATGATATCGACGTTTCATAACGCGCCAAATCTCCCAGCAGATGCTCGTGTAACAGAACGCCATGATGATCAACGGTAGCACGAGGACCACAATGAGCATGTAAACTTCGTGAGATTTCCACAGAAGTCCGGCTTCGGAATTGCGAACGCACCAATAGGCGATCCTCCTTACCCCGACTTCCTTGTGTGTCTGAAAAGAAGAACGGACGTAAATAAGAGTAGACACCGAAGGGCACGTGCCCTCCTCGACATGTTCCAGGTCCGGGATGTAACGAGACATGCAAAGATGTTTCGCGACGTGCTACTCTTTTTCCATCGCGTTTATTAAACCGTTCAACAGGCATTTACATATGTCAAGGTGATAAGATTCCGCCGGTATATGAGAGCTTTTCATTGCTCCCTCGCCGTTTACTTCACGACGTTTACTACACCCCGTAAAAACGATCAGCCGTCCGCCTCCGTGCTTTATTAATCCTTTACGACGTGACTCTCTTTTGGATATGACCGAAGGGAGAATTTTATCCATTCAACGTGTCGCAAGAATCGTAATGGGATATTTTCTGAATGATTTAAATCATGGAAGAAATTGTGAAAATCCTGTAATTCGTTTTTAACGAAAGAATATCAATGAGTGACAAGTCAAATTCTAATTGAAGTAAAGGATCATCTCAAGATTTTCAACCAAGACTTTCATGCCTATTATCACTGATGCTTTATAATAACTCAAATAAAATATGCAGCGTGTTTCTGGATTTTCTGTATAAACTTTAACAATGTTCTATGAGCTGAAATAAAAAAAATATTATATAAATACGGAATCGTATAAGTATTATATAAATACAGATTCTAAAAATGCTTTACTGAAAAATTATAACAAAAATATAGAATATGTAATAAAAAATTTTACCTTTTAAAAAGTTTACATTTTAAAATGTCGTCCGCTCATGTAATACAAGGATGACAACGAAGTAATTTTGAATTTATCATCTTTTTCTATAAAGATAGAGGAAACCTTCATTGAATATAAGCTTGACAGCCTGATATTCAATGAAGATTCCCTTCTATCTTCGCAAAAAAATAAATTCAAAATTACATCGAAGCTTGCAATGACACGAGCATTTTAAAATGCAACCTTAGGTAAAATTTCTTACATATTTCATATTTTTGTTGTAACTTTTTAATAAAACATTTTAGAACTTATGCTTATATAATTTTTTTTCTCATTTCTTCAACTCATAAAACACAAGTTAAGAGTAAGGCTTTTTCGTTCATTTCTCGCGATAATGTTCATGTTTCTGAACAGCACATATTGAATATTTACCTAAAGGTTGTGCTTTCAAGGAGCAATCATGATTGTATAAAGTAATTAATAATTACTAATTATAAACACGTCAAAACACACACTGCAAAGAGATATTATTCATAAATCTTCATATTACTTTAATGTTGAAACTGACGGAATAGCCTCGCCCTATTTTACTGTTAAAGTTTATACAGAAAATCCAAGAACATCCTGTACAGGGATCCGTTATCTTTCCAATTAGATTTTAACGAGGAATTAAAAAAAATCGTGGAAAAGATCTCTATTATATAATATTTGATAAGTACTTCAAATATGAAAAATTAAAATATTCTCATTATATTTCAAATTATAACGATACTATATTTAAAGTAGGTATATTTAACCGTGACGTAGCGTGCACCGCGTATTATTTAAATTATTTCTCTTTATAGTTGTAATTTGTAATTCGCTAATGCTCCGCGGGAAATAAGAAACTATTTTTATTTCAAACGCATTTCCTCTTTGACCGTGTTTTATTCTCAATTTTTTATTCATAACTTTTATGCCAGGCCTGTGTGCGCAAAAATTTCATTTCCTTCAATCCTTCATTTACGAGTACTATCTCATAAGAATAAAAATTTCTCGTATAAGAGACTTGTTCACCTGTGAACCTCAATTCGAAAATGTTATGTGCACCCTTATAGAAAATAGATTTTACATCCCGATTTGCGTCATCCCGATTACAATCAGTTTATTTTCGACGTCATTGAAGGATTATTGGGATAATATCGGAATAAAAAAAAGTTGCCACAAATAAATCGCGTATTTTTATGAAAAAGGAAAAGAATCTTCTGAACAACAATTAAATATCAAGCAAAATAATCTTTGTTTCGTGTAAAATGGATTCGATTTTTGTAAAACATCATTCGGTCGTACGAACATGTACAAACTATTTAATTAATGAAAATTTTTTCTAAATACATTAATTTTAAGCTCAAATTTGAAAAAATTAAATATATTTGAAATTTAAGATTGTATTGATATTCCATATTTAACTCGCATGGAGCATCCAACTCGAGGCAACGTTGCACGAATCTTCATTTCAAATAACTGTAAAGTTTGAAATCAAATTAAATGTAGTGTATCTAAAATCTATACATTATACAACTATGTTAAATGTAGTGTAGAATACCAACTACACACAGTGTTTTCAACTATCATCGATGATTCTGAGAACGTTCAAATGACAAAGAGCAACGAATCAAACATTTATTTAGGAAAATGCTAGAAATTACGAGAGAAGTATTCTCCAGGTGAAAATCCAATCACGTCGGTCTTCTCTCGATTTTCTCGTACTTAACGGCGTATTTTTTCAACGTTGAGATAAATCACCGTTCATTAAAGTAAGTGAACGAAGCGGGGTGTATCAGCTTTATCGGACGTGCAATCGTGGGGCGTATCATTCTCGGATTTCGTCGATACACATTGCACGCGTGTGTGAAATATTGCGAAGTGCCATGTTGCGATAAACGATAGTATGAAAGTAACACTCTGTAATGGCAAGTACCGGTACAAAATTAGAGAGATACATCGTTTCAGATTAATCACGTTCAATTTAAAAGTCGCTCAGAGACAGGCGGTGTACCCTTCGATGTATGTTTATTAAGATAATTATTTCTGCACATACATTTTTTTAAATAAAGAATATTTCAGATATAGAATAAACAACTTGATACCTTATTTATGTGAGAGAGAGAGAGAGAGAGAGATTATAAATATCTTTCTTAAGTTTATTTGAAATGAAGTGAAAAAACAATATTTTTTTTCCAGTTTGGAATCAAAGATTCTTTACTACACTATGATGTAAATCTTGCAATATAAATAACGGAAAATTAAATGCTTTTTACAAATTAAATATCACGAATAAAAATAAATAGAAGAATATTGCAATTGTTTCATAATTAATTTTATGTTAATTTTATTGTCTCACGTTAATTTTAAAACGGATTTCTCTGAAACGTAATTATAGTTTCTTATCAAAATGTAAACAGAGCATTAATGAAACCAGAGAAAATTAAGAAAAACAACGATTTCATTAATGAAATGTTGAGTACAAGTTGAAAACACGCGTACCTGTGTAAACGTCATGGGTATTCCCAGCAGAAATGCTGCTATCCAAGTTATGATTACGATCTTACGAGCTTGACTTATAGTACATATATACTGCGCTCTCATTGGATGCACTATGGCGTAATACCTGAAACAGTAACGAAATTATTTTCGAAAAATAATTTAGATCTAAAGAATTTTATTTAAGAATTTTTAATATATATATATAACATAATTAATTTCAATCAAATCTACTGCAAAGCAAGTATAAAAATAAAATGGAGCATATTCTATAAATATTATAATATATGATACTGATGTAGAAAATATTCAAAGCGTGACTGTGAAGTACCTCCGAGAGAACTTCATACGTCGGTCGCGGTCTTCACGATGTCATTTCTAAACATAGGATCAAAGCGCTTTGTCTTGACTTACGAGATAACATTTCTCGCAAAATGGCATTTCATGTGGCATTAATTTGAGTGTACTTCACGAATATTCCGCTTACAGCACAAAAATATAATAACCCGCGACTCAAAAAGATCACATAACGGCGTGAAAAATCGTGAACTTACAACATTTTATTCTCATAGGCTACGTCAATGCAATATTCTTGTCAAAATGAGTCTCTTGAGATCATCGTTATGCGACCAAGATGAAATCCAAGTGAAACAAACTATTTTATATTATAAATATCAAATGTATTCCTTTAATCAGATTATACGTTCTTGGCAAGCATTAAAAGTTTCTCTTGGTAGCCAACGCGATAATGAACAAGTTAAAAATTACGTACATAAAAAAAGTACATGTATATGATTTTTCCCCCTTTTTTTATACAAAGATAATATAAACAATGTATAAAAATATATATACACTAAAGAAAACATATCGCGCGCGAAGCGCGCGCTTTATTTTATTCTACAGTAATCTAGTATTAAAAAAAAATAATATATAATAGCCAATGTGCACAGAATTGAGTGTACTAACATTATTAAAACAAGAGCTGTTTTCGGATTAAAGACAGAGATCGGATTAGATCATTTTATTGTAAGCTGTGTTTTAGTTGAGAGCAGAAAAATCGTCCGCATAAAATCACACGTATAAATATGAGACTCGAATCGAAGAGAAATTAAACCAGGAAAGGGGAAACCCATCACCAGAGGAAAAAAAACCTCCCTGTTTGGACTCCAGCTGATGTAAAAGAACAGAAATATAATAAGCAGATAGAGGATCAAATCGCGTAATAGAGCGGAAAGGCGGCTGAAGCATTTACGCTGCATTCTGCAGACTCCGCCGTCGCGTTTTCCGCTGCAGTTTCCGCCAGGTCTCTTCATTCGCACACGACAAAAGGACCGAATTGCCGCCTCCTTGTTTTGGGCGGCGGTATTATTGTCGTCATGAATACAAATTGCTCTGACCGATGCGTCGGAGAATCAGACGACTCACCGATAAGAGCGGCGAATGAGTCGTGTCAAATGGAACGAACGACAGGTTATCGCTCGACTTTTTATCGCTCGCAAACCGTTTGCGTTTTATAACCGCGCGAGATTGTCGTCGATACGAACATCGTTTTGCGTGCGTTTTTGCGATCCAACGACGATTTTCTCCAGCAGAGGAAAATTAGGTTTAAGAATGTCTGAAACGTCGCGCCAGTTATTCTGCATCGATTTATACAGGATCAAGTCTCCGTGTGCATCACGGGGAAAATAACGACATTGAACCAATCGTTTTGAAGTACCGGTAAACTTTCGCTGCTACTCCTAACATCTTTCAACAGTATTTATCTTATTTACGAACTCTGCATGCTGAAAGGGATCTTTCGATGTTAGGGTTCTCTAGTCATAAAACACATAAGTTATAATATACTTCTATCTTTCAATAAATAACAAAGATAAAACGACATTTGTATCGACTGTGTCTGCTAAAAGGAAAGCAATCTAAGTCTCGATGAAATGAATTAATTTTCACATATAACTTTTAATGTGATGAACAAAAAATGTCATATTTTGTTCACACCAGACTTATTAATGAATAATTTTTTAATTTACGGTGCATCAAAGACGTAAAACTTGTACTCGCCGAGCACTTTTGATACATCATAGCTCAAAAACGAAATTATTGAGCCTTATGCCTTTGGTCTTCTGTTCACTACAATATAAGCTATATTATATTTAAAAACTAACACATTTCATCAGGACCCAATTTTTCATATACATAATTTATAGTGCGGGGTCCTTTATATAAAATGTTTCTCGTGTAATTACGGTCTCGAAAAGAAATCATGAACATGTTTATTACATTGTTGAAACACATAAATGGAATTTATATGTCGTAGCAAAACAGTTTTTATACACATCGAGTCTGCTTCGTTTGAATAACTACATGAGCCATCAACGAAGAAAAATACTATCGATTAGGAATACTCGTGAACATATTTCTTCTATTTGACTTCGCTTGTACTTGGTGCTTGTACCATCATTGATTGCGTCACGTTGCTAGATTATTACTAAGGCTAATGAATGTAGAGGCTAAGTAAGCTTTTTTAAGCTGCTTATGCGCGATCTAATTGTTGTACTCGACATTCAACAGATCTATTTGAGATGGTTTCCTCTTATGCAAATGAAATTACGAGCAAATATCAAGTGAGAATTGCTTTTAAAAAAAGAATAAAATTACAATTAGTGACTGAATGCGCGCAAGGTATCCTAAAACACGTGATTCTAAATAGGGATGCACCAGATCGTAAAATTACCGGATACCGGATATCGGATATCCGAGAAAGCAATTTCTTCGAGTCGGATATCCGATCGGATTCCGGGAAAATGTCTTAAACAAAAAGCCCATAGAGAAAAAATTATCATTTTGCAATAATGTATAAGATATTATAGCATTATGAATATGCATATTTATTTTTAGAACATTTGAATAATAAAAAATCAACAATTTAATGATATCAAATTTCAATCGGATATATTCCCGGATACTAATGATATCCGACTATCCGGTCGAATAGTAAAAAAGTGCCGAATACTGGATATCCGATACATCCCTAATTTTAAATGTAATGATAAGCTTGATTTTAAAGAAAAGAAACTTGGAACTCTCTCTCTCTCTCTCTCTCTCTTTAATTTTTTTGGCTATAGTCAATATATTGGAATCATTTCAATTACTAAACATCGTCTACAAAGCCTTATGTAAAATAATTAATATAATATTAAGAATTTTAATCGCAAATATTTAAGTATATGTCTTAAAAATTATTATTAGAAATATATCTCGTGATTAGTACTTTTCTTTATGCAAATATCCCGGAAGTTTTCATAGCCGAGCGTAAATCAGACCTGAAAGTAATGGTTTTTCAATTTCATAGCGAGTCATAACGGGAAAGTGTTTGCGAAGTTGGCTCGATAGCGAACACTATAAATAAAAGAAGTATCTCCGTCTGCCAGTAGATTTATGAGTCTCGAAACTCATGACGAAACTGGGTTGAATCGGATTCTGACACCGTAGAAACTTACTGTTTTATTTTGCAAAGTCGCTTTAATTACTGCGTATTCTTCTCCTCTCCTCTTTTTTCTCGTCCCCGGAAAAAAGGCTGAATACGCATGTTTTATGGAGCTATCCTCTATCTCGAAAGTTTTGCACTACACGAAAGAATTGCGCAAAACAAAACGGTAATTACGTTAAACTACGTTTTAATTAATTTACTTTTTAAATACCAGTAATAAGCATCAATCTTTGTATTAAGAAAATAGAATTATATAGAGTGCTTCAGATCCTTTAAGTAAAATCTCATCAACACTGCTTCTCACGGATCTCTCCGAAAGAGAAAAAAGAGCGAAAGAAAGAAGAAAAAATCCGATAAGGGAACAATGAAAAGAAGAATAAAACGGTCTTGTAACTCAATTTTCAACTTGAAAGCTCAAGCAAGGTATTTTTTACAAACGATTATTATTAGATTACGTGTTTATTAGACAGAATGACCCGAATACATCCGGAAAAAAAGATTGAAACCCCGTACTCGAGACTTTTCTTTCGCGAGAGTCGCAAGATTGTCATCCTTGGATTAACGCCAAGTAGCAGAGTTACTAAGCGTCCGTGGCGCCTGTTGTAATTGCTACACTTGCTCCGCGGTTCTTTTACGGAAATGCAATAACCGTGCCAGACCGTTTGCCGGGGTTGCATAATTAATCTTACCGTGTACATCCGACAGCACCTCGATCGTCGGGATGTCTCGGATAATCTTATTTAAACCCCCGAGACGACGTCGCGTCGGAACCTGAGACGGCATGCAAGGAAAAACGTGGAAAATTCTTTTTATCGCTTTTTTCGGGTTCACGAGGATAACGCGAAGCCAAAAAGGGGCAAACATCAAACCGGTGATTGTCATGAGTTGCTCCGTGGGCGGCGCCAAATTCTCAGATTAACGATGGATATTCAATTTCAAAGTGTTCACGTTGTCGTCATTTAATCGCGAGAGAAAGAGGAAAAGAGAGGGGGGGAAAGAGAGAGAGAGAGAGAGAGAGAGAGAGAGAGAGAGAGAGAGAGGAGAGAGGAGAAAAGGAAGAGCATAAAGATCGTTATGTGGGATGAACACGTCTTCTAAGCGAAATAAAAGAGGCGCCCGCTCGTGACCGAAAGTACAGTTCCTTCCGACGCGATCGTCTCTTCTACCCTTTCTTCTTCTTGCTAGGTTAGTTCTTTCAACACAGCTCTTCTTGACTGATACGAAACAATATAGCTATACAATGTGACGGCGAAAGATTCAGATAGTACATATTACCGCACAATTTTCTATCACATTGTGAATATTAATGTAAAATTATTAAAATTAATTAAACTCCTTTTAGACATTTTTAATGATCAATGTAACGTCAGATTCTGATATGTCTTGCAAACTTTTGTTCCTATTTTATCAATTCTTTCAGTCTTTTTTTAATACTTAGAATACTCTAAAATATCGATATTCCTAAGTTCTTTTTAAGGATCCGAATCTAATATCATGTGTAACGAGAGAGAGAGAGAGAGAGAGAGAGAGAGAGAGAGAGAGAGAATGAGAGAAATTTTCGATGATATTATATAAAATATCATGTTATCTGCGTATAATATTATCTGTGATAATATGACGGCTCACAATAATATTGGATTAAGTAAAAACTGGACATACCAATTAAATGTTGAAATTTTATCTCTGCAGTATATGTTAGAGTTAATATTACCTTGAAATTACGTAATCTAAAAATCAGCACGAAACATGAAATGTGCTGTTTTTTCATAAACGGATTTTATTCGAAATAGTTGGATTAATTTATTTTTGCTTACTCTTTTATGTTTTGATAACAACACGTGATATCGAATTATAAAGTACATTTCTCGCATTTTCATGGCAATTTATGTGAAAACGCACATATGATGTTCACATTTCTACCATCTACACTACACTGTCAGCGACGATCTGTACGTAATGTTTGTTGTTTAAAATCAAATTACGTATTAATTTTTTGAAAGTAACTTTTGTGTTTTTTTTTTATTAATTATGTCGAATTGTAAATAAACCGATTGTGTCGTGTTATTTCACAAATCCTCCATTTACGAAAAAAATATTTTAAATCCGATAATCGAATTTATTGCAGCTTCTTTTCTGCGATGCCTATTAATTATCAAGAAGCTCGATTGCGTGATAAATTTTTTTATAATTTTATTAGAACATTTTATTATATTTTTTATAATTTTAAATTTGTAATGCTGAAAATATAACAACCAAAATACATACATACGTAACAGATATAAAAAAAACAACTCTAATTGAAAAATTTCCTTACAAATCACAAAATGAATGCACATATATGATTAGTGTGCGTGAGTATAATTATGTAAGAAGTCAAAATAACACGACACTAAAAGAAGTAAAAGTATATAACTGCCCTGATAATATTCGTAGGAAGTACAAGGAATGATTGTACAATCAGACGATCCTTCACACGATAAAACAAATAAAGTTCTAATGATAAAAATAAATTAAAGAAGAACAAATTATCTCTAAAAAAATTGTACTTATCAACAAATTCATATTCTTGCAATACAAATTAGAAAGAATTTTGATAAGGATTATTTGTATCACATTCTCTTTAGATTGTACCTACAAAGGGATTTTAAATGTATGTTATGTCCAAAGGACAAACAGAAGGTTCTTACAATAAATACTGAATATTACATCCAACATATGAAAAATATTCACAACATGAGTGTATTTACAATTACACAAACTGTGTAGTAAAATCTTTATATTCTTGCTACAAATATATATTTATCTATATGTAATTATACTGCAATTTAGATTACTCAATATAAATTCTAAGCCGATCACGATTGATTTACGTGATCCTGTTATGGCATAATACTTTACACAAACCGATAGGACGTACTATCCTCGTTGACTCTCGAACGCAAATCCTTTTCTAATACATTCGATACTCGACTTGCTTGCGATTTACATACGATCATAATAACGATGACGTACAATCAATCGTTTGCAGGAATAATTTAGCATGAATAATCTTACCTCTCAATCGACATCGCAGTGAGGGTGACGACCGAGCAGATTGCCGATACGCTCTGCATGTAATGCACCGCTTTGCATAGAAAGATACCCATGGTCCATGTGTAAGAGAACAGTTTCGCTATCTGCAACATAGAAATTACTGTACATGAATATTCGAAAGAGAGAAAGGAAGAGAACCCTCCAAGCCTGAAAGGTTCTATTTACTAAAATTCCCGAGTTGATCACTCCACGTGCCACTTCAACGTAATTATTATAGAGAAAAACATGTAAATGATAATAGGGAGATCTCGCAATTTCTTGAGAGAAATAAGTGTCGGAATCAAAGACAAATTGCGGCAATCAATATGCGCTTCTTCCGGAAAATATCTCCTTCTGTTTTGCCGGCAAGTTTTAAGATTTGAATAACAAAAATGAATAAAAAGTGCCACATTGGGTCAAAATGGGTCTTGGTGCATAACAATATTTTTGTGTAAATTTTACAATTTCCATTTCAAACAAACTGTGCGATTATTTCTTGAAACACAATTTTATACTGAATTGTTATATATATAGTATTGATAAGTCTGTTTAAAACTCTGTAAATAATTTATTATAAAAAATTTCAAGATTTAAACTAACGAGGCAATTGCATATTGCTCGCGATACTAATCATTAATACGCACAATAATGCGTAAGTAGGCATCGAGTGGTTCACCGATGATATTTCCCGAGACGTAATTCGCACTATTCGTGATGATTAAACGTCCTAGCATTGTGCACTCACGCACGCAATTATATCGGGCGAAGTTTCGCGCGGTCATGACTAGAAAGGGGCGCTTTAATCCGTCAAATAGCACGGTAATTGCGCTGGAATATCCGAGTGCGAGTGGTAAGAGCACGCGCAGGCACGTACGTGGTGTGCCCGGGAACGCGGAAGACCGAGATTTCCTCGGCGAGATTTCCTCTATCTGTTCCGGCTTAACCCGCTCCCCGAATCCTGTCCCGCAAATGTTATGTTCCCACGTGTAATGTGCGATTTAATAAACGCTGTTTATGACAATATATTATATAAGACACAGCCGCGCACTGACAATGAGCGGAAAATGATTAATGAATCGGAAAAAAGCGTTCATTTTCATTCCAGGATTAAAGTGTCCACTCCAGAATGATAAAACAAATAAAATATTCATAAACTTGGTTTCGTTCAAATAAAAGATATAAAATTTCACGCATTAATCAACCTTGTATATTTCTCTGTCTCTTTTTTTGGTTTTATTTTCGCTTTGCATAAAAAAAGTACTTAATTATAGATATCTATAATTTTATTTATTGAGTACTTTTTTTTATGCAAAGCGAAAATTTCATAGTTTTCAATTTTTTAATATTTTGTCAAATATTTTATGCGCAATTTTAATATTATTAAAGTGATATTATTATTAAAAAGTATACAATAGCAAATATTAATAAGATAAAAAAACTATAAGAAATACTGAAAAAAACTGAATGTAATTAGAACATGGCGAATTTTTTTTCATTTTTTACCAGAGAAAAGACCATTTAGCCATTTTGCAATTGGGATCGAAATATCACCTCACTGAAAAGCACTTCGATCACTGATAGAGATACGGATTAAATTCGAAACTTCCTTGTCAAAGGAAACCTTTCGGCTTTAATCAACATCCCTTGTGTCAGACGCAGGTGTCTTTGTCGGTTTTGTTATAATCGATTTCTGATGTTAGAGAGAGAGAGAGAGATTTATACACTCGAATCTCGTTAAAAGTCGAAGTTCATTAAATTGTACGCACCACGTAGGTCTCTGTATTTTATTGAATAGATACTTGTGACACATTATGCTAGGATTCTCGCGAAATTCGATACCGGGACGGGGGAAAAAAATACAACGAAAGTACAGCGAAATAAAATTAAATTCTCCCAGTTTCTGCATGATAAGAAACGCATGATGAGAAACGAAATTCCATCAAATTGCTGTGACATTATTAAAATTCAAAAACGAGTATGATTTGAATTCTTCTCTTGTTTCTCATTGAAGAGATTTTTCATTGAAGACAATTTTTCGAGCAACCGAATCGATCCCGCGGCGATACAGCAAAATGAAAAGTATAGCGTCGGCAAATGTAAATAAGACTCGATATAGACGCGTTCTTGAGATATCCATCTCACGTGTGCCGTCGCAATAACGACGAAAAGGAAGCCCGAGGAGGAGCGTGAGAGGACCATCGCTGAGAAAAAGCGAGTCCTCAAGGGGAACTGCACCAGAATAACGTGAGATCGAGCTGGGTTGCGGTCGATGTTCTTTTTATTTAATTTCCTCGAGAGAGAGCCAAGGATTGTGCTCCTCGTCTCTTAAACGCTGACAGACTAATTTTGCCCGTGTTCTCCTTACACGACGGCCACCACTTGCCGTCAAGATGTTCAATTTGCGATCGTACGACAACCCTGATTGCAGCATGACGCGAATCGAGGGAATGCCTGCGAATTTAACGCGAAGGAACGTCATTTCCCTAACATTTAACCGATAATTAGTTCATCACTCGCAGTGAACTTACAGCGAGCATATCACGCGAAATGAAACAAGCATGCACGATAATATCGCGAGCAATGGAAACGAGCGACCTAATTACTAACGTCACTCGTAAGGTGCTACTGTAACAACGCGTCACGACCAGCCAGCAAATCACGGATACGGGAGAAGAAAGGAAAGTGCAAAGAAATGCATTTGCTACAAATATCGCGCGACATGGTAGTGCTCTTTATCGATTTAGGTCATTTATGTCAATGTGAAGGAAACAAAAAAGTAAATAGATAGACAGATATCGATGTTAAAATAAGTTGCCAATGTATCTTTTATTGATTAAATCTGGAGTCGATATTTTATTTGGACAAATTTGATCCATTAGTATCTTTTTCAATTTGATTATTGACATTAGGTAACTTAGTAATTAAGTTTAAAGGAAAATCTTATTAAAATATAATATACTGGGCTATATTAAATGGACTATATTATAGTCCATTTAAAATTATAATTCTATTCAAAAAAATTTTTCGCTAAAGGAAAATCAATTCAAAATTAATTAAAATCTGCTTGTTAAACTTTCGAATTTTATCTTAAATTACTTTATTACGATCAAAATTTAAATACTAATCGGGCTCTCGAAATTAAAAAACAATAATAAAATACAATGAGAGCGTTAACACAGCGCGATAATTGGTGCGCAATTTATACAATAGTCTAATAATATTCACATAATATATATATTAAAATTGTACAGTGACTGTCGATACCAACTTATTTAGACGTTTCGGTTTCTTTCAAACCGTCTTCAGCAAATCGTAGTTCATTATATCTAATAAATTGGTATCAACAGTCACTGTACAATTTTAATATATATATTATGTGAATATTATTAGATTATTGTATAAATTGCGCACCAATTACCGCGCTGTGTTAACGCTCTCATTGTTCGTATATTTTATTATTGTACTTTATTACGGTAACTTTATAAGTATTTCCAATTTTTATAGTAAAGTAAAAAGATTTAGTCAAGAAATAAGTCCTGTGTGTGATAACAAGGAACAATGACATTTCGTATACAATAGCGATTGACGTGTTTAGGGTTAATAACTACGACATAACGATCTCGACTAAGCCGGAAATTGCTCGTATAACCCATGAACTAAAAGATATACAACCATTCGACATACACGGTTTAACGCAATAACGCCTGATATAGGTCGTCACTCGTCCCCAAAAACCGTTTCATACCGGTCCAAATCACGGCAAGCAATAAATAACAAACAAGCTGCTCGGTCTTTTCATTTTCGCGGCATCGACCGCTTATCGAAACAGTCTCGGTACAATTTATTTCTCTCTATTTTCCTTTCTATCCTGTGGCAGACAAAACAAGGATTGCCCATGCTCGACGCGACAATCCGGAATGGCTTCTCGACAATTGCGAAATTCGATATTGTCGCGCAAAGAAAGTAAATTGGTGTGACTCGGAGAATAATTGTTTTCTCGACAGAAAAGTACAGATCTCTCTCTTCTTTTTATTGTTTCTTCTGTTAAAAGATCGAAGCCAAACGTGAAAATACTCGATTTGAAATAAGTAAAGATGTTGCTCGGGACAAATCCTTGCGAAAGGTAAATAATTAACATCACGATTAAAGAGTTAAGAACTAGAATTTACTAAGAATAGATCGAACAGAGATTAAAGTCTGGCGCGAGAATAAATGATTACATATTGTTCCTTTACTTTAAAAGTAGGACAACTAAAAAAAACATGATTTTTAAGTTATTACTATATGAATGAGTTAAACATTCTATCGATCATTAAAAGTAAATTAACCCAAGTTCAGAAAAAAATCGTCACAATACAAAAAGAATAGCTTGATTTAAGGATGAAACGGAAATAACAAAAATGACATTTAATTATATTAAACAAAATTTTTTTGCTTATATTATTTGATTAGTCAATAATTTCCTGTCGAGTTGAAATTTTAATTTTCTCTTCACTCGCTTTAAATTTTCTCTTCATTTACTTTTTCAAATTGTATCATTTATTTTGAACGGAACGCGATATGTATCTTTTAAACTCTTCGATGACTACTTCTAGTGTGACACATTCCGAAAGTTTCGTTTACTTCACCATACCATATAATTTTTTTTATTAATAAAGATACACACATTTGTTTATTACTGTTTTATTTTTTAATATCTGGCGTTTCGATTAAAAATAAATTTATTATAATACATTCATTTTTATGCGATATTTTTACATAATCATGTGGTCAGTGTGTGACAAAACGGTATAGAGTGGCATCAAAGGGTTAATTATATGTAAACATATCAATAATATTCACGATCATCCTGTATTATAAAATAATTATAAAACCACACACAGTTTCGAAATCGCTCGTTCGCTATTTTGTCGCTTGACATCACAGTTTAAAATGATATTTATCGCTATTCTCCAAGATGCGATGCATGCAACGATGCAAACCTATGCAGAAAAATATAAACGAATCTTTTCTTTCAGTAAAAGTCACGTCGCGATATAAAAGGAAATGAGAGAGTAATATGCACATCATATGAAAAGGAGCACATTAGCGTAAATGACTTACTTGAGAGAAGAAAAGAATACGCCGGCAAAATCTTGTACTGTATAATAATAATGTACGGTACTAATGATAATTAAGTGGTACGTTTTTTTTAATTAAAAGTTTAGTCAAGTACTATTTAAATGTCACCAAGCGTAACAATAGAACATACAAAGTAAAAAATATCTGTCTTTCAAAAATATGTGTCTTTCTCTATTCTTAACAGAATAAAGTAATTAATTGATGTCAACATTAAAAACACTGTAGTTAACAAAAGCTCTGTTATTTGACGGACTTTTTTAAATTTCCAAGATCTGTAATAAAAGAATAGCAACCAGAAAGAAAGAAAATTCAGAAATACAGAGAGATAGTAAAAGCTTTATCTGTTATTTAATTTCGAGTCGATTTTACTTAACAGATTTGAGGATTAATTATAATCCTCGAAATAACAGTAGGAATACATGTGTCTAATAATAAAAATTGAAACCTTATTATAGTAAACCTTCTCGATATTTTAACTGACAACGATAGACAAAATATGAGAAAGAACTTTATTGGTAGCTAATCCGTATTACGGAGAAACAATTGGAAAAGATTCGTTTGTTAAACGAGGTGTAACGCAATGACGCGACGAAGATACGAACTTTAATCAAACGCCGTCCCTGGCATACGGGCTGACGCAGCAATTTAGCTTTTGGAAGAATATACCCGCGCAACATCACGTGCATCCGAAACATTATTGATCGGGTGTGCGTAGAATGAGCCTCGTGAAAATGCGGAACACGTAAATAATGTCAGCAGTTTCACAGATGAAACTTTTCATGGTGACGTTGATCGCGATCGCGCGTCAGCAGACCGTGATGAGGCAATAGCAAACAACAACGTGGCCAAACGACAAACAGACAGTTCTATTAACGTCTAATTACCGATAGACATTTGCGCAAATGCCACGTTATCGAATTAATTTTGGAGCGACGCGGTGGTGTAGCTTCGTCGTCGTAATAACAAGCGTTTAAGTGCAAAATGGTGACGATAGCAATAATTAGTTTGTTAATTGCGTTAAGAAGATAAAGCGTAACAGCATGCCTCCGATAATTAAGAAGTGTTCCAGTCTTTAACAAACGATCCCGTTATCTTAGCCGTGTCACTCTAACGAAAGTTTATCGGAAATAAGTATCTCCTAAGTTAATAAGTAAATAAGAATCTCCTTTCTTATACATAAAATAAATACAATGAAAAAGAATGCTTGTAAATATTTATAGGTAAATAACATCTTTTTTCTTCGAGAGAAAAGTTGCCGATATTGTGACACAGTATCTTTTAAAGAAACACCTCTTATTTCTTGGAAACTGATTATTGCGCTTTATTAATACTGAAATTACTAAAAACCATAATCTGTTTAGATAATTAAAAAAATAAACTCAAAATTTATAACTTTTTTCTATATACAAAAGCATACAGCTAAAAACAAATTATACAAGAATAAAATTTTTAGGATTTTTTTTGCAAATATTGCGTAGTTTAAATAACAGTGATTATATTATTAATAATATTACATCATGTTATATGTCAGTAGTTTCTGAATCAGTTTTATTTATATTTTTTCTTTTTTATTTTTTTTTTCATAACATGGTTTTAAATATATTATATAAAGTAGGAGTGTAGAGTAAACCAACACAATCTATTTGTAAGATAGACCCATCACCAAGCTAACTTAATTTTCCCTATCAAAGCTGAAGGAAATTATATATTTATGGAAAAACCCTAAAAAAAAGAAATTATCGCGTTACATGTTTGCGTCTTGGAGAACAGCACAAAGTATAAATTAACAAACTTTACTATTTTCTTGTAGCAAAAAATTCTTCACACAAATATTAAAAGTACACGGAAAAAAAGATATGGTTCACATAACTAAAAATATTTAGTTGTCAGCAATATAGAAACATCCTAGTTACCCATACAGCACAGAAAGTTTTCAGAAATATCTCAGAAATATTTCAACTGAAAAGTGAAACATTTCATAAAAATTGAGAAATATGTCTGCAACATTTCTAAGACAGCTCTGGAATAGCAAAATGTCCGCGATTCTTGCACATGAAACCTTGTTGAAAAATTGATGAAATGTTACAAAAAGAATTTGCAATCTTTTTGAAATATTACCAAAAAGTTTTAAGCTATTTTTAGTACTTTAAAAATGATATTTAAATATTATATATACTTGATTGATACTTAAATAATATTTAATTTATTATGTCGACATAATAAATTTAATTTATTCCATATATGAATCACTTTATCTTATAATTATTACAATACATTATGTAATTAAATACTAATGTAAGAAATACTAATATAATTAAATACTAATTTAAGAAAAATAATATGGATTTAATTAAATGTTGATATCTAAGATAAATAATATATCTCAAATAAAGGTTTTTTAATTGAATAAATAAAGACTGGAATTTAAACTTATATTATGTTATAATTTCTTTTGGATAATTTGAAATGACTTTGGAATAGATTGGTAATGAAGCAGACTGGACTAAAATAAATTACTCGAACTTCGCTCATACGAAGTAATGTGCTAATTTGCGATAACATTCTCGCATGCCTTATACGTCTCTGAATTAGAATAATGGAAGCAATATCGACAGCACATCAAACTGAAAGTCAAAGAGTCATAAACAAAATTATACACGAGCGATGAAGTCAAACCAGAAACGCGATAATTATATCTGATTGTCATAAAGCATACTTCGTCACCATTTCAAATACAGAATCAATTACAGAGTTCATGAATTTATCTACATAATTAGCAATATACGTGTAAATAAACCAAACGTTTTTGCCCAACGATATTAGCTGTTAAATAAACATATAAAATATATATCAAACATCGTATTTTTTCAATAGATTTTAATCAATTTATAACTGATTTTCTCCTCAGCAAAGAATAAGTGGAAACATTTTGGTATTTTTAAGAGATAATTATTTATAAAGCGAAATATTAATAAGTAAATATATGTATTTAGAGAAAACTGAACTTTAAAAGTTAACACAAATGAAGAAACTGTATTCCTCGATTAATTTCATGTGAGTATAATATTTTAACTTGCGCATAATATAAAAGTCGGACAATTGCAATAAATTACAACTAACTTCAAATTTTTATAAACATCTAATTCCTATATTTTAATTTTTTCTGAGCTTTAAAAAAACAAACAACTTAGATTTCTGTCTTTTAATACAGAAATTATATTATTTCTATATTAATCAGAAATTTTCTTAATGTAATCGTTTGTTGTGATTATTTTCACTATACAGCACACAAAGGATTTATCTCGGCATAATAAAGTCAAATTCTGCCACTCACCGTACATTAAATTCATCATCCTATAATATCCTTTAACTAATTCTCATATAAAGACAGTCTAATCCCTGCAAATATCAGAACAAATAATATTTATGTAAACATATTTGGACGTAATAAACAACTAAAATATTGGACTTTTTTATTTACCATTTAAAATTAAAATACAACAAATAAATAACAGCGCGATCATATTGTATCGTGAGAAAAGATAAAATCGAGTTATTCTATGGAAAATACAGGATTAATTTTAATAAAAATATGACGGAGATCGATATTCGTTATAAATTTTCATATTTCAGCGTTCAACATTTTAATAATTGAGTCTGAAATATATTGAAATTCATCTGTAATTTTTCAACTCTCAAAGCCGCAATTTCTGCGGGAATTTTCAAGAAAAATTTATTCTACACCTTCAAACTAGTTTTACACGTGATATCATCTCCAAATCGTCACAAACACTGCCGCACTCTGTACATAATACTTTTGTTGACTCTCTTATCACCGGACACTAGGTCGATGCAGTAAAGAGAGCTTCGAAAGATATCGAGAGCATAGAAAAATATCTCGACGACACACGATACAGCCATCGCGATGCATACGACGGAAGCACTTACATTTGTCGCGAGTCGGATTATTTTGTACCATCAACTTAGGAGCAACGCGACGTGCAGGATGCCGTCGTTAAACATTAACGCAGTGACTTTCAACGAACATCATTGAACGCTCGATCGCTAGCTCAACTTGGGAGCCACGAGAGAAATAGAGAAAGATAAATTGAGAAAGAAAGAGAGAGGAAAGAGAGAAAAGGAGGAGCAAGGAATGCTGGAGATACGTATTCTTGACGAAAATTGCGCCTGCGACACGCTCGATTTGTTTCGGCGACAGCCTCCCTCTTTTCTCGTAACACATACATACGTCTTCCGCCTCCCGCGTGTGCGGATTTATTCATCTCACGGAACACGGCTAAGGACTTTCCGTTCTGTTCCTGACGTGCGTTCGTAAGCTTCTAGAAAATATCTTGACTGCAATATTCATATTCTGCAATGCGCTTTCCTTAATCCTGTTAGGTGTGTATAGCGTATAATATTATGTTTAATCAAACCGCGAATATTAGATCGCCTTTATGACGATTATTGCCACAGTTACATCGCGTTAGGTATATGTACGTACATCTGCAATGCACATCATGTTTAATTGTATCATCCCCATTGAATTGTCCGGTGACGAAACAATATTAAAATATTTTAATTCTTTTTAAGAATATTCTTTCATTATTTTTTTTTGTTTATATTTTTCTATTTTCAAATTTTTGTCTGTAGGAAGTTGTAATGTTGTGCCGGTGTCATTACATAATTTTTTATTTGGATGAAAGCAGCATAAAATATTCGTATAAAATTATGAAAATGTATGCGTTCAAAAAGCAATTTTATAAATGCGTTAAGATGCGCTTACGTTCAATTTTGAATAAATATCGAGGTAATTTTATATTATAAAAATTTTTTTCTCATTCTCATCGAAAAAACGGTATAATTAATATCAACATGAGGGAAAAAAAATATTTTTCGAATTAATTTTTAAAAATTTACTATACACTAAAAAATAGCAAAATATAAGCAGCAACGAGTATGCGTCGAGTCGTAAGCAACGGATCGATAAACATCTTGCAATTGATATCCTGATTTTTCACATTTTATAACTAAATAATGAAATTTACTTTTCGGTTACTTTACTCTTCCAAGTATGTCTACATCATCTAAAATCCTTATAAATCACCACATTAATCCCGACAAATCATTTCGATTTTTCTCTTACTTTGAATACACTACTCTATTATACAATAAGCAAAAGGAATACAATATCTTTCAGGGAAATCTTGTTGATGGATATTTTCGGAATAAATTAAATAAATATTGTGGACGAACTTAGTCAAAGAAGAAGAAAAAAAAGAGATCGAAATGTAAAATAACAATTTTTTTAAATGATCGCCAAGATCCTTCATGTTACTTGAATAGTATTAAAAATTATTTAACCTTCGTAACTACACGGAGAGAATTTTCTTTTAAAATTTATTCTGAAAATATGTGTTGTAGGTAATTATGGTACAATACAATATTTTAAAGATTTTTACCATGCAGTAAAATCGATTAAACTTATTTTATACTTTATTGTAGTTTTATTAATGAATGAGAGAGATTTATATTAAAATTCTTCGAAATATAATGTTGTCCCACGACTGTTATATTTTCAGGGTAAATTCTAAGAAAAAATTCTCTTCGTGTACGATTTTTTATTATGACGTGAATTTAGAGCGCTAATGTATCTTGAATAAATATTTCATTCGATTAATTGTATTTAATTTCGTAACTTATATAAGGCTTGTTGCTAATTACAACAGAGATGTATCAAAAGCAATCGTTTCAGACGTGAAACCTCCGAAATTTCCATAATATTGAATGCACATTTATGATTGTAACATTTAATATTTATGAGCTGCGTTTATATCGCGTTATAACTTTCCTTATATAAATTCATTTCGCGTAACAGAATTTTGCTCCGTTCATGAATTTCTAAACTCAACGCAACCTTGCTAAAAACATTTATGACTCTTTATTGGTGTCGTTGAGAGAATATCGTTAATTATAAGAGATACGACGCAGCTGTGCATAATCCAGCATGACGGGAGATCATGTTAACTTACAGAAATTCTTGGTACCGTACCAGTTTTACAAGACGCGACATCGAGCAAAGACATGTTAATTGAAATCAAATTTTTGCGATCGAAGCGATCCAACGTGAAGCTCACTCGCAATTAGCTAAAAGACGAAATTTCGTTGTATTTTTCTATCGCTATTTTTTCTTCCTTACCTTGTCGGCCAATTTCACGTGAACTTTACGTTAGACCATCTTGCTTGTAAAATTCTATATTAAGTGTTAATTTAATGTAGACACTTCAAACTTTGAACTTAAAACAAGAAATTTTCTTATTAAAGCATATATTTTATGTCTATAGAATCTACAATCAAATTATCGTACAATACGTCGAAAGAATTCTGAAGTGGATTTGAAACTCATGCATCTTCTTGAAAACTTTTTCGATATACCGAGAATTCAACAATTCACAGAAAGGAAAACGTTTCTCTGCTATAAATATAACTTTACGCAGAGAAACAAATCGTAACTCGTAAGTAGATCGTTTTCCACACAGTAAACTTCTCGCCTTGAAAATTTGTACAGATGTTTCAGCTCTCTCGATAATTACCTCAACGTGATGATACCAACGTCTAGCGTGCAAAATCAATATATGCTTGTTCGCGAGCCGATAAACATTATTATTTAGTACAACATGAACTACTCCATCGGAGCCGTCAGGTGAAACAATCCTCAACTTAACAAGCAGCACTCCTGTCGCAATTTGCGCTCGAAATCAGCGGTCGCATAAATAAGGCAGTAATGCACGTTGCGTGTCCGTAGTCGCGAAAAATATTAGCGTAGAACGATTGGTATGCTTAAACGACTCGAGAACAAACATTTAACATTATTTGTCAAGCACCACGCAACATTCTAATAATCTAATCGAAAATCGATTGTTAGAACGTTATCTGCATATCGCGAATTAAATCATACAGGAACACGTTTATTGATTCGAGAATTTAATTAAACGTATATCGTTTAATTAAATGTTATTTAATTAAACATATCTACGTTTATTTTAATTATATAAAATACGACATACTGATTACATCTGATATTATTCTGGCGAATAAACGCTTTCTTTCTCAATACAGAGCAAAAGTTTATCAAAAGTGAGCGAAATCTACGTTAGATGTCTCGCACTATTGTAATATCAAAAGCAAGGAAACTGACGGAAAATAAACTTTTTATCTTATTCTGCATCATTTTCATAAAAATATGTATATAGTAAATAAAAATTTAGAAATCTACTTTTCACTCTAACAAGAAACAATAAGCAATTTATTTAAATCTGACGCGCGAGAAGTATTTTGCAGCTATAAAAAGTGAAAAAAATTCTCTTGGATTACAGAAATTGCAAATTTTTCAATATACGCGCGCATCAGAATTATGCATAGAATGCAAAATAGTACGCGTGAAATACACGTGTAAGGTCGGTATGTAGTCCAGTTTTCGGATCACAAGCATTTTGCATAAAATACCTTAGGTATCAGACATCGCTCCACGCCCACCTGTCGATTTATTTAATATAACTTTCGTATACTATCCAGCATCCTGGTATTTATTGATAAATTGTCGACGGGATCCGGGCCGGACTAGTAACCGATGGCCATACGATCGCGTCATAAATTTCCACATTCTACTACACGACGTCGTGTAACTGCATAACGAGGGAAAGACTGAAAAATTAGGGTATAGAATGCATGCCCCTGTCGACAAGAATATCCCCAATGAAAATTTCATTCGCGTAAAAATAATGACATACCTACACGAATGTACGCGCATAAAAAATTGTCTGCGGTATTAAAGTCTTATTCCCGAAAGAGTGCAAATAACTTTTGAAAATGTTTAATTTTAGAATATACGCGCTAATCACTACGTATCTATACTAACGATGAATAAAACGATGCGTTTCTGAACCGGGACACAGTTTCGCCATCATCGTAAAAAACTCTAAGACTAAATCTGAGTTTTTATCCAATATAGTACATAATTTTTATATAAATTCTTAATTAAACTAAATGTTAATTGTTTCGATAAAAATAATAAAGTGTAACTTTATAATTAAATTTTTAATTATAATTCTTTCGACTTTCTAACATAATAAAATATGCAATTTTTCTTTCTTAACTTTGTTTTTATTATTAATCACATTGTTCCTTCACCCTAAAATTAATACGGTGATGTGGAACAACATTTTGTTTATATAAATGCGACAAATTGTTCGCTTTATTTTATGTAAATAATAATAATAATCTTTATTTATAAAAAAAAAGATAGTAAATGAGAATAAGTCTTGAAACCAAAAATGCCTATGATATTGGCAGACAAAAAAAGTTCTCTTGTTGGATAAATAAAAAAATCCTCACTAGCACACCGACCAATTTATATGCATGACCTCCCGACACAATCTGTTTTTATACGACAAGTGAATTAACATAAAGACTTTCCTTGCGGACATCTAGTCCAAATGACGAAATGCAATATGCAGCAGTGATGAACGTGCCTGGCGGGAATATCACTTGAATATATCACTTGACGTACGAAATTTGGTAGACGTGAACGACGTTTGCTCGATATCGAATACATGGGATTTACGAGACGTAGAAAACGGCCGCGAGAGTTACACAATACTCGCGGGAATATTAGGAAAACGACAGCAATGGAATGCGAGCGAGCGCTGCCATATCCGGAGGTATGAAATTCCTGCGACTAAAACATTCTAAACACAAAGCAACATATAAAATATTGCTCCCTCCTTCCTCGAAAATCATATTATGATATACATAAAAGAAATGCCTTCCGCACCGGTAGTATAAAACAGATTATATTTTCATTCTTTTGTCCATGCATTTTAACGTTTTCACTTTGTGTCTGAATTAAGTTTTACTTTTTGAGAAACTTTTCCATTCTCTTATTGCCATTATACTTTCAATTATTATTTTTCATTCATTTTATAACTCAAAAATATTTCGATAACAAAGCTGCTAATCTCAATTTATGTTGTTTAAAAATTGCACAAAAGTTAAAGAATGTGCTATTTTTTAATTGTTTAAATTGCAAAAATGATGGATAGCTTGAGAAAAGTAACCATATTTCTTTAATCTAGTGCGAGAAAAATAGAGAGAAGCTAATTGCGTTTCTTTCGTCTTGGCTTCCTACTTTTAAAAACTATAGTATGCTATGTATACTGCCGGTGTACCGAAGTGTTAATAAAAAGCATTAATCATGGCAGAGTTACAACTCTGATAAATTAAGAAAAATTGCGCTCCATAGCGATAAGGAACATAGCACTGAGGTGTTCCAGCAATTTATGCAATTAAATAGCGTCGGCGTTATCCAAGCAGCAATCGTGCAAACTTATGCGAACGACGGGCGAGAATTTATTATTTATTGCATACCAGACGGGAAAACGCTTTACAGGCTCGTAAAGCCGCGGTCTTGAACAAGTGAAACGATCAAATTGCATCAACAGACAGCACAACCTGACCTGCACGTGTGAATGTAAACTATCAATGATAGGGATTAGAATCGCTAAACTCCTCCCTTTCTCCTTGTGTCTTATTAGAACCTGAATGTAAAGGATTAGATCAGGATTGCCGCAACGCAGCTGTTTCTCATACTCGCATCTCCTATCGCCTCGTATCGTCGTATTAACACTTACATTCGCGTAAGTTAATGAGTCTATTCGTAATCCGCCGAGCTTACACCCATTGCACATAAGTTCACTCGCTGAATCGAAATCTTTTTTTTATTTTTTAAGCAAGCACCTATTTGTAATTAAATACATTGAGAGAAAAGCTTTGATCTTTAATTGTAATTATAATTATATTGTATTATAATTTATGGTCATCATTTACTACAATGTTAGTAATAATAATTGAATAGTTGTATTAAAAAAATATATAATTGACATAAAAAATGATAACAAATATAGTTATTATTATTTATAAAAATAATTACAATTACTATAATTTAACTATAGTATGATTTATTTTCAGTGCCAATTATATTTATAGAAAACTAAAAATTGTTATTACTAACATTATAGCAGTAACTATAATTATGGCCATGTAATTATAGTTACACATACCACCTTTCTCTCAACGTCAGTGTATAATGGAAGTTGAATTAAACACATAATGAGTATGCATAATAGGAATAATTTCAACGAATCATGTAGTCGGAAATAATATATAATTAAGCGCAAGTATTTCATTAATGTGCTTACAAAACGCATCATGCTAAAATTACTGGCGACAGACGTGTGTAAAACATGAGGGTGGTTAAGATGGGAAGCGAGATTTACCGCGACAATTCGTCGAGTTAAAAACTGCAATACCATTTGTCAACTCATCCGGAGCTGGAAAAACGCGTAACGAAAATAGCTGATGTGCAGTTAATAGAGTCGAACGTCTAAATAGTTTTCTTCCCGCCGTAAAATTATATAACACAAAATTCATTACTTAGAATGCCTCAAATCTATTTAATGTGTTATTACGGAAAACAAATTTATCTTGAGCTGCCAATTACAACTTATAAATTATAAATTTTCTAGTGTTCAGTTAATTTTTATGCAGAATAATAAATAAATCGTCTACTTCAAAATAATTCAATATTTACATTAATATTTATTGTATCGTTAACTGGTTTTTTCTTATTATAAAACATGTATTTAACTGTTTGTCTCATTAACTCCAAATAACTTTCTATGCAGATATTGAGATGTTACGAATTTTTCGATAATCAAAGAATATAAAAAAATATATTTAATGTAATTTTAACATACTAAGATTAATATGAAAGATATAAAATATATGAATTCATTTAACTCAATTTTGTTTAATTTAATCATTAAGGCAAGCTTTAACATCTATTTAGCTGTGTAAAAATACGAATAATATCCTATCATTGAAGGAATTAAATATTATTATTATTTGATTATAATATTGTTTAATTTGCGGAAATATTTCCATCTAGATATGCCATTTTCAGGATTTCGCGATTACACGCATCGCATAATAGCAAACAATAATTTATAATATACAAAATGGATCGAGTAATAACGCAGCGACAGAATTAAACATATGACCGAAGAATGATATCCCTTTTTAAAACTATAGCGATAAAAATAACAACGAGAAGGAGATGCGAGTACCGCGAACTTCATGAATTATGGATATCCGATGTGGATGAGTAATGTGGCAAGTCGTCCAAGCGCGTGGTACAAACTGCACTTATCCATTCTGCGTTTCCATACATCATCACGAACCGCATCGTTCAACAGAAAGACTTATTATCGATTTTAGTAATTAAGACGCATGCATTTTCGTCGGCGCTTCAGTTTTTATAAATCATGTTCGACATGTTTGCACCCAAATCTCTTATTTTACACGTGCTGTCTATTTTTGTCATAAAATGGAATGAAATTCTGAGATTGAAAATACTAAATTTTACAAGTAGATGGCGTAGTAAATATCTCCACTTTGGAACATTTGAAACAAAAAATTCAAAAAGATTCTTAAATTGTTAGTCAATGGCTATAGCCGGAACTAGAAAAAATTAGTTTCATCAAAAAATAACAAAATGGCAGCCATTTGAAAAAAAAGAGTGAAAAATTGATTTTTTTCAGTCGTTTGTGTCTTATAAAATTCGAACAAATTAATATTTTGACTTAATTCTAGTTCAGGACATAACTACAGATATGTAAAATAAGCTGTTAAAATTTCAGAGCGATCGGATGAATAGTTTTCGAGAAATCTCCTACGCCACATTGAAAAAAGTCGTTTTAAGAAAAACACGCGTTTAAAGTTTGTAGTAAGTACAAATTATTAATAAACTTTATTTACCTTTAATGCGCTAAGTACATAAATATTTCGAATTTGTTCATGTAATTTTGGAATTATATTTTCAATAGTATATACTTTAAAAATAATGCAATAAAAAAACCGATTTTTTGAAGTTAACAAACTAAGATAACCTCTTAAATTAAAATTAAATTGGTATTAAACATACGTTTTATGTTCGTTAGTTATATAGAAAAATTCAGTAATATCCCAAGATTTGCAAAGAAAGTTATTTAGAGTTTTTATATATATTATATATAAAACAAGTAAAATGGTTTATAATAAAAAAGAAACGTAAGAAATCGAAGGCAATTCAAGCTTATTATAAGATCAATATTTACTTTTAAAACAAGTAATAATAAGAAACATCACGAAGCGGTTCTTTAGTAAAGTCCAAGACAAAGTTATGCCGATCTTTGTGTATCTTGTTAAGAAAAATATCTGCCGGCATCTCCATGATACACGAAAAATACTGATAAATCGAATGCACGTGTAGTTTCATTGAATGGACATTTGTCTCTCGGACAGATGACGATATACGTTGTCACAGATTTCATTCTCGATTTTCCAAACGTCTCTCTTTCCGGCTCTTCTTTACGAACCACAATTCAATCTCCACTAGATACCTATGATCAGATTCTCCGTATGTTCCGACAAGAGATTTCCTTGCGAAAGATACGACGGAGTACCTCTATTTTCGTTTTCCTATTTTCAGTTATTTCATCGTCAAAGTATACATTAAGTATATATTTTATTTCATCTTTCATCGAAAGGAAACTACTAAAAAATCTTTCAAGGGGAAGTTTTAATAATTTAAAGCGACAGAAATCATAGGAAGAAAATTTAATATTTTTTAAATTAATACATATTTTAACAAATCATTTTTTATATATTACATTATATAACCACAATTTCAAATGATTATCGAGAATTATGTAATTTATATCAACAAGAACAAAAATGTTTTCCAATAATTTTTTGTTAAGAGGTAAAATTATTTTCTTGACGATTGGATCTCTATAGCGTTTTTAGACCGTAAGATTGAATGAAAAACACATGAATATGAATATGAATATGAAATTTCACTCAAAAAATTCTAAGCACTAGAAAGTAGCAATAATAATTTTATTTTAGCAATTTATATGCTTTTGTAGTGATTCTTAAAAAAAGTATTTTCTTTCTCCGTTCTTGCTTAAAAAATAATTCATCTAACAGCAATGGTCTTCAGCACTCTATTTGCTAAAAAAGCCCTGACATGATCATAGATCCCCAATTATAGATTCCCATCGATGAAAGGCTCTTGTGGGCGGGAATGCCTATCCATATAATCTCGAACTGGACGCTTTTGTTATCGCTACTTTACACAACTAACAATGACCTTTCATTTTTATCCCTTGCAGGATCGCCCTCGAAAAGTTTGGCGAGAATCTCTCCGAAATCTCTCAAAATCGCGATCCCAACTGTCCAGCACAGACTGTGCCGGGAAAATTTCCATACGACGACACGCACATTCTAGATGACCACAAGGACCACTCTGTATCCTTTGTGACACGCTCGTCCTTCGGTTATCTCCCGCAGAACCAGCGTTCCTTGAATTTCAAAGGAATGATGAAATTTTCGAAATTTTCCTCGGTCCGAGAAACGAGTGAGCGAGCAAGTTAGATCCTTGCTAATCCTTGCTTTGCTGAACGCGTGCTGATTTATATAACTTCTCTCTGAATTCTTACGATAAAAAGCGAGATCGTGTCCTGATTAAAAGTTCTTCAAAGTTTCTCTCGGGTAAAAAAGTATCAGTACGCCTAGCTTCTCCGACACTTATAATACGGATATCGTTGCTATCTTTCTCAAGGACAGAATCGATCATTCTATGAGCACACATTCAGAAGCACCCTTATGTACCACTGAAATCCAGCGGTATCTGTGAGGATAAGGAGGATATATCATTCTAACTAAGATCCTTGAAATACCATCAAAATCCTTGAAATACCATCAAAATCACTTTATCGCGAATGATCTCTAAGGCGTTACATTTGATACTCGCCAAAGTTCACCTAAACCTCCTGTATCAAGTATCTTATAATAGGATACGAGGATGTATCTTTGATTAACCTTTACAGGACGAGAAAACCACTGTAGTTTTAGCGTTGAAACAGTGTTTATAGATTATAAAATATTATCATATTTTATGGCAAGAAAGACAAAGAAAAATAATAAATTATAATAAATCTTACTCAAAGAAATACTATAAGATTTAAAAAATAGAACCCCACCCTCCAAAGGTTAATGAACTTCAAGAATCACGCAAAATCACATTGTATTATCTCAAAAAATTTACAACAATCTTTGAATAATATATTATACATTGCAATAATATATTATAAATAAAATATTATACATTGCTATAAATTTTAAAAAATGTTAGTATAACAACAGTTTTTCTCAGACAGAGCGTGCATGTAATAACAGCGAGACACGTAGCCGTCCACGCGAATTATTCTCATAATGGTAAAGTAAGTTTCGTCTCTCGCCGGTGCGACAGCAATTTTCAATAAACGTCGTGCATACGTTAAACTACTCTCCTGAGAATCGCCCGAGGCGCGATAATGCGATTCACGTCAAGGTGACGCGGTTACGGACATGAAACCGACGCGTTTTTTAATACTTTGTATTTCCATGAATTCACGGTAACTGATTTACAACAGGCCATTTGTAACGCCATGACACGCCGGGAGCCGCGAATATGTCTATTTATCCCACAGGTGGCCGAGGCTCGCGTTCTGACATTTCTGACGTGTCGCGCCCACACGCGTAGAAAACGCATGGCACTGCGCCAATCTATTAAGGCCATCCACGAAATTTCATGCTGTTTATGATGGAGAGGCACTCCCCTTGTCTAATAGAATTACCTTGAACTTAACTTAATATTACTAATTAAGAAATTGCAAAAAGAACTACGAACACATCAATTTCTTAATTCGTTTTTCTTCTTTATCACGTGGCTTAATGTCATTGTCAATAAACAGCTCTTATTAATTTTATATATAAGTGCACTGAGAAAAAAATATCTTAATTTCAAAGAAATATTTCACAGAAATATTACACATTTCGTGGAAGAGAGTGACACGAATTGCGAACACAGAAATGCGATATTAATGCAATAGATGTATTATTAGAGTAATAATAATTACTCTAATTTCTCGCATCCAGTGATAATCCGACACACATTTTAGTGTCACATTATACGTAATCCTAAAATGCCGTTTAAGGTACATCCATTACATGTTTTCAATGATTTTGGTTAGATGAGAATAGGAGAATTGCAAATATCTAAGAAAAAGATTAAATATAAATCTAATATAAATTAAATACAATCTAAAAAAAAAGTTAAAAATAAAAAGTTAAATTAAACAGATGCGCGCGATTATTTATCAATTATAGAAGTCTTTAATCAAAGGATATTGGTTTTAAATTACAATATTTAAGATTCATTTTATTATTAATATAGGCTATAATTTAAACATAAAATAAAACTGATCGCCTCGCGTGGCTACGAGTAATTCTGAACGGCAAGGATCTTGTTTTTTGTTTCAAAATTATAATTTGTATTGAAAATATATAAATGTTAATTATTGTAATTTAAAACCAAATATAACTAAAAGTATCTTTTGAATAAAGACTTTTATTAATTGATAAATAATCATTGATTTTAATTTTTTTCCATTAATTCACAGTTAAATCTAGTGTCAAATTTAACCTAAAGTGAGTCGCCACTGCTCTTACTAAACATATCCTACTACAGATTTAACAATGTTGTAAGTGTATTTTTCCATTCTCCTCTATATGTTTTTCTTCTACGAGAGAGTGTAATTTACACTTCCCTGTCTTTAATAAAATCTTTACACTTTTCGCGGGAAATGTAATAAAGATGATTGGAAGTTTCGCCTAAAGCAAAATCTGAAGAAGTCTAAAAGTTCGTAGAAGTTTATGTAACGGAACAGTGACACAGGAAATACATATTTGAATTGCCATGGAATATATACTTCGTTTCGAGAATAAAACGTATCACAAAGTCTGAAATCCCAAGAAGCTTCCACCTACGCAAACACCAACGCTGCTTCCGGATATACTGCTGTCGACGTGCAAACAATCTGATCTTATTTACATCGTGGTATCTTTATACATCGCAAAGATATAAGATTGATATTGTAAAACACGCTCGATGTGAAGAAAGAAAGGAAGTTAAGGCACATTTTCCAATATTTTCAATCCGACTGAAGTAAATGCCGTAAATCGACGATACGAAGAATCAATTTAACCCACGCAGAGATTACGCTTGAATGACGAAAAAATGTCACGGGTATTTATTTTAAAGTTCCCATAATGAAAGAAAAAAGAAATGTGAATTGAAAATATTGAATTAAGACATTCAATATAAATTTATGCTCGGAAAGAAAATTATTTAATTCTTTATCATTAAAAATAAAATTCTTATATCACAGTTAGTACACAGGATAATTTTTCGGTTCTGTATTGTACACAATAAATCATTCATACTTGGGTTAATTTTCATTATTTTTACAAGTATACAAAAATTATTAAGTGATTCTTACATACAATACTTTAACATCTTTAGAAAGTATTTATAAGATTATGTATTTAGAAAAAGAAAGGATAAAGACATTATTTAATCAGGTGCTTCTAGTATTATATTTCAAAGAAAAGAAATGTGCAAGATACAAATCATGTGTACTAAGGATTAAGAAGAGTTCCAGGAATAGATTTCCAGAAATATTTTTCTAAGAGTATTTTCGTAAAGTAAAATGTAGAAAAATATTTCTGGAAACTTACTTAAATCATTCTCTTTTTATTTTTCCTAACTATTTTCTAAGTACTTTTGTAAAATAAAACAATTAGAAAAATATGATAGTAAGTACTTACGAGAATTTAACGCCGAAAAAAAATACTCAACACTTCAGCAGAAAATACATCACAGAGAAATAAAAAAAGTCTTAACGCGATCAAGAGCGCGGCAAATAAATTAGAACGCATTGTTCCGAGTATAATGCGAAGGTAGACCGGAATTTATCACTGCACGAGAGATTCGTCAGCAAACAATCATGCTATAATATGTTGTCGTATGCTGCATTATTCACAATGCATTCCAGATTGTTTGACATGTCGGAGGGATGAGACTGCATGTCACATATGAAATAAGCTGCGATCCACCCTCACGAATACACGAGTATACGATTTGGTCTCTCGACCAAGAAAATAAAATCCAATTCAGTTAAAAACCTGACCAAGTGGCTGACAAATATAAAATAAGAGACTAAAGATACGTCGCAAAGGAAAACAAGATACATTTAACGCAGCATTTTCACTCTTTCAACAAAATTACAAAAATATACAACGTGAACGTAAATATAACAAATTAATATCTATGAACAAATATTGATTTTAAGTAAAATTCGTACTGTTATAAACAGAGAAAGAGAGTTTCAGAGAAATATGATTGTTATAATCTTGCTAAAAATGAAATAGATTGCAACACTACTCTCTCATTTCAATAATAAATATCTTGGCAGTTAAATTAAGAATCCATTAAAACAAAGTCCGATTGCAATGAGGTAGAATACGGTAAGAGAAAAGTAATATTTTCAATATTAGCAGTGAAGAGTGAAATGCGAAAAAGGAATGAAAAAATCTCAGTAACAATTCTGTCTGCATTATCGTGATAAAAATAGTTTCTATATATAGGTGATCCTATTACTTACCAGAAGTAACAATGCAAATGGAAATAAGCTAATTAAAGTAATAACGAATGGCTTTTTCAGAAAGTAATATCGAGTGCCCCGCAATTATATCTAAAAATTATTATACTACGTAATTGCGTTCCCTATTAATGTAACTTTCTATAAAATAAAATTAAAATAAAATAAAAAGGAGATCAAAATAAAAATTTATTGTAAAGAAGAAAGGTTATCGACGAAATTGACATCGTCGATAAAATATTTTATTTTTTTATAAGTTATTCAGTTTACATGAAATCTTGAGCTACTCGAGAGAAATGAATGATTTATACGCCCCAGACTGCTTCGGAATCTGCAGGAAGTGGTCGTTACAATTTATTCTGTAAAATTTGCATTTTATGAACAAAAATATCATTGGAACAAAGAGAAGAGAGAGAGAGAGAGTATTAAAATAATACTTTTTCAAGTTACTAAATACGAAGGATTTCTCTCTTTCTGTTCGCGTCCTCATAGCGCGGTTTACAAACCGTTTATCTATCCCGTATCTAATAACAGTGCGTTTAAAAATTCTCTTTACCCCTTCAGGCAGAAATGTGCTTCAAAAGCGAATGCGGTTATTCTCGTTTCAAACGCTCGAAAAGCTTCGTTATGTCAAAATTCGTCACCCAGTGCTCGTAATTGAGAAAACGATCGAAAACGCACTTGCGTATTGTAACGTTTTATCAAGCGATGAGTCCGGGATTGGTTGTTAACGAACCAATGTTTTTTCATCGTCCAAGAAAAATATTTATGGCAACTTCAATTTTTTATGTTTGCAAAAGTGACGAGATGGCTAACGCGCAAAATAATCACGATAGTTTGTTTTTAGAGAAAATAATTAAATACAGATGCACTACATAACACCATGTGAGATTACCCCAGTTTATAAAAAATTTTATATACACAGGTATATGAAGTCGAGCATACATTGTTTATCTAAAAAAATAATCACCTTTTATAGTTAAATATACATATAAATTTTATGGTTAAATATACATATAAATGCGTGAAAATAACTACGTATAACGAAAAATAAAAATATTTTTCTTTTTCTTGTACTTTAGAACGGAAATGTCGTGCTAGATGTGCGAAGTTAGCACATCATATTTTCAGTTTTGATTTTTTGGTATAAAAACTTTTTTATTTTGATAAGGAATTGTGAAATATAGAAATGTGAAAAATAGAACTGTGAAAAGTATTACTGGAACTGTCGTTATGTTTTTATATTAACAAAACGGCGTGCTAACTTCACAGATTCCACTTTTAGGTATCCGTAAAATTACAACGGCATTCTATTAATATAAAAAAATAATGACAATAGTATTTTCCATAGTTCTATCAATCAATAGTTATACAAATAAAAAATGTTCCGCATTTATTACACTAAAAAAAACAAAATTGAAGAAGTAAAAGCTGAAACTCTGCTTAAAAATAATTGTAGAACATAGAATTTTGCTAAAACTAGCGAGAAATGTCGCTGAAATTGTGATAAATCAACGACACTTTTTTTCCAAGTGCCGTGATGTACGTTTAAAGTCTATCAAAATTGGTAATTGTTAGAATCTTGTTTTCAAATTACACATATTAGTACAATTCGAGAAGTACTAACGGAAAATCGTGCTCAAATTTGTACGTTGCATTTGATATTTCTCGAGAATTATCACATACTTATCTGTTAAACATCAAAGGATAGTAATCCAACCCCTCAAGTTAAATGACATTTTGTTGTTTTTAATCTCTACCTGTGTCAAAATGAAAATCAATCCGTTTCTATAATTAGTTTCATCGTCCATATTAAACGTATGCACTAATAAACTAAATTTGAGTCAAATTGAATACATTTTCTTGAGTTAAATTGTTTAACGATATATGGGTAGGAGCAGTGGCTTATAAAAATGATTAAAAATAAACTCAAATTGAGTATAATTTGACATTATAAATTTAACAATCTCTTTTCTCGCAATTTTACCAGACAATCGTTGTCGTTGTGAATTATGCAACATGCTATAACCCGATTTGTCTGCTCATATCCCATCGTGAAATTCACTTAAAGCAGGAACGTGGGATAACTCGACCTGGAAATATTCGCGAGTACTCCTGGCAACTTTATAACGAAATTTACAAGTACCACTCGAATATCCATTAATTCGCATTAGATCTATTAGAAAATGATTGACTAAAAAAAGAATCACGCATAGCTAAATGATCGAAGTTTCATACGCATGCAAAATGTCTGCAAGTCTATAGAAGTTACCTCAGCCAATAAAATAATCTCAAATTTAAAATTGATTAAAAATAAATTTAATTAAATTAATCATTATACAAATATTTCGTTATAAATTATTAATTATTATTTCTAAGTTATTAATTATTCGTTATAAATAAATATATAACATGTTAGCGTACATTTCAAAATAGATAATTTAAAATAAGCAGATAAATATCGTAAAGCACAACTTATGCAGTTATACACCATTATATAACTCATTATCTTGAAAACTATAAATAGAATATTGTAATAATGGATGAATCTGTAGAAAAAGTGCAGAAAAAACTGTCCCATAAAAAAATATAAAGTCGTGAATAAAAACTAAATAGCACCAGCTCTTGTTGAATATAAATTGAATATAAATTGAATATAAATCATTACGATAAATTAATGAGTCACGCGAGCACAGAAAATTACAGTAGTAAAGACATAAATATAGTCAGCCGGACAAACATTCTTCAATCAATAACAATAAATTTAAATTTCAACCTCCCAAAAACGAGACTTGATTCTTGATAATAAATATATCCATATTTAACGTGCATCTTATGGAATATAATTGAAACAATTAAACATTTCCCCCTTCCAATTAAGAATAGTACATTGCATGTGACATACATATCGCACGCACACAATTAATTCTTTTATTATATTTTTAGCGATTACGAAAACTGTTATTATTAAATTATAGATTGTCTGTCAAAACACAATTACTGTCAAATTATACATGCCATATATTAAAAAATACAAAATTTTTTTTTAATTGTCTTATTTCATATTGTTTATCTTACAATTTATGCATGTATTCAGGTACGATAAATGTAAGTACATAGAAATAAATTAAAAATATAATAGGAGAAAATAGAAATATACATTGTTGAAGGCAATCATTTTATTTTTATGACATATTTAAAAATTTAATTTAATTTTAATTAGTTTATTTTTTGCGTTAATAAAAAGTACTTACTCGTCAACGCCCTTGTGTAACTAGTCCCTCATATAACTGAATTTTAAAATTAAATCCAATAAAATATATATTGCGATGTATGTGTAGTCCAAGAAGAAGTGACTTTATATGCACATGCAACAGGTGCACGTGTCCATTGAGCAATAGTGCGCGAAGCGAAATCGAGTGGTTGCCATGTATGTACATACATTACGTTCGTTTGTACGACAGCAAAGGATACTGACCATAAATTCGACGAACATCTCATGTTACGTAGGATAATCGGCCATTGCGCAACATAACATATTATCACGTACAAATGAACAGATGCGATCTCTGCGAGCGCGGCAAACCAGAAATGTTGTATTTCATAGTCTGTTTAGTTTGCACTGTTTACAGACAGTCCTGGAGTTCAAAATAGCCTAAAGTATGATCAAAGGAATCATCCTGTATCGTGAATCGGTATTTTCATTTAAATAGAAATCGGTATACTCTCTATTGGAATCAAAATACGGAACAGTAGTTTCCTTTGACATCCCAAGTACGTACATATGCACATGAAATTCGAAGCAAGTTGATTCAAATTATGTATTTATATATTTATGTAAACCAGAGGCGGATCCAGACATTTGTCAAGGGGGAGGGGGAGGGGCATTGACGCGTCGCAAGCAAAATTTTTTCAGGGTTAAATATAAAATATGAGATATTTAAATTACTATTGGCATATTACATTGAAAAGTACTATATAATTATATAATCCAGGAAACGTTTTATTTAAAATTATAAACATAAAAAGAATAATATAATTTATAATATATATAATGGTGACACCAATACCGAACTTTATTCACTCAACGCGAACGAGTGGAAAATAAAAGCTGTAGCACAAACTTTAATCATTTACTTACTTTTTGGAATATATAAAGGAATCTATATTTTTGTACTTAGAAGATTCTTAAAATAAAAAATATTTTTGGAATATCAAAATTGTGATTAAGTATTTCAGAAATATTAAAAGTATGTATAACCTTTTGCTATAAATATTTTTAAAAAGGGAAACTCCCAAGGGGGAGTTGAATCCGCCATTGATGTAAACATCCCATTGAATCCGCGTAAACATCCCATTTCTTGTGCGTTTTTCTTTAATAATTCTTCCAAGATTCTTGCGCTAATTTTTAGATAATTTTTCTTCAGCGAAAATGTCCGAATACTTGCAATTTTTGAGAAAATTACTTATGAGAAACAACGACTTTTAGTAAATTAAATCCAAGAAGAGAAAATAAATAATAAATGTTAAAGTTTAAAAGAAATTTAATTTAACAGGATTTTAATTCAAGATGCATAAAAACTTGAGCTGTTGGAAATTAAAAGAAAAAATAAAATACGAGTTTTTCAACAATTTCATCAAGATTTCGACACAAAATTGATTGAGAATTTTACCATTAAGAACAAATCGCGTAGACATAATGCTTCCTTGTTGTTTAATTAATTTTATTATTAGCGTAACATAGTTATCAATTGTCATATGTTACGCTGCTAAATCACAGATAACATGATAAAAAATTTAACAGATAACTCTTCCAACCATTTTAACAGATGTAACCGCAACTGACTCATATCCATGAAGGTCACCCATCAATAATATTCAATTAATTGGAAAACGCGGAGCGCGAGAGACGCGTTAAAATATTCGTTTTTAATTGGATTATCGCATTATGAGTTGGAGCTTCTAGGAAGTAACGAATCGTATAATGTTGATATTAGTTAAAGAAGAAATTACGTATGTTTCTTGACGCGCGAAAATAATTAAAATAACTTTTTCTCTTAAGTATAGCTATCCTACAAACTTTTACATACAATATTTATGGTCTCTATAAAACATAGTGCGAATTCTATGACAATAATCGAATCATTAATTTTTAATTCAGGTGAATTAAAGCAGCATATGTCAAGAAAACCACAATTGAAAAATGTAATTGTAGATCCTTAATCAAGATTATATCCACATTAAAAAAGTTTTATGAATAATGATCTATTTTGTAGTAATTCTAATTGACAACTTCATTCTATATTAAAAAAAGAAATATAAAATAAATTTATTTTAAATACGTTCAATTTTAATAGATATATTTGTATTTAATTTCAATATGAAATTTGATATTTCAATGTTTAATGCAAACCCTATATTGCGCTTATAAAGCAGCCAATTAGCTCTTAACACAGAAATTATTAATAGACTTTCTCTACCAACACCTATTGACTGCCTATCGACTGAAGACTATTAATTGACACCGAGAGAACGTTTTATTACTTTCATCATTTTGTGTATTTTTCAAAAATATATGATCGATCTTCCTATTGTATTCAAAAAACATTCGTAATAATAGCTGTCAGTCAGTGATGTATGTCAATTTTTGCGAAATATAGATAAAACTAATGCAGGTAAAATCCATAAAAAATAACTCTAAATTGAATCAAGATTAATATTTATATGCACGGTTTCTGGTATAAAGTATGCAAGAATAATCACTTTTATTAATATTTCAAATAACAGAAGCTTCAGAGATAAAATAAATAACAGATTTATTTTATCTCTAAAGTTTCTGTTATCTGAAATGTTAATATAAAAATGATTATTTCTGCATACTTTATACTGGAAACCGTGCATATAAATAAATTTTTATAGTGTGTTACTCTTTATAAATTTTTTTACAAAATTAATAATTGCAGCACGAAATACTTCAAATTTAGAAAATTTATTCCGCTAAACTCCATCGTATTTCTTTATCATTATCATATGCGTGAATGTACGCGATTAAAATACTTTTGCCTTCCATTTAATAATATGAGAAATATTCTGAAATAATTAAAATTACACAAAAATGAAATTATCTTGCTGCTGCCTATACTGGTAATGAGCGGTTTAATAACATTGATTACCAATATTCTAGCAGACATTAAATACATGTCACTCTAATACGTTACTAACGTCAATGTTAATACCCGATCCACCGAGATGTTACCAAAGCGTCGAGAGACATTAAATGGATCTAATAGATGTCAAAATGTTCTAATCTGATGTTCCAATTGATAGGCATGTAATATCGATTTTTCGAGGTTCTTAATTTTCACATCTTGCTTGGAAACATACGTCTAACACATTGTAACAGATTCGAATGCTAATTCTATCAAAAATTGGTAATAAAATTTCTGATCGCAAATTTTCCGATCACCAGTGTGGCGTATATAATTAAGGACAAATTAATCTTTCTCATACATTCGTATATTTGTCCATATAATATTAAAAAGTCGAGTGCTTTTTTTCGACAATATAAACTAAAAAAAACTTTTGCTTTAATATTATAAAATCTTTGTATAAAATTTTTTAATGTATAACATTAAAAAATATTTTTTAAGCATTTAGAAAATTTTTTAGAAGATCTCTAAATTCTTCAAAGTTAAATTTATGTAGATTGAATTTCTATTACAGTCTTAATTACCAAGTTAATGTTAATAAAAATTAGAATATTTTCATGTTAGATAAGAAGAAGCTAAAGCCCTAAACTTCTCAAACAATCTATCAACGGAGAATAGGTGATTTCCGGAGTATCACGTATATCGTAGCGAAGGTATCGGGGTTAAGTGCGAGCAATCATCCAATAAATTTAAATGTTAAGAATCGCGTTTCATTGGTAGAGGTGCTCGACTCGATAAAATATTATAGCAAGTCTAAGTAGACCAGATGTTGGACATAAACAATGGTACTTCATGATTATATTATCTAAACGAACGCACTTTATGTAATCCAATTATACAAACGATAACAAACAGCTCCCATACTATTTATTGCCCGTTTACACGCATTTGTATCAACATTTAGAATCTGTTGGAATCTGAAATATATGTCCAAAATAATGAGATCCTTAATAATCTTAAAAGTTTAGTTGTAACACTCTAGTCCAAAAAAAAAATATGTATTGCCTATATTAATTTGCAGATATAAAATTGAATACCATCATAGAATATCATATCTTTAAAATGTTTAAAACACTAATATTTAGCAACATGTTATGATATAATGGTAAAATATTGTACATAATATTACAATTTCATAGCTTTCAAAAAACTCTCAAGTTTTCATATTTCCTTTAAACTATCGAATCCATCATAAACAAATAATTTTTTAAATTTTCAATCAATCTTGGCTTTTAATATTCCAAGTGATCCAAAATTTCGATTATATAGGGGAGAGTGGTTTAAATCAGACCGTGTTCTAAATAAGACCTTTTTAATTTAAATGAATACGGTTAAGCAGATTTAGGTACTATTTATAACGTAAAGTCCTTATAAGATACCGAACATGTGATAGCAATTTGACAGTTCTCTGTCATAACATTCATAAAATAGAGGCAAATATGTATTTTTAGCCATCGTGCGAAAATTTTTTTAAAAAAGAAAATCCTTGTAAATCATTATTTAAAAGGTGTTAAAAATTTGAAAAAAGTACTGGTGATCGGCTGACTAGATCTGGTCCAAGCAATTAAATCAATAAAACATCATGAGTCATCAGACTCAGATTAGTTGAGTTTTATTGATTTCAATTCTAATAATATAAACAGTCAGTATTTTCTTTTTCCGAAAAAAATGTTTATCTTTGACTGTCAAATTGCTCGTTTTTACTCAATACTAAGAAAAATACATTAAAATATTTTAAAATTCTATCTAAAAATCCATAAAAATAGGAGTTTTCGATTTGAACCAGGGGATGGTCCGATTTGAAACCAATAGTTCTAAATCGGACTGGAAAAAGCGTTTTTTTACATTTTCCATTATAGTTTAACACAAGTGAGAGATATGTCAAAATAATCTCAAGCAAAAATGAAGGAAATTAAATGATCTTTTCAACAGCACCTTCGATTTTACAATCGAACTTTATTTATGCCTTATAAAGAGCAAATAGATCCGATTTAGATCACTCTCCCTTATTACAAATGACTCAAAGTGGTCAGAGTCTATCTATCCCTTACCGCATTATTTTAAAAATAAGTTTGAATTCCCAAATGTATTCTTCTGATTTTGATTATCCAATCGAACCTAACATTAATCTTCCTCATAATTGAGTTTTAGAAAGAAGTTTCCGATGGGAGGAGAAAGATTAAAGATATACGGAAGGTCAAAGGGAAAACAACGATCTGCCGTCGACGTACTGGGAAAATGGCTGGAAGGTAAAACTAAACCAAAATTGATGATTCCACGACGGAACGTCGATCTTCGTTATACCACGCCTCTATGCCATGACCATATCTCTTTTATCGAGAGCTTACGTAAAAGCCATGTAGAAAAGTTAAATCTTTTCCTCTTGACCATATACGCGAGCACAAAAGTAAAATAAGAATTTAACCGTAGATATCGAACATACCACCATGTCGCTCCATCACTTTTTTCCGAGCAAATTCTCACCTCCATTCGATGATTCAGCTAAGAATTAAAAAACAAACGAAGCTGTAATAAAATTAAGCTGTCACTCGAAAAATTTACATGCATATAAGTTGTATGCAGCATGTAAATTTTTTCAAGTGACAGTCTAATTTTATTACAACACGCTCACATTTATACAACACATTTTATACAACACGCTCACGATTTTATATATGGTACAAAATTGACGCATACATGCATGTATATATACCACATTCCGTATACATTATTTTGCTATGTTTTCGACATGTTTCCCGTTAAAAGAAAGACTTCGTTGTGGAAGATATGTATATACGGTTTTCCTTTATTTTCTGAACACGTAGGCGCTCAGAAAAATTTTACTTTGTCAAAGCAAATTGGCATAGTATAGAGAATCGCACTTACATTTTTTTACCATTTAATATTACCTAGCTGGGAGCGAAGGGACAAATACATCAAACTAGTGCAGAATGTTGGGCAAGCTTTGCAAATTTATGGCTTCATACATTTTAAGAATAAAGTATGCGTATATCTATAAGAACGAAAGAAAATTGGAAAGTATCAAATCATGTAGCATTAATTTCTAAGATTAAATGTGAGAATTTTGTATGAGGTCTATTTCGACGAAAATGACATTTATTATTTTGCTGCATTAAGAGACTGTAGTGATAATTTACGATCAATCAAACGAATAATTTAATAGGTAAAACATCAAATTCTCGTAGCAGCTCTAATAGCATCATATTCGTTAAAATTATTTATATATGTTATTCCATTTAACTTTATCTTTACTAATAAAATTGGAAAACTTTGGAAATATACAATTTGCGCCGAGCATTCTACTTTTCCCGTTCAGTTTCATATTTTGCGCAACACCTTATATCTAAGCTCGATTGCAACAGTTGATTAACGGCAACTCCCGATAACACAATTTATTAGTATTGCAAATAGAGGGACTGCAATCTAAAAGAAACTACGGAATAGTTAACCCATTAATTAACCTGAATTGTAGACATAGATTGGTCTTAAAGGCTATATTATTGTTATGAACGAAGCAACACGAGTTTCCCGATTTCGCGATAGGCCTTCCAACGACTGCTCGTTTTGTTTTATTTCTCGCCAGTAATGAGGACGATCGTTCCACGTATAGAAAAAGCTGCGACGTATCAATGTATACGCGTAAGTACTTATGCAAATGACAAATGATTAACAATGAAATTGCAAAACCCAATAAATTTATCTTCTCACCGAGACGTCCTTTTTGCGAGACATCTCAAGATATAGCCCGCGAGTCTTTCCTCTCGCAAATTAATCGCTCTCACAATCAAAAAATCATAAATTACATGCGATATGAAACCTTATTAGGTTGGCTGGAAGTATAATAGTTTAGCATAATTAGGCCAAAAAAATTTATAAAATAAACGTGACGGATGTTTTATCTTTATATTTTTTGATTGAATATAAATGAGTTAAGAGACATAAGATAGCAATTAATCATTTAAATATAATGCATAATAACTACATTTCGAAATAAAATTTCATTCGAACGTTTCTAAAAGTATATTTTATGAAAAGAAGATTTTTACTTGTTAATATTAGAAAATACAGGGTCGATTATATAAATAAATCAACTAAGTACGAGAAACGCCAGTTATGGTCAAAGTCAAATGTTGGAATAATTTATTACATACATCTATGTATATTTATTTAATTTTATCTCAAACTGATTTGAGAAAGGGAATATTATTTCAGTTTGATTATACTCCAGATCGAAAATCACATCAGCGCGCAATCACATATAAGTATCTAAAATAAAATTCCTTAATTATATATATATATATATATTTGTATTCTAATATTTAAATTTAACTCTAACTAGCGTTTCTCACTTAATTGAATTTTACTTGTATTGTAAGTTTTTCTTTATTAGCTAAACGATATGCATATACAATAAAAGTAAAAATTTCATTTTCGCTTCATTTTTCTAAACAATTAATCTTTTATCTGTAATCATGTTTTTACTCTCTTCGTTTTATACAATCTGGACCTTTTTGTTCAGCTCAAGCTTGAGCTTTTTCATTGTTCTAGACTTTGAAAAAATGTGGAAAAATTCAGATTACTTTTTAACATCTCTATATTACATTACCAATAGTTTTTAACTCAATATTTAATAAAAATTAAAATTTAAACAAGAGGAAATTTGAGAGTGAAAGAGAGATTCTGCTTGTGTGCAAAAAAAAAATCCGATTGCAGATGAAGAGTTAACTAAAACCAACCAATTTTTCTGTACAAATCGCCTATTTAAATTCGCTCTGCTTTCTTGGAAAAGTTTAAAAATAGAAGTATCCTAGCTATAATCTCTTCTCTCGTATATCATATTTCCTCTCTTTACACGCGCGTGCACAGATTATATTATCGAAGATGATTACGTGCACGAGCGCAAAATCGCGGCCTGTTCATCACAGTTTCATTGAACTTGGTAGATAAGATCGGCAAGTTAGTGGGCGACGAGGATCAAAGACGGGAAGCTTATAAAGAGTAAAAAGGAAAACGCGAGAGCACGGCGTAAGATAAACAAATAGCGATGCGTCAAGTGCTTCCATGTATACGCTGCAGAGCCGTTCTTCGAGTGACTACATAATTTTGGAATTCGATAGGATTCGTTTCTATTTTTATTTGGGACAAAAATACGTAGGAATCTACGAATCTCTAATTTGCAAAATGCAAGAAATGACAGTCTTCGAAAAAACAAAGACACTATAAGTAAAGTCATAAAATGCAAAACGACATAAAGTCGAATTTTAACTATCTAGCTACCTTTATTAAACAATGACCGAAACAATTATGTTTTTATAACCAAGAATAAAAAATGTGCAAGATAGTACAATTTTACATTCGGTATTGAGAATCAACTTTTATAAGCAACAAATATTGTAAAGCATTTTCATAAAATACTTTTTCATTTTTGCTTGAAACAGCGAGCGAGAAAATTTTTTCGTTATTCGATAAAGAATAACTTTTAATATTTATTAAATGTGCTTATCAAAAGTTATACAGCATTCGACTTTAGTATTCGTTATTATACATATTTTCTGCTTTGTAATTTAAATTATATCGTTAATTTTACTCAAAGTAAGCAATGTAAATTATTCTATGCCAATACAGGGGAAATTAGTAAAGTTACAAAAACCAATTCCGCGCATATATTAATAACAATAGCGATAGCTAATATAACAATGAATCTGCAGTTATTTTATTCGTTACGTTTATAAAATGATTAAACAATAAAAAATCTGCCATATTATTATCTGCCGTCGATACGGTTTTGCATTAAATATTAGTACGATGCAGTGACCGTATAATGCATTAGACCACTATAATAATTTGTTGCTGCTGATGCGGGAAGATATATGGCAATAACTGCTCATTAGCATGTCGGTTCTACTTAATTAATTTTATCGAAATTGTTTGAACAAAGTTTAATCTCATCGAGTTACATTTTCACATCAGCGTCTTTATTCATTTATTACAGCTATAATATAATATAATGATATTCGTTACACAGTCTCTTTCTAGTATAAATATTATTTGTAAGGTTTATCGTGCAATTTTGAGAAAAGATTATATATAGTATAATTAAAAAACGATCAATTTATTGTTCTGCTGTATTAATATAAAATATATATTAATGTTTAAGAAACTGTATTACTTATTTTGGAATTATAAAGGACGAACCAACATAAATAATTGCATATTCTATAAATTATTTAAAGTTCAAAATTCCGATATATATGTAAATGTCGAGATCTCAAAAGCCTTCGAGTTATAAAAATTTCTTTTATTTCGTAATGAAATATTTAAATCTGATGGTTTTTCTTTGCTTTTTATTTCAAATAATACAAAATTAAATTATAAATAAAAATGTAAGTAGATATGCTGGGAAAGATTAAACACAGTAAGAATAAATAACGTTAACACTCATTCGTTTTTTTATTGAAAAGGAGTTAGGTTGATTTATTATACGTTATTATTGAAAAGGTTTCTTATTTAATAAATTGATTAATTGTAATGTGTCATTATAAATTACGTGCGACTAAAATATTTTCAATTCTTCTTTTATTTATGTGATATGCATATATGTATATAAACTCATAAAATTACGTATATAAAATTATTAAAATATGTACATCTTCATGATGTTTTGCGTTTCTAGAAAATCTTATCCTAAGAATTTTGGATATAAATAATTATAGTTATCTTATCCGGGATTTAAAATATTTGATATAATCTATACAAGCCCATCCGTTTCAAGGCAACGAGAAATGCTATTTTTATCAGTAATATTCACAGATCTATTACCTCAAATTAATATAAAAGAAGCACTTACCAAAGATGAAACGCAGCGAAGTTATAACACTACGTTGATCTATAAAATATAAATATATCCGGATTACAATAATGACCAAAATAAAATTTCAAAGAAGTATTGTGCGCACAAATCTTTTATTTTTAATAAATATATAATTTATAAACCAATTAACTTCTTAGCATAATCTTTCTTCTTTCTACAATTCAAAAAAGTATAAACTTCTATAAAATTCTACAAATAAAAGTTTTTTTTTCTAGCTCATATATAAAATATCAAAATAAATGATCCAAATAAGTTATTTGCGCAAATAACAAATAATTGGCAAGTTCAACATACAAACGAAAAAGACAAATTTTTATTTAAAGTTAAAACTTCGCAAATTCGTTGGGACATATTGGAATGTATATTAAAACCGTTGTACACTGTTAATTTTAATCTGAGTATAAAAGTAAAATGTATAAATATTTCGAATTATAAAATACGTATTTTATTTAACAACACAATGAAGTATATTGGAAATTTCACGGTTTAAACGGTTTTTTATATATATTCATATTAAACGCACATCTTTATGTCAATTTGTGTACGACGGCTTTAATGCGCATTGACAAGGGACCTATCACAACTGTCCGGAACAGAATCGATTCTTTTTTGAAATATGTTATTAAACACAAAAATCTAGAGATATGTATTTTTTTATATCGACCCAATCTCAGATTTTCCGGACAGTTCCTTGGGACAAGTTCTTTGTGAGTGCGTCGAATTCGTTATTACTATTATATATTAATAAATATTACTTACCTCGTGGTTGCTCCGTCGCTGCCCGATGCCTCTTAGGCCGCCTCCTCCTCTCAGATTTATTCACCACACTTTCTTCTCTTCTCTTCTCTCTTCTCACATTAATACTCATTCACAGAAACGTGATTGATTACGATCACATACTGATTATAGTGATTATTAAAATACAAATATCGCCCGAGATACTTCTCACTCCCGTTATGACTGCATGCGACACATTTAATTACTTTCCAATGCAAGACTATCCCGAGAACAAGTTCGTCATGTCTACATTAAATCCACTTTACGTGAACAAAAATTCATTGAAACAATATATATATAAATATAACGTGTCATGAGTCAACATGTCATCAAAATATTAAAATTTCAATTTAAATTGCATCGAGTGAAAATCAATGTGAATTTATTCACATAAATTCCATATTATATTATCTTCTAGTTTTATCCCAGTTAAATTTTATCAGTAATTTTATGTAGATTATATGTATTAAAATCTATAAGTGTCTATGCAGTATTCAAAAATATATAAAAGTGTCTAAGTAGAATTTATATTGAAATTTTAAGGAAAATTTATTTGACAACGAAGTCACAATGTTATATTTACGTGAATATCACGTCAATAAATTTTTGTCCACGTAATTCATGTAAAATATGTAAAACATCCGTTCTTGTCGAGGACGCAAGAAATGTATGGTCGCGAAACTCTACGATCCATTCGACAATCATGATTGTCTAGCAAATCATCAAAGTATGAATAAAATATGCGGCTCTTGTATTTTATATAAAATGATATTTTATATAAAATATCAAGCTACTTTCAATAAAGGTATTTGCGTGTCGCACAAATGCCCAACCGATTATTACGAGATATTTTCTATAAAATATTATCTGTGAATGATATGGAACGTTATTTTCTACTCATTCCCGATTAATTATTCGTAAACGGTCAACATATTGCGCAGCCCTCTGTTGCTCGAATTACGTGGAAAGCGATTCGCATATTATTCCGCGTTCTCAATTCGTGTACATCAAACAATTTCGCGAATTTTATTATTGTGATTTGATAAAACGAATTTTAATATTGTGAGATTTGGAAGAATCCAAATCACAATATTAAAATAGCGTTGGAGTGAGTAAGAGCTATGGTAGGAGCATATTGGAACATGTTGGAGCATGCGACGCGAACAAACCTTCAACCTTTGCAATTCACACTGGACGCAGCAACCAATCAGTGAGGCGATATTTACAGTGGCGTAAACAATATCGCCTTGCTGGTTGGTTGCTGCTCCGCTGCTTGACGCTTGCTGCGTCCAGTGTGAATTAGGCATTAGGTATTAGGGGCCTATTCTATAACTCTTAATGACTGTAACTGTAGCGTTACAGTGTCGTTGCGCAGCTTTTTTACCATGTACGATATCTGCGCGACGACATTGTAACATTACAGTTGCAGTTATTAATAGTTACAGAATAGGCCCTTCAGTATTTATCGCGATGTAGTTTCGACGAGCAGTGAAAGATACGCGGAGCAGCTCGCGCTCTAGTGTCTATCTAGTGTTGAATGATAGCGCGCCGACCTTGTGTACGTACTACGCAACGCGGGATGGGTGCGTGTTACGCTTACGGCATTCCAGTTTTGTTTATGCATCGCTGATGTACACCGTTAAGGGACAAACTTTGCTTTAATTTAAATATTTCCATAAAATATTCAATATATCGAATTCTGTAAAATATTCAGAGTATTATGGAATATTTCGTGTGCACCAAATATCCCTCTCATTCACACGTTTCAGACTAGACGAAGGGATTATTGTCGATTTACGTTTTGTTTGTTACATATAATATATAATTTAATACATTATTAATAACAAATATCGATTACACGTTATACGTAATACGTAATATATTATCCAGTCTTTTCTTTATTGAGAATTTATAGATGGTTGATTAATTATGCCACTTATATTGAAATATTAAAATATTAAATCTTATTTGTTTGAAGAATACAATTTACTTTTGTTTTAATAATAATAAGTATTTTACGTAAATTAATTTTTTATTATTATTTCTGTTTCTAAATGCTTATGTTTCGAGAGGAATTTGTACATTTTAATAAACTAAGAATTGTGATTCTAAGTTCTAACAAACTAAATTAAAAAATTGAATTGCTCTGGGAAAATAGTGTGTAATTAAGCGTAACTATTTAAATTTTCAATATATATAAAGATATATTATATATTTAAAATTAAAATTTGCTATTAGTGAATACTCAATATTTGTATAATATTTAAACATATAATATTTAAAAATATAAGAAATATAAATATAAATATAAAAAAATCAGCGATAATAAAATTATTATCATCTGCGTTACGAAATTCAATAACGAAAAAAAATGTGATCGACAGTGTAATTACTGTCTTAACTCGAAAACTATTATATATATCTTGACATTTTGTCGTTATAGAATTTAATTATCTCTGAACTTTAATACTTTTTATTAAAATACTGTAAAATGCAATTGCGGTTTTTTTTTCTGTACATCCCGTACAGATACAAAACAACAGTAAACGAAAAGTACACAGGTAGTAACTAAAAAACTAAAGATAAATAATACCTGACAGTAAACTAGTCGCTGACATAAACGAGACTTCAACGATAAATCAATGTAGACAAGAATACGAGATGCAAATAAGTCATTACGAGCGATTATATGTATACGAAAATTGTATGTACTCATCATCTTGATGAATCTGATCGAGCAAGAAAGCGTGAACAAACGTGAATGAAAACAAGATTTAATGTCCACCTCTGATAATACGGTTTGTATTTATAGAAGCAGATCGTTCGCTCGCGTTCGTTCCTGTTCGCTCACTTGATCTGAATTCGATTTAACCCTACACTGTTAGAAATATGACCACGAGCTTCCTTTGCATGTGAATGAAGCTCATGGTTAGGTACGAAATTAAAAATAATGAATGATTTAACTGAAAATTAAATTACAGTAGTTACTTAAATATAATGAACGTGTACATTAAATTTCATAAATTTTCATGAAAAAAATACATTAAATTTCATGTACATGTACACAAACAAATGTACCTTTCAGTATTATAAATACACTATATATTTAATATATTATAAATACATTAAATTTAATGTAATGTCATGAAATTAAGTTCAAAATGTGTAAATTAATATTAAATTTCAATTAATTCAAACTAATATGAAATTTTTAACAGTGTAGCTATATTTGTTACCATAACTTCCGTAAAAATGGATATATTTCAATTAATTTTTTTTTTCAATCGATGGAGAATTGATTGAGGAATAACATCCATGACGTGATAAAAATCGATAGAATTAAAGAGCTTCGAGATATGTAGGAATTTTTTATTATTATTTCTGTTTCTAAATGCTTATGTTTCGAGAGGAATTTGTACATTTTAATAAACTAAGAATTGTGATTCTAAGTTCTAACAAACTAAATTAAAAAATTGAATTGCTCTGGGAAAATAGTGTGTAATTAAGCGTAACTATTTAAATTTTCAATATATATAAAGAGAGATTATATATTTAAAATTAAAATTTGCTATTAGTGAATACTCAATATTTGTATAATATTTAAACATATAATATTTAAAAATATAAGAAATATAAATATAAATATAAAAAAATCAGCGAAAATAAAATTATTATCATCTGCGTTACGAAATTCAATAACGAAAAAAAATGTGATCGACAGTGTAATTACTGTCTTAACTCGAAAACTATTATATATATCTTGACATTTTGTCGTTATAGAATTTAATTATCTCTGAACTTTAATACTTTTTATTAAAATACTGTAAAATGCAATTGCGGTTTTTTTTTCTGTACATCCCGTACAGATACAAAACAACAGTAAACGAAAAGTACACAGGTAGTAACTAAAAAACTAAAGATAAATAATACCTGACAGTAAACTAGTCGCTGACATAAACGAGACTTCAACGATAAATCAATGTAGACAAGAATACGAGATGCAAATAAGTCATTACGAGCGATTATATGTATACGAAAATTGTATGTACTCATCATCTTGATGAATCTGATCGAGCAAGAAAGCGTGAACAAACGTGAATGAAAACAAGATTTAATGTCCACCTCTGATAATACGGTTTGTATTTATAGAAGCAGATCGTTCGCTCGCGTTCGTTCCTGTTCGCTCACTTGATCTGAATTCGATTTAACCCTACACTGTTAGAAATATGACCACGAGCTTCCTTTGCATGTGAATGAAGCTCATGGTTAGGTACGAAATTAAAAATAATGAATGATTTAACTGAAAATTAAATTACAGTAGTTACTTAAATATAATGAACGTGTACATTAAATTTCATAAATTTTCATGAAAAAAATACATTAAATTTCATGTACATGTACACAAACAAATGTACCTTTCAGTATTATAAATACACTATATATTTAATATATTATAAATACATTAAATTTAATGTAATGTCATGAAATTAAGTTCAAAATGTGTAAATTAATATTAAATTTCAATTAATTCAAACTAATATGAAATTTTTAACAGTGTAGCTATATTTGTTACCATAACTTCCGTAAAAATGGATATATTTCAATTAATTTTTTTTTTCAATCGATGGAGAATTGATTGAGGAATAACATCCATGACGTGATAAAAATCGATAGAATTAAAGAGCTTCGAGATATGTAGGTTCAAAGAAAAAGAAAAGTTCATAAACACGAAAAAATCTCAATTTAGCAAATTGCATTGGGGTTTCTAGAACTACTCCAGTGTGTATAGCTAGAGTTAAAAAGTATACATGTATATCTATATTACTTACTTTCACGGGTATGCAGAATGTGATTAACAGAAGATCAGCTGTAGCCAGACCACCCAGAAAAACGTTCGTTGGTGTCGCCGGTAATGGTCTGAGTCGACAAAGAGTTGAAGCAATGATAATGACGTTTCCTGAAAGAAATTACAATTCCTTGACCGTAAAGAACCAACAATATTTCTTTTAAAGGTTCTAAGAAGAACTTTCGAGGGAGAAGACCTTTGGAATATTTTAAAATGAAATTAAAGAACTCAAGTTCTTAACAATTTTTGCTGGATAATGTAGAATCAAGTAATATTGCGATTGCGTTCAATAATTTACAGTTGCCGATAGATTTAATATCGCAGATGAGCATTATTTTGTAATTATCTCTTGCAGATAATTGCAAAGTCGATGGTGATATTGTGAAAGTTAATTACTATGGGAAATAATCGAGTTTAAATAGATTATTTTCCGGGATCGATTTTATGCATATATATTATTATATAACAAGCTTTATCTTATATCGCGTCAAAAAAATATTTATATATTTGCACCCCGAGTGCATTATTTTATAACGATCTGTTTAGTGAAGAAAAATGTTAATGTTATGATTAACTGATTACGTTGAGAAAAATTTCGTCATTGTCAAAATCTGTCTCTCTTCTTGTTTCCAAATTATAACATAATTACCGAAAATCGAAGCATCGTTTGCCAATTGACCGCGTTTCGTGAATTCCGGCTTCAAATCCCACACTTCAAATCCCAAATGTTGTTAACAATTATTAATAGCCATACGTCAAACGAAACAATTGCCGCGTTTTGGGAAATCGAGAAATACAGGAAACTGCGTTCGGTCGTGCGAATTAATGAAGGGTGATTCAAGATCCCTACAACCATTTGTACTCGAAATGACTTGTATTATACTGGTAACTTGTACGATAACACGACGCCGTGTAATTAAGAGCATATTAGGCTCTGCTGCACTTTGCAAAACGACGTTTGCTGCGGTTTCCATAGGAGAAACAAGATTTGTCGTTCGCAAATACTCTATTCACTACACCGTGTCTAATTCGCCTGTTTAAGACGAATTACGAATATTACTTCGCTTCTATTTACCATCCAATTAGCGATTTTGCGGAACTGGAATGTCTCACCAGCAACATGCGATGATTTTTTTTTTCTTTCGTGATATACTCCACGATGAAAAATAAGGCAACTACTCTGTAATTCTCACCGCAACTACGAGTGCGATTTAATGTAAAGCATAGTATGTTACGTTGTTGTTCATACAGTAAATCACGAGCGAGAGAGTAAAATCTTCTGTTTCTCTGTTGTTAATATAAGCGCTATGTCTTACGTTTCAACAATTGTTTTCTTTTTTACAAGATATATCGCGTAATTAATGATTCTGCAACATAAATGTTTCTTTCGCGATTCTTTTATTGATTAAAACGAAAATATATATGGATACTCCTCGCTCTCTTTCCAGAGTAAAAACAATTTGATAAGGACGCAATAATAAGTTAACTTAATAGCGATAACTGACAATTAAACTTTCATGACAATTAAACTTTCAATACGTTCAAAAATTATTATTAAATTCACAAAATTAATATTTTAATTTTAACAGTTCAACTCCAAAAGAATAAATATATATATATAAATTGTAATATATACGTCATTGAAACGTATTTATAACATTTCGCACAAATTTTGTAGTACTTCATTAAAATTTTTTGCAAAATTTTAATGCTATTAAATTAATTACGATCAAATTAGCCTTAAATGTTATCGTAAAATTTCATTTGGATTCTTTTACGAATCATTAGTAACAATAGTTTAGAATTATTTGATTTATTGATGTTCTGAAACTAATTAACACAGAGAAAACTTTAGAGATAAGTTAAATTAAATAAATTGTTAGAAAGTTTCTCAAAATAGTTTGTTGAAATAGAGATTTAAACGAATTCGGCTTGTTCGGAGTCTCTACTGTACAGTAGAAATTAATCTACGTTTTGAAAGTAAACGACTTTCGCTGTGTTAAAGTTATAGAATTCATAATACAGTACAACAGTTCTGCATGTGTACATACACCTAAATTACATTATATATTGAATAAACGTAGCAAGAAGCTATATCATATTAATATTCATGTAACATTAATATTCATCAAGCAGTTAAAGCACGGTTGAACTTACAATTACTTCACATGGTCAGTTAACTATGTCGATTAATTAGGAAAATCGTCACGTAAAATAGATTTTATAGAGACAAGTCAATAAATTAAATATAATTTTCTAGTGTAAGATTAAAGATAATGCACTTAAATAATGATGTAAAAATCTAACGTAAAAGAACAATAAGAATTAAGAGAGAAAAAATTATAATATACAATATATCTATTTTGAGATTTTTAAGAATCATTATTTTTTTACAAGTAAAAACATTATTACTTCTTTAAAATAGAAAAATATATATCTATACATATTTCACACACATATTGTCCAATTTATTTAAAACATTCTCGTCAACTTCTAATAATTTTAATAAATACTATAAACTTCGGTTACAATATACCGATCGATTTTGTGTAAAATGTGTGTTGATATTTTTTATTAAGAATCATGTTTTTATACGTGTTTATTTGATTTATTGACTTATATATATATGTTATATATATATATATACAAAGGAATGAAAACATTAAACTTACCGATTAATCCGAGAAAGAACGTCAAGGTGTAGACGACTAGTACAGGCGCCAATTCCGCCCATTCAAAGTGACTGAAGGAATCGTTGATATCGTAATCAGGAAAATCCGTCACGTTGGTGCTGTTTGACTGGACGTCGTCCACCAACTCGTCGACGGCCGACATCACAGTGAGATTATCGAGGACCATTTTTATCGAAATTATATATCGTTACTCCTGAACATATGTTATTGCCACGCGGCTTCATGTCTTACTAGAGTTGCCATCATTTTTAAAAGCAATGCATGGAGACGTGTGTACGTATTTAATTGAGAGAAAGGAAGCGCGTAAAAGGATTTATTTTTATATTTATGTTTGTCGTTCTTTGCACATTTCTATATAAATTTAGATTTTTTGTTTCCAAAGGGCATTTAAACGTCGTTACATGACAGACATGCACGGAATTGTTGGACTGCTCAACGAGAAATAGGACACATGGCAACTCTAAGTTTTACGCACGACCGAGCTTTCATGGAGCTTTCCACTAATTCCGCTACTGTCCAAGTATCCACACAAATTGAGTTTCCTTGTTTTCATCCTAGCGCGATTCGTCGTCGCTGAAAAAAGCAAAGAAAAACTGTCAGCCCGCAATGAGTGCAATACTTTGTTCTTGTTTAATGAAATACGTTCGTATAAACTGTTACAAATTGACAAGCGTATTTTATTTATCAATATACAAGATAATCCATCTTATTATTTAAAATATTTATTATAAACTTATGGAAATAAAAAAAACATTAAGCCTATAAAAAAATAGACATGTGAAAAAATGTCCTATATAATTATCAAAATTTTTTATATTTTAGTAGTTATACACCCCCGAAAAATGCACTTTGGTGGCTCGGGATAAGAGACTTGTAGTGTCTTTCATTTCATTTTCATTAATCTTGAAGTAGTTTTTTTTTAACATGGCCGGAGACACTACCGCGTCTCCTGATTGAAAAATTAAAAAAAGAATTAATTAGAAAATTTTGAAAGAAATACATAAAATGCAAAATTTCTTTTGTTTAATTTTCGAGAATCGGGGAAACTTAAGAGAATGAATTTGACATAAATGTCCAATTGTCAGTTAATTTAATGCAGGTCGCATTCATAAGTTCTAAAGGAAGCTTTGTGCTAGAGGTACCCTATATATTCAAAGAAGGGCGCTACCCACAAAGATCAACGGCAATTGTGTTTTCAGAAATTATTCGTTCTATCTATCGACATGGGAGTTATCTACGATAAACGATCTCTTTAATGAAACATCAGCTTTAGCTTGATATATACGGGAACTAAGAGCCTGACAGCTTTACCTTAAGGTGGTTCTACAGTAAAGTGCCAAAAATTTGTGGTATCTCACCAAGACCCATCCAAAATTACAAATGTATCTGCATAATTTGGGGGTAAAATATTAAAACTTCTTATACGTGTATATTTTAATGAAATAGTATAAAATAAATGATATTTAGTATGCAAAAGTAATGAAATAAAAAGAAGTTGATTTCCTATACAATTTGTTCTTGTAAAAATTCGATATCTCACCATTTCAACATTAAATATCTTTCCAAAATGACCGCGATGATCTATTACTTTTTTATACCATTACAATCGCGTAATTTCTTTAACTATTATAATCTCAGTTTTTAGAGAAATCTATGATAATGTTTGTATGTAATTAGTCAAATAAGACTTCCGACCTTTATCACTAGATTATATGTTAAAAGTTACATTTTCAACATTTTTTCTCTCTCATATTTTATCAATAATCTACCCTGGAATTTTGCACACGTCAAGTTCGGTACTTCAATTTCATTATATTAAAAAATTAAACATTTCTATGGTAACTCGATTCACTGTAGAACCACTTTAAGTTATTAACGTGTCGCGTTTCACACGCAGGCGAACTAACAATCATTTTCCGATCAATAATCGACATATGCCATTTGATTCGTCATAATGCAGCGAGATACAGCCACCAAAACGTATCACATATGATTTATGCGCATAAATTTTCCAAGATAGAAACGTGTATCTGCAACATTAACATCGAAAGTACATTTCGAGGGATAGAAATTTATTTCACAGATAGTGGAATAAATAAAACCGAAGTTAAGAGAACTAAAAACATTTAGATCGCACGTAATGTCGTTTATCTTAAAATCGCTATTGGCACTTAGTTTCGGTTTCCTTTCGAATCTTGAATTCAGAAATGTAACAATCCAAACAATTTTCAATCCTAAACTCATGAAATAATTCATATTGGAAAAAAGAATTTTAATTACAGATTATTCGAAGAAAATTTCAATAAGTTTCTATCCAGTCACCGAAATTCCAAGCGTTTAGTTAGCTCTAATACTGTTTTATTTTTTACCTTTTCTATATGACTTTTATATAATAGTACAAGAAATATTTAAAAGCAAGATTTCGTAAGTAAAAAAATCAAGCCAGATAATATGCAATGTTGCATAAGATATCTAAAAGACATCTTTTAAACATAAAACGTCTAAAAGACGTCTTCTAAATATCTTGTGCAACATATTATGTATATATAAACGTTATCTCTATTCCTGTATATAAAATATATATATAAAATATCAAAATTTTGCTTACTTCTTTACTTACACGTATGTACATACACGTGCACGCGCAAAATGCATAAAACCTGAGGTAATGCCTGGAATAAGACTGATTACTAGAGTACTGTGAAGTGACGCCTCAATAAATACCTATCGCATTTCATTTAACAGAGCGCATCTCAAGTCGAATCCTTCAAATAGAATAGTTTGCATGCTTTAAATACAGCTTTGTAATAAACATTTACGTCAGGGAACCACGCAGTTTACGTTTCCTGACACGAATGTTTTCAATTCGTTGCAGTTCGACATTGTGCATCAAGCGCCGCTTGCAAATCGACGAGCTTACTCAAACGCGATCGAATCGTGTCACGATCGCTGGATATTGAATGCTAGTGCATTTCATGACGATGCAAATAACATCCATTTTTGAAATTGCATATTCGTTCATAATACTAAATAACATTTTATATCGCATATTACAAATTCTTGCACTCGCATTCAATATTTTATATGTATAATATAAAACGGTATTTTCTTTTGTAACAACCGCAAAATTGTTTGTTTTATTGTTACATATATATTTGCCACTCCAAATAAATAAACAAATCAAATGTATTATTTCGTTGAAATACGAGATATGTATACTTTCGTCGTTACTACGAAAACAAATGATTTTCTGGAAATTATAAGAAGGAATAATATTTTTTTATATTTTATCACGCGTATAGTTTTTATATATCCACATTTAATTAGGAAAGAATAAAATTAATAAGTATCAATATTAAATAACAATCAGCAGGTTGTGATATAATCATATTATATATAAAATATATATAAAAAAGGCAAAAAATCAAAGATTTTTAAATTACTATACGGCGATATCCTGTTTCTTTAAGATCGTCATTTGACACCTTTTCGGTTGACATATCCGACGAGAAGCAAGGATTCCATTTCCGACGGAGAAAATCGAATTATCAAATACAACGAAGCAGCGGCTTTGCAGCTCGGGATCGCAAAATATATTACGGTCGCATCCGTAATGCATTTCCCAAGCGAACGATATTGTACGAAAGGAAAACGAGAGAAAAATTATTTAGATATAATGATATAGTGTATGGCGAGTTAACTTGCGGTCTCGAGGCAAGTTTATTCCCTAATGATACAAAAAGACGCTATGTAAAACGATTTTTTACCATCCTCAATCCACAATCCACAACTGCAATTTTCAGTTTGTGTGTACATGTAGCTCGAGCATTTTAAAAGTATACACGAGATCGTCTGCAGAAAGAACTCGGGAAGCGAAAATTCCTCTTTACTTCCATTTTCCGGACTTGATTATCATATACAAAATTATATAATATACATATACTTTTATACAATTACATATATAATATAATACTTTTATCGTTTCACATTTTATTATTCTTAATTTATTAACTTATTAATTTATTAACAGTTATTATTTTACCATTTTACTCTTAATTTTTTTAATAAAACACGGTTTCGAGAGAAACGCGTTCAAAGTTTTAAATTTACTTTTAAGCAATAGATGATTTCTTTTGACTTACATGGAATCATCTATTCCAAGACTGTATAATAAATCTTCTATTGACTCATTAATCCTTGTTAAATCAAATTTGGCTTGCCTACACTGAAAAAAAAGATTGCTGCAGCAAATTAGATGTTAAAATATGGCATAGCATTTTTAATTGGTTGCAGCAGTCAATTTTTGATTGTGTTAGCCTATCGAAATCCTTGCTTCCTTCGTCATATTTTGTGCGGGATCGTTCCGCTTATGCTATATGCGGTGCTCATCTGTTTTTACTGCATATTGGTACACATTTGATTCTGCAGCAATCTCCATAACTTGCATGATTTGTAATAATGACAATGTACCTTCATTATACAAACATATGACAATGTTAGCTGCAATTTGTACAATTTTTGTTACTGCAGCCACCGTGTTATACCAATCTTCCAAATCAAATTATTTAGGCTCTCATTATTATGTTTGTAGGTAAAGGACAAAAGATCTCGAATAAAGAAACGCGTACTGACATGTGCAGGCAAATGAGAAAACGAATGAAGTCCCGAATCTTGCGACGCCCGATCGGCATAACGCCTATTTCTTTAACACGCTATAACTTTTTTATTTTTGCATATTTCGAGTTGAAACTTTAGAAAAATAATCGTAAGATTTCATATTATAAGAAAATGCAAAAATTGAATAATCCATTTTTTTTAACGCACCTAGGTGTATGTAACTCCTTAACTTTATAAAATTTATTAAATCTATTAAATTAAACTTATTAAATTTTTATTAATTTATTAACTTTATCTAATGACTCTTAATTTATTTATTATACATATTTATTTTTTTTGCATTTGTTATTTCAATATGTGACTTACTATTAATTTTTTATTTATTATTTTTAAGTCTATAGACATCTCAACAAATTAATTTATTTTCATTTGCGATTTATACGCCTGTTGCGATCTTGAAATACCCGCATTCACTCGATATCCAGCCATGCGAGAGTTTGGGATAATTCTGAATCTTGAAAAGATGCAGCTGGCGATCTCACTTGTGAATCGCAGCACGAGTTCACATTAATGAAACACATTAATGTAGAAAGTACCATAGGATTTATATGTTTTATCCTGCTGATAATGGCTATACAAAGTTTAACCGAAACGTTCTTCTGTATTGTAACGTCTTCTTTGAGATACTAAAAAAATTTATAAACAATTTGCACATCGAATGTACCGCGCTGATTACCATTAAAGAAATCTATTACTTCACTTATATAATATAAGTATAGTTCCTTTTGACTATTCTCAGAAGAAGAGAAGAAAATTTGATATCGAAAAAAGCGAAACTAGTAAATTCGATTATTTCGAAGAAAGACTTGGACACACAATTTCTGCTAAAGAAAAATCGACTCTCTGAATTAATTACAGAGTTTGCGGTCGATGTGAAACGCACGACTCATGGGATGCCTGCTGCATCAGCGGGTTACATTAACTGCGTCCAACTACTACCATTCTACCAAATTCAATTTTAATGCTTTCCATGACCGGAGTTCGAATTAAGCCCTTCTAGTCTCGCGTTGGACGGTTTTATTTCTCGCAGTTGTGGAAACATGATGGAACCCGCGAGCAAAGTTCAACAAAGAGCCATCTACACATGACAAATAGCATTCTCCAATCAATAAAATAACCATACATTCTCTGATGACTCGCAAAAAAATGTCCGACGCACAAACAAATATTCTACTCACGAATAAATAAAACACTTCCCGATTTGAGCTAAATGAGATATTTTTGCGTCGGAGCGAATTTACATGACATTGCGTAAATTGATGCGTAATGACACTATTAACCTAAAAACGAGATTTGCAAATCGTTATATATTAAAAATGACATGCATTTGTCGCATAGCATCTAAGCACAGCATAAGCTTTAACAAGTAAAATATCCCAACAATTTGCTCGCATATGACTGTGTGCGCGAACATTTTAGTAATATGCAAATAGCGTACACGACGAGACTTCTGCAGCATACCAAGAAATGACCTTGCAAAAAAATATAATTCTGCATAAAGATGTTGCATTTATATTTCGTTCTACTAAACATCTCAAGCTTTTAAAATATTTAATATTTTTTAGAATGAACTTGACAAGAGGAATTGTTCTTAACTGTAGAAAGAAACGCTGAATAAAATTATGCGTATAAAAGTCACATTTTTTGAGAAAAATGCATTGAAAATTCATATATCTTACGTTTACAATTCTTTAAATAAAGTTATTCTATGTTAAAATTATAGAATTGTCTTAAAAATAATTATAGATATGTATTATTTCTTTCAAAATAATTTCTTGCTTATTCTATTTTTAATTTCAATTTATTGTATCGTACGTCTCATGAATTATTGTAAATTATCATAAGTAATCTCAAAAATACAAAATATTCTAATTGCATTTTTTAAGCACTCACATTTAAGAAATCCAGTTGCGTATATAATGTTTTGCGTATGTTGCCTAAAATTGAATACAACATATAGAAGAAAGAGAGAGAATAGCAGATAATCTGTAAATAGTCACACATCAACAATCTGTCAGGGTGAGAACGTTTTCAAATTTAACGATAGTAAATGTTTCCGCATCGACAAATATGTGCCAGTTCCAGTATTAAAACCCATATATATATATATATATATAATATATACTGCTGGAGGCTAATTTTATCTGTTTATATAACCTCATTGTACAATAGTAGCCATAAAAGTATACTTAATAGAATATAAGATCAGAATTGATTTATAATAAAATTTATTTCACATAACATCAATGTCATAACAAATATATATCATTTTTCACAATTTATCTCGATATTAATTGACGCATCAATGGCATATTTATTAGGTAATACGTGATAGTTTCTAGAGCGATGAATTGTACCTCTCATAATTGCACGCTTATATTTTCATCTTATATACCCGCGCGATAACAACAATAATTTAAGTTGTTAGCAGTGCTATAATCAAAATCGCATACATGAAAAGCATATTTGCGTGGTACTTGGGAAAACTGCGATAAAACTGAAAACGCGACTTTGAGTACAAATGAAGATGTAAACTGTTTACGTGATAAATTGCTTCAATGAATTGCGTTTGCTAAACTCCAGACAAACTTTGAATGTTTTGCTTATTTAATAAAATCTTCAAACCTTAAACTGATATTTTCTGCAACTAGACTTTGTCTGCAACTCCTAACGACAATGTCTCGGTAAGAGTTACAAAATAATAGTATACAGGCAACTGCTCCCTCTATTTTTCTGTTGCGAGGCTGTCTACATAAAATAAATATAAGCAGAATGAAGGATTCGAATAAATGATTACAAAAAAGCAGAATCGTTATTAAATCAACACGCAATGAATCGAAGGAAATTTGCTCGACGAGAAGAGAAACCACTAATGAAGGATTGAAAAAGCTTCGTGCACAATTAACCGAACATTCTAAAATCTAAAACAATCAAAAGAAGCGTTATCGAAAATCTCGCGGCAATTCCGTTAGTGGGATTACGTGCTCGTCCCCGTCATTGGAATTAATCTATCGGTAACGAATCTCTATGTGAGAATCATTCGAAATGATAAAATTATTAGCAGAACGTGTCTTTCGTCTAGAAAAATGCATGCGTTTTACAGATGAAACCTATTTCATATCGGATTACAATCGAACAGTAATATTCCCTTCCACGGAGAAATTTATGTTACAATTCTGATTTATCTAGTTATCGTTCTTTACTTACGGCATTTCATTTGCATTGAAAATCTTTCTAGTCTAATTTTTTAGCCGTTGAAAATCCATTTAGAGTGGATCGATTTTGCGTCTTTTTTAAATAAGTTTTTCAAATAATTATAAAATACCACATGTAGATGCCATTTATTTCCTAATACCACATATTTTTTAATAAGTTACAGTGCATGGAAAGAACAATTTTACTGACATATCTAAAAATTTAGATACAGAAAAAGCTAGATACAGATTTGAAAATAATTTTATCAATCTATCCAAATAAATACAGGCCACTCATGCTGATCGCTACAATGTCAAAATTTGTTATAGCATTGTTTATTATACTTGAATGTCCTATATACATAATTATTTTGATGGTCCAACAAAATTATTTTCACATCTGTATTTAACTAAGTTTTTAGATACTTCAACAAAATCTTTCTTTCCATATGAAACGAATATAATTTGAAATTTATTATTTAAAATCATTTTATAATTTCCCTTAACTAGACAGATTTTTGCGTAAATGAACTAATGTAATCTCACGAGTGGCACAGACTAATATTTCACCGCGATAACAGCGAATATCATCGTTGATTAAACGGCGCAAATCCCATCACGCATGACGGCGATTTTAATTTAAGGTTGTCAACGCAGCGCGCGGTAGATCGATAGATAAAAGACCAGGCTTCTAAAGATTACACGTACAAGATAATACCTACAGCCTTTAAACATACTCGTATATACGTGCACCGTATATACGTATATTTAAGCATAATACGGAAAGTATGTTACGAAAAGTAATTCACATCTCGTCCGGTTATATCTCGCCTCGCAACTTTGGGCGACTGACAGACAAGCCGTTATTTCGGCTACGCTGATTTCTGTCATCGAGCGATCGTCCCAGGCCAGCTGGCAATGGGCCCACACCTTGTTTTACCCTTTTCCGCCACGTGCAATGTCGCAATCCGAACAGACACGTGGAGAGATGCAAACATTTTATTTTCGTGCGATTGTAAGTTCTCGCCGATCGTCGAGCAGTTAGTTGTTCCGACATACAGGAAAACGTTGATACGGAAAAATGCGAAAGTTTTTCACGTTCTCGAATTTAATTCTGATAAAAACTAAACAATCTAAAAGAGTTTAAAACGCTGATGGTAAAGAATGAAATGTAATTATCGTAGTGATATCGATGAAGAATATACAGAAAAAAACCTAGAAAATTTAGCTATACTCTAACTTTTAAAATAAATCTCACTCTCTGAAGAGTGAAATGTCGCTCTTAAAAATTGAAAATTGAACCACTCTCTCCTTCAAAACTGACTCAATTTTCACTCTTTTCATACAGATTCCACTTCAAAGAATTCAGAGAGTAAATGTGAAAATAATTTTGTTCAACTTTCAAAATAATTGTGTACGAGACACTCAAGCTGATTACTAGAATATCAAACTTTTTGCAGCATAGTTCAGTATGTATGAGTTTCCTATATAATTATTTTAATGGGCAAACAAAATTATTTTCAAATCTACAACTAGCTAAAATTTTCAGTATATTTCAACAAAATTACTTCCATATAAGGCAGAGAAAACGTGTATGTACCTAACCGCATCCAGACAATAATCTTCCATGACTTATACGTTTTTCTCTGCCTTTTTACATCCACGACTGTAACAATTACGTTCTTTGCCATCAGTCTAAGACGGATAAAGATGAAGTGACGCGAATGCTCATTTCCGAAATGGATAGAAAATTTCACAATCGACTCTAAGTTTAATAACTTTACACTTTCCTATATCTTCTCCTCTTGTTAAAATGTAAGCTAATTTAATTTTGCGAAATTCTGGGACAAAATCTTTCTCGAGTTATGTCGCGTATGTGATCGACAGAAATTTTTATACCAACTAAGGGCTCCTACGGACGAGCGACTTTGTAGCACTACAATCGAAAGCGCCGGCCCGTTCATCATACGCTTCTTTGTCGCGCCATGAATTCGCCCATCTGAACGCATCCGCAACGCTTCTTGTCGCGCCACGAAGTAACCCATATGAATATATTCGTGATATTTTTCTGTAGCGCCACAGAATTTAATAGCTCCGTATGAATGGATTTGCGCTTTCGATTATGGCGCTACAAAGTGCTCGTCTGTAGGAGCCCTAATCGACACTGCATAAATTTAAGATCGCTAACTTCACCGACTGCTTCTGTGTTTTTAAAAATCGATTTATATTACGCAAATATGATGCAAATTTTAACATGTAGAAAATCACAATTTTTATCCGTATTACGAGAATGACCACACTGAAAGAAAAGATTCGCTGTTGCAGTAAATTAGATAATAAAATATGGCACAGCGTTTTTAATTGGCTGAAGCAGCCAATTTTTAGTTACGTTAACCTATTCGCAATATATAGAATTTTGATAGGCTAACACAACTAAAAATTGGCTGCTGCAATCAATTAAAAGTGCTATGCCATATTCAGTCAATCTTTTCTATCAGTGCACATTGTTTTTTTCATATCAGAAGTTATGATGTCATTTCTCGAATATATAAACTGGATAATATTGCACTCTTTTATATTTCATTGTTAAATGAAATATATGCATTTTTTAATTATCGATAGATGTTACGAGATAAAAGACAATCGCTGTAAAAATCTCTTTATAGTCGCAACCTATAAAGTCAATTATAATTCAACCGGAGAATAGAAATCTCAATATGTCTATGCAAATTTTATCAGATATTCGATTAATTTGCAACAGTCAACTATTACAGGCAACAACAGCTTTTCAAAGTCCTATGACGGAATAGATTGAAAAACCGCGATAGTGACAAAAAAGAGAAAAAGAGAAAAGATTTGCATGCAAATTGATCGCGTCTTTTCCGCGCTGATTCAATGGTATCTCGGTTACGTTTTTCATTCCTGTGCGATTTGCAATTTATACCGCACAGGGCTATTCTCCTCTGGCAGTAGCGGAACAGATAAGCTTCGCTCATCGCCACCCGATTGTCATTCGCGAGATACCCGCGATAACGTCTAGTGTCGTGATTTATGCCTCTAAACAAGTAGCACGTGTTGAACATAAATTTATATTTATACAAACAAAACAAAGCGCGTGAACGTACTGCAACTTCGCGTGTACCTGTACTCGTCTACGGAAAACAATTGATTCGCATTTAACGTCGAGGAAAGAAGCTGAAAGACGCTTGAAGTCGCCGGCCACTTCGCGAAGTGCTAATTTTATTACTTCGAAAAGAACGACTTTAAGAGCGAGTTAATATAAAGAGAAAGGGCGTTTTGGATACAAAGATACTGAAAATGGTAACATTAGACTACAGTTCGATTCACGTGTATGGAATAAGAATTTCGATATTCAAATATCTCTCGCATTTACTTAAGTGGCTCTCTGTATTTATCTGTTGATTATTCAAGAGTCGTTTCCTTTCAGACCATTTTCAAATTTAATTATATAATATATCAACCCTATCTCATTGCTGCTATTTTATCAATTGTTAAATTATCGTTTGTCTAACATAACTTGTTAATGTAACTAAAATTATGTGTCAATCTCGCGAAAATTTTAAAAATACCGATTATTGACAGTTACATAGATATTCTTAAAATAACTTGGAAAATTGCCTGTCACGTGTAGACAACTTTTGAGAAGAGTAAAAACGATTTTAGATCTATATATTTTAGATCTATATGGATCAAACTCTAGGAATACCACGAGTGTGGCAATTCAAGCTGACTACAAAGTTCAAAGTGTGTTTCTTTCATTCAAACAACTGAAGCTATTACTAAGAGATATCTACTAAATTTCTGATAATTTTATTCAATAAACTTATTACTGTTATTTCTGAACGTATTAAAAGATACGATACAGCGATTGTTCATTTTCCAAATGAATAATCTGGAAGAAAAGTTTAACAAATTAATTCCTCGTTTTGAGAAAAGTAGTTATCGAAACTGGGAACAGTCCGATACAGGACATAACGCAATTAAAATTTCTATCAATAGTTGTTAAAACAAATAAAATAATTTCTCAAGAAATTTAGTAAGTCAGAGAAATAAGTAAAATATAATTCTGATAAAACTAAATAAACATACAATACACATAAAATGTGCGCTATATAGATACATAATATATCTATATAGATATAATATATATAGATATAATATATAATATAATATATTAATCTATATGGATATAAAGATATATAGTATGTCTATAATATATCATATATTAAAATATTCAAACAAAACTTTATCAATAATTCTAAAAATTGTCTTTTCATGTTATTGGTAAATAACAGCGATATTTCAACGATAACGAAAATACTCGGATTGAAAAAATCTTTTGCTACAAAATTTTTTAACGATATCAAGTTACTTTACAGATATATTATTTTAAAGCTATTCTCCGCACCACTTGCAACAAAGCTAGCATAAGATTGTATCAATATGACATCAATTTCCGCACAAAACTTTCCTGTTCTTTAAACCGCGAGATCGAAAACGATACGCTAGGGAGTATCCTTTATTCGCCCTAATTTCCCTTCCTGTCTGCTTTACCGAGTGCGTCGTACCTAATAGCTGTAAGTCAACTTATATCAGCTAACAATCATGTGTCCTATGTAAACGCATGTACCTATTTATGAGATCTGTCATGAATAGCTTACTCGCACACGTGTCTATTGGCAAAACGAAAAGAAAAAAAGAAAAAAGAAACCGGAAGAGAGAAAAAAATTGAACCAGAAAGAAAAATCGACGTGGTCTCTAAGCGATGAAAATCTCACGGCTGTCAATATCTGTGAATCTGCAATAAAATAAATAAATTGAGAAAAAAAATCGAGACAGAATAATTTATTTCGTGAAAAATTGAATACACGACATTCCAAAGTGAAAACTCAATATTTGTATGAATTTTTTTCCCCAGTTAGACGAAAATTTCCGCGAAAGAGAACACATTCCATATTATTTGAATTTCAAAGTAAAAACTTCCATCATTTTGCAGTCATTATCTGTTAATACCACGTTGTGTTGTATAATATAATAATAATTTCCATCGGCAAGCTCAACATTAAAGAATCTTTAAGCTTTCTCAAGGTTTAAAGTTATGGCTGTAATTGTAAATGTTGTTACCTAAAACGCAAACTGTTATCATCGTGAATAGTTATGTATAAGTAAACGTTGCATTTTTTATTTAAATTCTCCTGAAGCAGTTTCCCGATGCGTCTGAAAATTTTGTTCCACTATTTTTCCAATGCTTAAAGATATTAACAATTACATTATTGCAAGTTTATTTGCAATAAAAAGAAAAAGAGAAAGAGAAAGATTCGATTAATTTTAGATATAATTTCTTGTCTCTCTTAATATTTAACTGTTAGTATTTATACACTATTTTGATTAATCTTAATATAGCGACACGATACATATTCTAATAGAGTCTCGCATATAAATTTATATCATAATTTAATATCTAACAAAAATTTTCAAAACGAAATAAAAAAATCATTTCAAAAATAGATAAAAAATGTCATTATAAATGATATAAGTAACTCTTACCAAGAAAATTTTAACGGAAACTTTCGATCGTTACGAACGATTTTAATACTTCCAAATAAGTATCACAATACAATGAAAACGTAACTAAAGCTGACACATCCATACAATTGCAGTGACAGTTTCCATGAAATTTATTATGTGGCCAAGTTAGCAACAGAAATTGTAAGAGCGAATATTATTATGATTTGTTATCTACTATCGTAACGATGTACTTGAATCATGTACTGTATGATCCTTACCCTTACTGCAAGGTTTTATATCTTCTTTTTTTAGAAAATAGCCCATAGCTACGTGATATTACCGTGGAAAATATTACGACAAAAGGAGCCGGATAAAATCAATGGTAAAGATTGTATCTATGGAAACGATTCTATTTTATCTTGTTGTACGTTGCTGCTCAGACAGTCTGAGTTAAAAGCGTAAAATTAAAATATGACGAAAGTTTGAGAATTCTGCAGGAGAACAACTAAATGAGAGAACAACTAAATGAGATGCTTAAATCTATTCTCGTTGATCTCGCCCGCGACGCAGTATTGTGTCGAGAAGCTCGCAATATGTGCCGTAAATCACACCCATGTCACTCCGGTCGTCAATTCGTACCGCTTCTAAATAAGTGTTATTAACCACTTAATCCAATCGGTTTAATCTATTGATCAATTCGAATAACTTCCGCAATGGATTTCTTTTTTTATTACGACGTTCATCCTCGGATGAATGGACGGGCAGGTGAAAAGTCTTCTATGGACGAAATAGAGAATAAAACGAGAGATTAGAACGATGTTACAATTGAAACGTATAATGAGAAAAAAGTTAAATTCTTGAGTTCATCAACGATTATAATGCGTTCTATTTTATTAAGAGACCAACGGACCACGGTGAATCAACTGCCTTGAAGACGGACGGAAGGAACAACAATAAAGCTACGAGCTAAATGAAAGTCCCGGAGAACTTCGAAATGATTCAGACGGAACCCTTTCAACTTTACGAAGCGGATTTGAAATACTCTCGAATTTCGAACAAAGCAAGGAGGATTAAATAGCATCTCTGTCTACTGCTCTCTCACAGGCGTTTGATATTCATAGATATTCCCAACGAGCAATCTAGTTCTCTTGATCGCCGAACTGTTTATCTACTTAATATTTATTGAAACGCATCGTTTTACAAAGCACGCATTTAATATTTGCTAGGCTTAATATTTGAGGAGCAGACTTTCAAAATGAATTTTGTCCAAAATTTCATTTTTTTTAAATTAGAGATGGTGTAGTTTAGTATTGAATGACTTATATTACCTATAAACTACTCTGAGATGTTCAAAAAATATTTTTTCATCGTTAATTTATATGCTGAAAAAACATTTCGAAGTGGATTGTGTTTTTTAACTAGAGACAAACAAAATGTATTTGTTTGACATTTTTAGCAATTAAGTATTTAGCAATTTTGTTTAATATTTCACGTCCTACTGATTGACATGTTGTTATTTTCTGTAAAATGCGTAGTTTCTTTCTTTCTCGTTTTCTGAATATTACAAGTTTTGGACAAAACGCATTTTGAAAGTCTGCTCCTCATTTATCATTTAGCTTAAATCGTTTAACTTTTTAAAGAGCACATATTTAACATTTATCGAATTCAACGATTATAATCAAATTATTATACTCTCGACAGCGTTCACGATTCGAAACTCTTCCTTCGTTACAAATAACGTTCTTTTACGTGATATTCGTAACCTTTAAAATATTGAGTTATGCAAATAAGAATGAGGCAAATGCTCGTAGGTGGAGGCAGAAACATTCATTCGGACGTAAAAGTATTACACGAAGCAAAAATACACTCCGCATTTCATACATACAATTCGCGAAGCTCTCTCCAAGATCCAAGAATCTGCTTGCGTATTCTATTATATTTTTCTCGGTAAATAACAGCAAGAGAAAAAAATCGCTCCGTTTTAGATGTTATCTACCATGACGTACTCAAACTCATATTTCACGAATCGCGCACAATGAAATTCAGCCGTCTCGATTAATCTTCGATACGTGATGCCCCGAATGCATATAAAACGTGGGAACGTGTTCTTACTACCTGTCCGCGACTCTGAACTTTATCTGCACTTTACTTAGAAAAATGAATCTCTCCGCACGAGCCAAGTGCAAAGAGATAAACACGTCGGGGAAGATGAACGAACGATAATCTGTTTAGCAGTCAACCCAGTCAAATATTTTGTCACTAAAGGAGCAGCGTATCGAGCAGCGTATATTAAATCTTACCATATCATTTTTCAACGCGAAGCGTATAAACTTTCGAAACAATTCGAAAAATTTTATTAACGGAAAAAAGATTTCGAGAAAGATACGGAAAGAACAATTATTCTAAAGTATCTAAAAATTTAATTACATACAGAACTGAAAATAATTTTGTTCAACCATCACGATAATTTGTAGAACACTTAAGATGGTTGCTGGGATGTCAATATTTTATACAACGTTGCTTATTGTGCTTAAGTATTCTAATTATTTTAATGCTTGAGTACATAAATATTTTGATAGTTAAACAAAATTATTTTCAGATTTTTAAGTAATTTTGTAATTACAAATTGTTACATCAAGAATTCATCACAAAATCATATTCAATGACATTATTATAATTTTTCTTAAAATGACTTATACTTGATGTCATATCTTGGTTTTTTATTGATTTTGTGTTCCATCTGAGAAATCTGGATAAATTTTTAAATCATTTTTTCCACATTAAAGATCTCAATTAAATATTCCCACGAATTAAACGATGTAAAGAGCTTCTTTTAATAAGAATACAAAAATCTGTTTTTAATCAAAAGAGACATGGCTTAATCCATTTCCGTAATCACGGACGAGAGTATTAACTTAATTCATTAAAAGAAACTTGAAATAAACGCGCGTTAAATAAGCTGATTACGGAAACTATGACACAAATTATGGGAAAATTTATGCTCATTATTAATCATTTGTAAGAAATGGAGAAAATTTTTTAGATTTTTACAAAGTCAAGGAATTAACTAGTATGTATGATACAAAAAGTCAATGAAATAAGGGAATAACACGGAAAAAACAATCACCCAAAAATTTAATTAGAAACAGATTTGAAAATAATTTTGTTGGACTATCAAAATAATTATATTCCAAGTAGCAAGATGACATATTTTAATTACGCCTTATTGACGTTAAAACGTCATTAAGACGTTTAGAGTGCCACTTGACGTCACCTTGGAATAGAATAAAGCTTAATGATTACTTACACACACACACACACACACACACACATGGAGAGAATTTTTTTTAATTTACTTCAAAAATATATTATATAAATGATAGTTATGGTACATACGATATTTTAAAGATTTTTACCATGCACTTCAGTAAAATTAATTAGACTTATTTATTTTATTATAGTTTTATTAATGAATAAGAGAAATTTACATTAAATTCTTCGAAATACAATGTTGTCCCAGGACTATCATATTTTCAGGGTAAATTCTAAGAAAAAAATTCTCTTCTTGTATAAAGTATATACAAGGTATATAAAAAGCCTGATTGTATTATTTAAAATTCTGATTTAAAATAGATAAATCTATTATGATTCTCAGCTAGAATAATTCAAAGCAATTTTTCTCAACGTAACGCTGCAAAAAGTATTGATGTTCTAACAACCAGCTTGAGCATCGTACATAATTATTTTAATAACAAACATCCAACAAAATTATTTTCGAATCTGTATTTTTTTAGCTAAATAATTTTTTTTATTATTTTAGCACCGTTATTATTTTAAACCGTTCTTTCCCGGCACGACAACTACATTTATCGTAGAATTGAAAATTCATAGTATTCAAAATGAACAAAAGTACTCATAGATCCAAAAAACGAAAAGTTAAAAAGGTAAAGTGAAAGGTAAAGTGAATAAAATTTCGCACATGGTACAATTTTGAACAAAAAATAAATGAAATTTGAATTCAATTTTCTACCAGGAAAAAATCAAATTTCGAAAATTGGATTCAGATCTTATTTCTCAGAATTATATCATATTCAAAACTGTATCACCTTATCCTATCTTTAAAGACATAAGACACTGCAAAGGTAAAGGTGAAAATTCCGGAAGTGAATAAAAAGAAGCCCCGATCGAAATATTACTTTGTCGACGCGATTGATAAAGAGACGCTAATAGTCAACGCAAAATGATGTTATCACCGTGACATATCACGCTATATCACGGCATATCACGTTCATTATAAATGTTTTATTCATCACGAGCGATCTCATTATATCATCACACAACTTCAAGGCACATGTAGGTATGCTAATGACGCCGTGATAAACAGTGTCGAGAATCAATTCCCGTATTAATTAACGGCCGAAATGCGAACGGATGAAGAATTCGGTTGAAAGGAAGAACGGTACCTTCGCTTCCGGTCGAAGTCGTTCCGTCGGGACACTGTCACTTGACTTGCCGTCGCGCGTCTAACTTCTCGTCGTTTCAACACAATTCGCGAAACGAATTTCCACAGCACAATGACGGCGGTGATCGCTCCTTACCGTCGGAGAACGGGGTGTAAGGAAGACGGTGACGTCCGGGTACGGTAAAAAGGACACTCACTTACTTACACGCTGTGTCGCTTGAGAAAATTGGCCCGGCCGCGGACGGGATGACACGCTCATCTAGGCGCCGATTCTAAACTGGAAACAGAGCGCGCCGCGCGAACGAACGAACTGCCCGCCAAGCCGAGTGACGACGGACGAGTTCGAGAACGGCCGAAGAAGAGCCGCGAAAAGTCGCCGGCGCGGCCACGCATACTGAAACAGAACAATAGTCACGTTAACGTTAATTGATTGAAAAATAATTCTTAGTTATCATTTTAGAGCCGTTTTGATGTCATTTTAATATTATGGGTACGATTAACGTGATATTACAAATGTTTCGAAGCATATTCTTTGAAATTCTTTCTTTTTATTGGTCAATCAAATATTTCAAAATATTTGTGAAATTTGAAGTGCGTTCCGTTTCACTCATGAATGCTCCTAATCAAGGTAGGAAATTAAATTATTTTTTAAGTTACCTTATATGTGTTTGTTATAAATTGAGTATAAAAAATACAAAATTGGAGCAAATAAAATGGAACATAAAAAATTGAACAAAATTTGAAAAACCCGAACTTACTGTACTTAATAAATCTATAATAAAAAGTAACTTATGAGATCTAGTTCTACAATTTACGGTTAATTCTTAATCGAAGTTCAACTTATTTCTCATCTCTTTCCAATTCTCAGGCTGGTGTTTATAGTCGGTTCTTATTTTAAGACCGTCTTAAGTAATATCTTAAGCTGCTAATGCAGTCCTCTGATTGGTTCATGACTTCTTAAGACTGCACTTATAAGACGGTCTTGAATATAAGATCTGACTATATGAATACCGACCTCAAAAATAATTTTCCCAACCCTGTTCATAATCAAATCCAAGCAGAATACCCATACAGCACAGAATTTGAAGCAATATATCGCTGCAAAATCTGTGCAATATTGCTGCAATGTTGCAGCAGTGTTGCTGCAACTTTTGCGCAACTTTGTGCTGTAGAGGTAACAAGTTATGATAACGTCATAATGACCCCTACAGCACAAAGTTGCACAAAAGTTGCAGCAACACTGCTGCAACATTGCAGCAATATTACATGTTGCAGCATTAATATTGCAGAGATTTTGCAGCGATATTGCTGTAAATTCTGTGCTGTATGGGGACATTAAAATGAATGGGAAATGATTAAAAAATGACTTTTAATCATCATTTTGAAATCATTTTGACATGTTGTTTTGCTTGAGAAGAACGAAAGGAATGCGTTACTTCCCCAACAGCACAAAACTTGCAGCAACATTGCTGCAACGTGTAATATTGCTGCAATATTACTGCAACTTCTATGCTGTTGGGATTACTTTTTTGTGGTAACGTATATTTGTTTCACTTCAACTTATTTCACCGTGCCCTGGTGGAAAAATGTTACTGAAATTATTCCACGTTTTGGAACACTTTTCAACAAAATTTCAGTTTAATTTCAGCGATTTTTCGCTGAAAAATTCATTTTCGACAAAATTTCAGAAAAATTTTAGCAAAATTTTCAAACAAATTTTAGCAAGAATTTCAGAGAAATTTCGATTGAATTTCAGTGATTTTTCAGTACGTTAGCTGAAAAATTCACTTTCAGTGAAGTTTCAGCAAATTTTCAGCAATTTCGTTGAAATATTCCAAAACGTGGAATAATTTCAGCGAAACTTTTTCACCAAGGTGTGCACCAGTTCAGAGAATGCAGGAATAAAAAACCAACCTTTTTTAAATCACAGAACATTTTGCTGCGCCCTAAGAATCACTAAGAATGTTGCAAAGAGCGAACGCCCTCCTAGTGATTTCGGCGAAGCTGGCACGTGGCGCCCTCTCTCGAGGACAACTGGAAGTATCTCGGAAATATTGGAAAGGTCGCTCGCAAGATGGTGTACACGTACATACGACACACGTAGCCGCGAGAGGGACGGCGCGTCGCGATCGCGAGTCCGTCGGCAGTGAAAAATGGCCGGAGCCAGCGACTGGTTTAGCATCGGCAGCACGGTGCTCTGTAAAACCTGCCATGAGAAGGAGATAGAGGGTGAGGTGTTGGCGTTCGATCCACAGACCAAAATGCTGATACTAAGTATCCTTTTTACGCAAAAACCGCACCGGCCAACCACGGCAACAGTGACGACGACGACGGTGGTCGCCCGCGTGCGTTTCCGCCGCGCGGGGACGCAGTGTAAATAGCGTCGCGTCGCTACGACGGCGATTTGCGCCGTTTATTAACGCGAGCTCTCCTCGTCACTCCGTACCGCGAGTTCGACGACGTTCGTCGTCCACGTCGTATACGATTCGTTCGGAACACGTATGTGGCAACTCGGTCGCGCGATTCAGGTTAGTTTCATCTTATCACCGTCAACCATGCTGGTCTATCTGCCTGCCCGTCCAACCCGTCCGTCTTCGTGCATGTATATTTTGTTGTCGTCCGTGTTGACCATGTTTCACGTTCCTTCGTCGACATGGTACCGCGTATCACACGACGTCTTGTGTATTTGACCGATCTCGAGAGCACGTGACCGTACACTCGTCGTCGATAGTCTGTCTCGCTCGCTGGTGCACTTGTTATCTTTGTACATTTTTTGATCGACTATCAGTGATATATATATATATATATATAAATAACGTTAATCACTGTTGAATTTAAAAAGTCATTGAATATCTTAATGTATATTGGAACAACCTTTTATTGATAAACAGAAAATTCACAATTCTGTGACAATTAATCTACAATGAATTCATTGAAGTTATGATTACATTTATGAAATTAAATATTATATAATAATCATCTAATACTTTAGAATTTAAAAGTTTTTGCCGAATGCTATTATTTTGCCATAAACCAGTTGCCTTAGTTCATCAAGATCTAATTATGAAAATCGACATTTATCTGTTGCATAGAAAAATTTTCCTTAATAGTAATTTTTGTTAGAATCTCCATCGTCAAGTGGGAGACCCTCATTAAATGATATACATATAGTAAATTTATCCCTTGTGTCCAACGTTCAAGTGACACGAGAAGTTAGTCCTACTACCAGTGAACCACCACAGAGCCTTAATTTACAAAGGCTAAACACGAGAGTCCGTAATCAGATCGATGAGAAGAGGAGACTGGTAATGGCTCTGCAGGCCGGAGTATCTCCAGAGGGACAGAAGCTCTTTATTGCTATTTCAAAAACTATTCAAGATATTACGTGGAATGGAGCTAATATTGTTGTATTTAATAATGTCACTATTAGACCGCCGTACAAAGTGGACAATGTTCATGGAAATACAGAATCTGGTGCATATAGACATGTAAAAAAAGTGGTACGTATACTAATAAAATATTTAAATGAGCAGGATTATACTTGCGATACAAAAGCATACATGTTTCTTAATTTACTAGCTGCTTTAAATTCATGTTTCTATTGATAAGTACTTTGTCAATAGAATACAAATTCAAAACATTTGTTCAATAATAAGATAAGAATGAATTTTTAAGTTGAAATTTTTTTATAAAGAAATTTAAATATTTAAATTAAATTTATCATCTTAATGAAAAAAATAGCATCTTATTTTTTGCAATTTTCTTGCTAAATATAACGTAAAAATGTACATAGAAAAGAAATATTTTGAATAAGAGATATATGATCTGTTCTAATTTACCTCTTTATTGCATTTACATCATCTATTTTGTATTTATACATCCGTCTATCTTTCACAGGTTGAGAAACATATTAAGGATACATTACAAGCGCAGCAACAACGGGATCAACAACAACAGCAAACACAAAAGGGCGGTGAACTGCAATAAGAGTCCAACAAGGCACTATGTCATCAAGATCGCTATAGCATATTTTTGAAGAAGTCCCAATATTTGACAAGAAATAAGAAAAGGAAGATTTAACAGGATACCAAACAAAATAGCCCGACTGCAGAATAATTTAGATAAGCCTATCGTGGATAATCGGCATTTTCGAGCAAGCTCCAGTCGTTCGTTCAAATGGAGAAAAACAGAAACAAAAACGCGTATATTCGACACGAAAACTTCACATCGACTTTAATCCGAGTATTGTTAACAGTATCGCATATACAGCATTTTATAAATACAATCAAACGTACACTTCGTAAAATTATTAGTTACCAGCCTAAAAAAGAAAAATGGAAAAGCAAATGAACCGACTAATTCAAGCTGTGCGTGTCCATCATATTACTAGCACTACATTCGTGCGCGATGTATTACCAACGGCGCCGAAATCTGTGCTGTAGTTCAATTCAAGGTCGGTTCATCGGTTATCGATAAGAATCAACGTATCTTGGCGTGATTCAAGATCGATTCCTGTTTCTAAACGACAGCCTTCGCGTCCATGAGACACGGTGTACACGATTCAAGCCCGCATGAAGCGGTCCGAGCTTTCAAGACGCGATTTCCAATATCCGAAGGCACAAACGCGTCGCATGAAATTAGGATAAAATGCACAGTTGCCAGAGCGCATCATGAAGTAATTCTGTATAATTCTGTGTAATTCATTGATCGCGTTTAATAGAATATTTTTTTTTTGCAACTGTTGGTAGTTTTCTTTGCGTTGATCGAATTATATTTCTACATCTAGAGGAATAGTCCTATCTTGGCGAAGAAAATTTCCAACAGTTATAAAATAGACATTCTACTGAAAACACGGCTAACCTGTAATTCTCGGCAATAAATCGATTTATCATCTGCGATATTATCGCGATAAGATCATCCCGTGGTTTTACATTCACTCGACTAAGAGAGATATGATATTGTAATGCATTGCCGAAATTAACTGACAAAGACAAGTTTTCACAATCGCTTTCGAACAAAATAAGCGCCTTTCTTCTGCGATATGCATTCTTTGTGGAAAATGTAGGAAGGAATTTTAGGAAGTTTAGGAAGCGGATTTTCTACCATCGAATGCATTCGGCGGTGATCCGTGCCTTTTATCCCAGTTTCGCCGAGACAAAGCGACTTGACGATCAAGTTCCGTTTTGAAGCCCGCTTGTCGCAAGCGATTCCGCGTTATTCTCAGCGGCATAACGAACCTTTCGTCTCGACCGACAGGAAGAAAATCGCGAACGTTCGCGATTCCTACACACGGGACGCTTTCAAGAGCGACGAACTCGGTGATCCCGTCGCGTGGGGCCGAGCATTGCCGAGGATGTAATTTAGAAAGAACGGAGCTCTCGGTCCTCGCGAGACTCATCTGACGAACCCTCCCGGTGAGCAACGACATCGTCCTCGGGGGAAGACGAGATCGAGCCTCGTCCCGTGCCACAGTTTACCATTCGATTGGAAAGACATTGAGAGTGAGAAAGCAGGCGTGGGAGATTGTAAGAAAAGTTACACGAGGGAAAAGACATAAATAAATGTAATATAAATTCTGTAGCCGTAGGCTTTCTCTTTCTCTCTCTTCGTATCGCTTGCAGTCTCCTTTTCCTTAACGAGCGACTGATCGACCGATTATCTCGCGACTATATTGATCTTGTAATCAGGACATGTATTTGAAATACTTTTATTTGAGAAACGTTTTGTAAGATGATTGTATTTCAACGGAGCACATGAAAATATTTTATATTTTGTATTTCATAGGAGCATGTAAAAGTATTTTGTTTTTTGTATTCCAATATTAATAACGAAAGATTGAAAGTATTTTGTATTTTGTATTTCAAATATTATGTGTGTTGATTGACAATCGATCTTATTATTTGAATTACAAAATAAAAATATTTCAATCTTTCGATTTTAAGTAGAAAATACATAATACTTTTATGTGCTTTGCTGAAATACAAAATACATTTGTATTGCAAATAAAGCACATTAAAAAGTATTTCAAATACATGTCCCAACTCCTGTTTATGATGCTAACGAGGCTTCTGCCGTTTTCTTTTTCTTTTTTTAAAAGCTCGACTAAATGTGACTATACGAAGTACTAGCTTCCGCAGCGATGCTTGGAGTTCACTCCGCGTTTTCATCCGCTTCCTCGATCGTTTCCGAAATACCGCCAGTCAACTTCACGGTCGTAGACAAATCGTGCGTCACGCGAGCGATCCGGGCGGCAGCTTTGAATTTTATCGCCGCCCGATGCTTCTCGGTCTTCTTCTTCCACTGAAACAGAAAGTCGACGCGTCATAAATGATGAAAAAAAAAACAGAAAAATATTAAACAAAATTCGTAGAGACTCGTATTCTCTTTAAATTACTTTTAAATTTTGCATTGTTTTCGCGGTTCTAGCCGCACATGCGCAGTTTGCTTATTATACCATAGATATAAAATATAATTAGACTTCGGGCGGTATTCACAATCGAGTATTATATTCAAGACTGTCTTAAATACAGTCTTAAGATGTCACGAACCAATCAGAGGGCCATATTAGCATCTTAAGACAATCTTGAAATAAGAACGGACTATGAATATTGACCTTCAATAGTCGGATCTTATATTTAATTAAGACCGTCTTAAGATATCATGAACCAATCAGAGAGCCGCATTAGCATCTTAAGACATTACTTAAGACGTCTTAAAATAAGAATGGACAATGAATATCGCCCCTAGTTGGTTCTTATTTTAGACTCCATATTCTGAACTCATTGGAGACTGATATATAATAAAACATAAGCGATAAGGTAAATTGTCAGTTAGTGGACATGGACCAATTGTTGGACAAAGTGATAAAACATTTCAAATATTAAGCTTTTAATAATATGTACGGTTCTAAATAAATTCATTATCAGATTTTTATAAACAATAAATTTATATTTAGAGTATATATTATTAAAAGGTTAATATTTAAAATTTTGTACCACTTTGTCCAATAAATTGTGTTATGTCCTAACTGTTCATTAATTGATTAACATTTACTCTAACCCCGGATCTACAATCGAGTTTTAAGCCTTAAACCATAAGAAATGGGCGAATCACAGTCGATTATTCCCCTCGGATTCGATTATAATTGGTCAGTTTCTTATGGCTTAAGTCTTAAAACACCCATTGTAGATCCGGACTAACTCTCTGGTAGGAAAAATTTTCATGATACTCCTCAATATTTTTAAAAATTTGTATTATAAATTAAAAAAAATTTTTGAAAAAGTATCTTGAAAAACTTTTTCCGGAATGTATTGGAATGCATTCTATGTATATAAATCTATAGATACGTTCTTTATAGCATTGACCTCTGCTACACGGCACGTTTAATCGGGTTTAATAACATCCGTAGTTATGAAATTAGTCAATCATAGCTGTTCCTCGGAAGAATGGAACGACTGTGATTGGCCAGTTTCATAACTACGGATGTTATTAAACCCGATTAAGGGTGTCGTGTAAATATAGTCAGTATGTTAAAACAAAAGGATTATTTTAATGAATAGAAAAATATGTTTCTACACAAAAAACGCAGTACTGCTTAAGGTGTGATCAGACTCGAGATTAAGATTAAGATTTGATTAGAATTTAACCAATCAAAGCAAGTTCACTAAACTTGAGATTGATTTTCTTTCTTCTGATTGGCTGCGTTCAGCAGAACGTTCGTTTTGCAACTGTTGGAAGTTTCTTTCGAGCTGATTGGATCATACTTTTAGATCTACAAGAATGGTCCTATCTCAGCAGACAATCATAAAACGGTTGCAAAACTGTTGAGTCTGCTTAACGCAGCTATTGATTAAATTCCAATCCAATCTCAATCTCTAGTCTGATCACGCCTTTAGGCCTTGCGCACAATAGAGAAAATATCAGGAATAGGAATAAATATTAAGTTTTCAACCTATCAGAAACCATGTATTCCGGTGTAACTGGTATCTGGTAGGTTGAAATCTTAATATTTATTCCTATTCCTGATATTTGTTCTGTTGTGCACAGGGCTTTATTGCGTGGCGGAAGTTGGCGCAGTAGCCAATCATTCTTTCGCTTTTATGGGAAAGCTAATTAAAGTGTAAAAATTCTATAAAATAACACGAACTGTAGATTTTAATGTAAATTTTTATGTTTTTTAATTCACGATAACGTATTTTAGAACTGCTTGATAATTGTATATAATTTTATAAAAGAATAAAATGAATTTGGATTGAAAAGGATTGACTTAACGTTCGCGAATACGTTTTTCTGAAGAAGTGAATCCGTTTCAATCCATCCTCGTTTACTGGAACGTTTCGAAACGCACCATAAGGGTCACTTTACGATTCGCCGATTAGCATAATTGGCCGATTAGTCCATTGGAATTGGCCAATCAATCTATCGTCAAACGAAATGATAAATGCAACTGGCTGCGTTCAGCAGAGAAAACTAATCAGTTAGCGCTTAGTGATTCTTTAAAACGATTGGTTCTTGCCTTTAGTTCTTTACCCCGGATTTACAATAGGGTTTTAAGTCTTAAGTCATAAGAAATGGGCGAATCACAGTCGATTATTCCCCTCGGATTCGACTATAATTGGTCAATTTCTTACGGCTTAGGTCTTAAAACCCTATTGTAGATCCGGGGTAATTGATCAATTCTTAGGCCTAATGTTCATGGATGCTAGAAAACGGTCCGAATTCTCGGATTGAGAAATGTGTAACCAATCAGCTTACAGTTTTTATAGAAAACCGGCAAGTTGATTGGCTGCACATTTCTCGATCCAAGAACTCGGACCGAGTTTTAGCATCATGGACATTGGGCTTTACAGGTTATAGCCAGTATAAATGCTCCCAACGTAAACATTAAACCGATAAATTAAACTGCTATTGACACTTCTGTAATCTGTGATCGTCGATTAATTTAATCAAAAGTTGGTGTCGTTAATAAACGATTAGGTTAAATGTGAAAGAGATTAAATAGATTAAAAATGCTGGAAAAGATAGTTCCATATACACAAAAATATCGGAAAGAATGGAAATCAGATCCATTACTCAAAGATTGAGTTGAAGCAGTTTCAGAGGATGTATATTCAGTTTCTTTTTTTGCAAATTTTTGTAAATGTACTTTGAAGGCACATCGTGGTCTTCTTACAGAGCATTCAAAAACCTCGAAACATGTTAAAACTGCTAAACTGTTTTCCAGTCGAAGACAATTAACATTATTACAATATCACAAAGATTCTACATATTCGTTCGAAACAGCTGTAACTGAAGTCAAAATGTTACTCTTTGTTATCTGTCATAGTACAATAAGATCTATTGATCATCTAAATGCACTTATTAACCCTATTTTTAAAGACAAAATGAATCAAATTAAAGTGCATAGATCAAAAACTACAGGAATTTTAAAAAATATTGCATCTAATTTTAGATCTGATTTAAGGAAAGATATAAGCGATAGCTTTATAGCCTTTTAATTGATGAGTCAATGGATATTGCAGTATTAAAACAGTTAGGAATTTGTATAATTTATTTTTCCAAGTTAAAGAGAAAAATTGTTTCCGCTTTTCTAAACTTGGAATTATTAGATGCACAATCTATTGTAAAGGAAATTACTCTAAGGCCGGAATCAGACTACGCATTGAAGATTGAGATTGAAGATTAAAGATTAAAATTTGACCAGTGAGGACAAAGGAATTTTAGCTCCTATTGTTTTGATTGGTCAAATTTCAATCTTTCAATCTTCAATATTCAATGCGTAGTCTGATTCCAGCCTTATGGAATACGGTCTTTCTATTCAGAAAATGCGTGGTATTGGAACAGACAATGCTCCGTTATGATAGGTACCCTCTTTATACTTTATTTTTATATATATTTAATCGTACGTTAAGTTAAAGACACATTTTTGTACATTTTCATTTTATTCTTTACCTAAATAAATATTTTATTAAATATAGATGTCAACAATGGTGTTTTCCGTAAACTGAAGGATGAAGTGCCTCATTTAATATTAAGTTTAGAAGTAATTAATAATGGATTCACCATGAAAACCAATTATATGTTTCATTGACTAAAAACTCTAAATTTCTAGGAAGTGTCTCTGCCACTGCATTTGAAACAGCTAACTGAATAGAATGGCACACAACGAATCAATATTAAATGATCTTACTGCCTTAAGTTTTTTGTGGGCCCTAATGCTCGTATTCATAGTCAGACCTTGTACTTAAGGCTTCCTTAAATTTATCTTTAGATGCTCAGTAGCCAATGAAATAGTTCGTGGAGCATCTAAAGATAAATTTAAGGAAG
>NW_017256190.1:629087-630032 GCF_001594055.1 Mycetomoellerius zeteki
CCGGCCTTAAGATACTAATACGGCTCTCCGATTGGTTCGTGCACTAGCTTAAGACCATCTCGAATCTTGAGCAACGTCTATGAATTCCGTCCTAGGAACCAATTATATTGAAGAATCACTAAGCGCTGATTAATTTTCTCTGCTGAATGCAGCCATTGGTCAATTTCAATGGACTAATCGGCCGATTACGCTAATCGGCGAATCGTAAAGTAACCCTAAGGGTGAAATCACACGGTGCGGAAAAAGACTGCGGAATAGAGAATGCGTCATTGAAGCAACCAATCAGCGCTATTCCGATTAGCGCTGAATAGCGTTGATTGGTTGCTTCAATGACGCATTCTCTATTCCGCAGTCTTTTTCCGCACCGTGTGATTTCACCCTAAGCCTATAGATCAGTTCATTGTAGTTGCACTCTATTGCCCTTCTTGCACTTAAAATGAAATAGGTCTAATTGGGACTAATTAAGTGCTAATAAGGAAAAGAGGGAAGATAAAAAAAGAGTTAAATAATAAGGACAAGTGTTATGCTTTATCTAAACCGAACTCTGATTCTTATTACTTTTATTTGCGGTCATCTGTCTACTTATTAGAATCCGCGCAAGCGCCACTTTCGCTGGATCTTGCACGCAGCACAGTGTTGCCACATCGAGGGATTTACCCCTAGATTCGGGGATTTCGAAGATTATCTGGGATCGGGGGATAGATTTAAGAAAACTTCGATTTTCTTCAATTTTCTAGGGATTTCATAGAAGGCATGATTCTTTTTAGAATTTTTACGTCGTCGTCGGAAAAGAAAAAACAAAGATCATGGCTGCGTTCCGAAATTCACTATCAGTACTGAAAATCTATAGTATATGTTACGCGCACTATAGATTTTCAGTAGATACTAGTAAGTTGGCAACATTAGCAGCAAATTTCAGAACGCAATCCATGTGCAAAAAGTGCA
>NW_017256190.1:630107-662264 GCF_001594055.1 Mycetomoellerius zeteki
AATAAGGTGAAAATTACAAAAGTGAGCAAATTCACTAGTTATTGACCAATTAAATTATGAGTATTCTAGTGAATTTGCTCACTTTTGTAATTTTCATCTTATTTCGAGATACATAATCGACCCCCTGATTGGTCAACGAAACATTTGCAACGTTAGTGGATCGTACGGTGCAATTCGCATCTATATCAATGGCTGCGTTCAGCAGACTCAACAGTTTTGCAACCGTTTTATGATTGTCTGCTGAGATAGGACCATTCTTCTAGATCTAAAAGTATGATCCAATTAGCGCGAAGGAAACTTCCAACAGTTGCAAAACAAACGTTCTGCTGAACGCAGCCATTGTCTGTTGAGATAGGACCATTCTTCTAGATCTAAAAGTATGATCCAATTAGCGCGAAGGAAACTTCCAACAGTTGCAAAACAAACGTTCTGCTGAACGCAGCCTATCTGTGTAGGACATGTAAACATATGTCATGTACATGATATGTTTGTGTTGTTGAGTTGAGACGAATGTATTTTGTTCTCTTTGATACACCGATAACCGTTTAAGAATATCCTTCATATCAAATATTTGCTATATTTTACTCGGATGCGCGAGAAAAAAAGTCGTTAAGTTTTGGAGATTGGGATTTTAATCTCAATTTAGGGATAAAATATTAAGATTTTCCCATGTGGCAACACTGCACGCAGCACGAGGGGATCGAGAGGTAGAGTATCGTGAGCACGCGATAGCGGCGAAGCTCGTGTTCGTTTGCTTGTTGATGACTAGATGATTCATTAATTGTTCTCCTATCGCCGAATCGTCATCGGAAGAAATAAATCTTCACGTTAACGAGAAAGAAGAGGAATTCCATTCGACGGCGATGCGTAACTTTACACCGACAAGATAGCTTACACGCGACACGTGCTGCATGTGCTCGAGTACACCAAAGGGTTGAGGATCTACGTGAGAAAACGATGTGATACAGTTGCTATTTCCCGTAGGTCGCACGAAGGACGTGAAAAGTAAAGCTGAAATTGTCGCGAAGTCGAAAGATTGACGGCACCGTCCCGGCGAGGTCCACGGTCACCCCGTGCGACGATACATCGGCGACGATTGCGTCAAATACGAGTATCTGGGGGACTATCGGCAACACCTCGCGTGAGTCTCGACCTTTATCTCAATTGTATTTACTAACTGTAACCTTCAGACCCACATTCTTTTGCTGTGATAATAAACCTAACCTAACCTAACCCTAACCCTAACCTAACTTATGCGTGCATGTAAACACGAGCCTCGGCGCGCTTCGGCGAAAATTTTAATATATAGATTTTTCAATTTTACTTTATGGTAAAAAACATAAAATAGGAGATTGTATACTACTAATAAATTTATGTGCATGTCAATCTTGTCAACGAAAGCGTTAAAAGGTATTTTATTAGAACAAACTTGAAGTGAACTTGTTTCTCTATTTTAGTATACACTGACAACAATTTAAAGTGTCACTTTGGTTTACCATGTTGTAAATAAAAAAAAATATTTTATTAAATAACACAAGAATACTTGTTTACTTTCTCTATTTTTAAGAAATTTTTTTTTTTTTCAGTGAATGTCTTAAGTTTTTTTTTCACGTTGAAGAGAAAAAATGAACCATGCAAGAAATTCAGTCTGAGATATAGAAAAAGAGTCTATGGTGATTTCATCTTTGTTTAACATTGGCACACAATGAGGATGTAATATTACACTGGGACATCTGTGTCTCATGCTTGAAAGTTTTCTAATATTAAAAAAAAGAGGAAAGAGATGAACTGTACAAGAAGTTTAGCTAAAAAGAACAAGTCTAGACTTAAACATATTTACTAGCAAGTGCACATGTTAGGAACAGCAAGCAAGTTTGATTTTATTTCTTTCTCCAAAATATCAAGTATTTATATATATTTATTAAGTTTTCTTCCTCACCTGTTCGTCACGAGATGGCACGTTTTCTAGATATTCCGTCATCTCAGGTTTCTGAGAATCAGCTATCGCCAATACTGACACGCAGCCGTCGACTGTCCCCAAAACAATGCTCTTACCATCATGCGTGCTATCGATGGCACTTAGTTCAGCCTGTACTCTGTAATTTGCTATTATTTCACAGTCTGAAGATCTGTGAAATTTACATACAGATAATATATTCTAAATGTACTCAGTATATAGACACAAATAAGATTTGAACGAAATCTCGAAGTATCTTTCTATGATTTTACAGATTAGCCTTGCTATCCTTGAATACTTGCCTGAAGACTCTGATTGTTTTTCGACCACTATGATAATACAACACATACTCATCTGTACGATTAAACATTGATATAACAGTAAATACTCCTTCAGCCACCTTGGGTATATAGGTTTTCACGCTTGTACCTTTCTTTAATTCTATGAGTTCGAGACCACCTCTAAAATATATATATATATATACATATATATATATTTAGTCGCCTTGTAATAGAATACATAATTAAAAATATGAATAATGTTTGCTCACCTGCTAGGCGCGTATAAAGTGTATTTGCCATCCTTGCTGATGTTTCCGCTCCATTTTGGAATCGTACGTATAATCTTTTTCTTGTTAATGTCAAGAATTGTACCTTTATCGGAACCAATGATACCTACCCATTGGGGTTTGTTAGGCATCGGTGTAATACATACAATATCCTATTAATATAAATTTTTTTAGCAACATTATATACTTCATTTCACTGTGGCTTAAATTTATGACAAACTAAATGTTTGCCAAATATTTATCTTCATTTGAGTTATGTTTAAAATTATTTCGCCATGATATAATAATTGGTTTGCCCATAAGGGAGCTCATTACCTTAAATCCGGGTAACTTTATAGGTATTTTGCTGATCAGTGCTCCTGTTTTCGCACTATAAATTATAATGCAATCCCTGCTGCCTTTGTCAGCCGCTGGTACCGCCAGAAAAGCGTCATCTGATGTTATCACCACTTGTCGAAAGGGTGTACTGGTATTACTTCTTACAGGATATTCCAAAGAGAATATTGTTCTACCATCTAATACAAGACATGTACTTATTAAAACTTCTCCCAAGATATTCGCATTGTATGAAATTGTCGAAAATTCCCTTACCAGGAATACTTCTCACAACGAGAGTCGCCGTAGTTCGCACGTTTTCTACTCCTGTAAGATTATTCGGTCTTGAAACGGCTATGAACTTCGACGACTTTTCTATCAATGTTAACTGCTTGACATTCTTTTGCTCCTCCTTGAACAAAACTTGCTCCGTAATTCTATTCCAAATGAGAACATTACCCGATTCCGTCGACACGATATACCTGAAATGAAAATTACTCTTGATTCTATCAAGCTCTTTTCGATTAAACTCCATTGTACATCACGATAAAAAAATCCAATTCCACTAATCACAATTTGATGAGATTAAATTAAATGAAATTAACTTACTTGCTGTCCTGCGTAATGCAAGCGTGTGTAACAATTGCTCCCAGTGGACTGTCGGCCAGCTTCGATATTAATCTACCCGTTAATAAATCCCAAACACCCACGCAATCTCTGGTAACCGTAACGGCCAAGTTACCCTTCTCAGCCAAACTGTTTTACAATATACAAAGTGAATCACGCAATTCCAATTTCTGTTTCTTCTTTACAGAATTACCTTAACATGTCTATCTGCAGTTCGTGCCTGTCGATGACGTGAACTTGCTCGAAAATATTGTTGATATTCCACACTTTGACGCTTCTATCAATGCTCGATGTTACAACGCTATTCCAATTTCCGACGGTCAACGCTTCCAATTGAATGATCCTTGCAAAGTGCGCATCTAGTATCTTTACCAAATCAGACGTCTCGAGCGACCAAACGTACAGATTTTTCCTAGAAAGAAAATTAAGTTCATGTAACTTTGTCCTTTTTTTATAATTTTTTTTTATAATTTTATAATTTTTTTATAATTTTATAATAGAATATTCGAAAATACATGGAAAAAAAATTGATTCTCTATTAAAATTATACTCCTTTATTTTAATTTTTAGAATTTTGAATTTATTTATAATCTCGAGTTAAGCTCTTGTTACATTACAATTAACAGAATAAGGTTTTGTCATTTCTTTGCATTTTGAAATACAAAATTTATTTGTATCCTTTCCTCTTTTATTCATAATTCAAATAATCGTTTATATCTCGATGTATTTTTTTTTTATAAAATTATTAGATTAAATTTGATATTGAATCAGCGGCGCATAAATGTTTATTATTAAATTATCTCTATTAAATTATCTATTCATAAGGTTTCCCAGTTTTATTTTCTCTCGCCATCTGTAAAACTTCAAGCTAAATAAAAACGACGACAGTTCTCAGATGACGCACACCTTACACCAGCAACAGCATAATTCTTGGTGCCGCTGACCATAACAGAGTTCGAACACATCATTCGTGTATTGATATTCCTGACTCCGTTCGGCAACATTAAAACATGCGCGTCGCTTTTACTTTCCAGAAACCACACGATGAACCCATTTCCGGTCGTCGCCAAGAGCATTTCTTCCTCCCTATCCAACTTCAGCTGTAACAGATACTCCACGTCGTCATTGTACGCTCGCGGCATGTCGAAAACTTTTTCCCAGTAAGATGAGGTCTCATCGCTTTTGTATTTCGTGATTCTGTAATCGTCCTTGTTCGTACACACATACAAAATATCCTTGTCCTTGGTCATGACCAAAGCACTGAAAAAATCCATAACAATCTTCTGTTATTGTGCTCTTTCAACACTAACCGCTGTTAATAACAATTCTGAATTAGAAAGGGTACGTAATAGTCAAATATAAAATTTAATATAATTTAAGATATAAAATGTATTATACTCTGTAAATTGTGATTAAATTCTTTGTCCTTGTTTAATTTAATAACAGTTCTGTCTTTTCACCTGTGAAACTGGAACGGATCCAATGATGTCTTCTTCCTGTAAGTATGCAAAAGCATACGTGTGTCGTCGAGACTCCCCGACCAGAATACAATTCTGTAGAGATCCAGATTCGTATATTCCACATCTATAAGGAAACGCAAGAATGAGAATCACACGATGTAGGAAATATATGTTCAATATAATGTACATTCAATATAATGATCTATTTCTTACACAAAATCGGCCATTTGTTGGAATCTTCGGGGTTGCTGTGAGTATCAAGCAGGTTTCCCCGCAAGTCGAATCTGCACCAGCCTAACTTCCCATAGATAAAGGCGTACTGATTCATCAGATGCACGCCGGCTACTGTATCCCCATTCGGTAAAGGATTATCGATGACGACGAATTCGCTCGTCAGGGTGTTCAAAACGACACTCTACAGAAAATCATGCGTCATGAAATACCTAATTGGAAACTGAATTTTTAATTAATTCAAAACTTTCCTCAACGAAAACGTCGAAACATTTAGAAACTCTGAGTTAATATAATAAAAGGACTTATTATAATTAAGTTTCAGACGTAAACATGAAAAGTAAAATTCATTTAACTTTAAGTTGAGAAAAAAGTTAAATTTTTCTATTTTCTCAAAAATCAGTTTGTCAGAAAATCAGATTATTGATTTACTTGATAATTGGTCGTAAAAGCTGCAGCGTATCTATTGTCAGGGCTTAAGACTAATCGTTGCATTATACCCTCCACGCCGGGATTGACATCCCTAGTCATGTCGCTGGTACTCAAATCCCAGGTGATAAATTTATTGGATATCGATACGATGTAGCGATAATCCGACGTTAAGCAAAATCCGAATACCGCGAACTGATGACCTTCCAACGAATACTGGAAAATGATGTCATGTTTTAAAGATATTCCTCTAACAAATAAATTATATAGCTCCGCGAAGACAAGAGATTTTTTTAATATGTCGTAGCAATATATAATTTTTACAATTTATTGGAGAAAACGGCACAGAGTCTTCTAACTAAATAATTTGTATCAAATAATTTGCTGTGTAAATGAATATATGGATTACTTTCAACGGTCCACCTGGTGTGTGCAGACAGTGATAGAGAGGAAGCAGAGCGCAATTCTTAACACCGTCATGATCACACGCTCGGAGCAACATTCTCACATTAACATTTGCACCGATCTCCGGCAACAATCGACCGATCAATTGCGGCGCAAGCATATCAGGATGATTTCCCAAGATCGCACCGCCTAATCTCAGAGCATCAGCAACTAACATAAGTTCTCTGGAAAGATATTCTGGATATTAAGAATATCAAATAATAGTACCAATTATTATCTATAAATATTTGTGAAAAAATTGAAATATCTAAATCGAGACATCCAAAAGTTAGAATATCTGACAAATTAAGATATCATTAAAACTCTTGTGTTGTCCGAAAAAGTATTTTATCTCTCTGGCTTACCTAACGAAACTTTGGTTGTCAACAAAGTTACACGCGTCTTCGAAATCAGAAAGCACAGCTTGCAAGGGGCAAGAGCTTAGCTTAGCGTGTAGCCACTCATAATTGAATAAAACATTTTCGAAGAGATCCTTAAAGCGCCTTGCTCTTACCAAGTGAAATGGTAATTCGCCAAACTTTAATCGTAAAACAAAAAATAAGTATGTTTAGCAATCATCTTTATTATAGCATTTTTCGTAGTACCTTTCGTAAATTATATCTTGAAATAGTTCCCTCCTTTGAATAAAACGCTAATGGTTGCTCCGGCACTTTCCTGTCCGCCACACCTTCCTTGTCTGTTAAATTGAATCTATAAATTGAAATATGTAAAATTTATTGCTTTATACAATGTTTCTTTAATAGTTAGTAAAATCAGCTTTTCCCTTGGATTCAATTTTTTAATATGATATATTTTTTCAAGCTAAATCATTAATTCCATTATTTAAAAAATAAAAAGCTAAATCTTTGTATATGAGTTTGTGAAAATTATTCTTCTGTTTTCGCCTTGATGAAGTAATACACTGAAATTCAAGATGTTATTTATCATAATAATGTCATCATTTACCGATGTCTCTGTATCTCGGTATACTTGAAAGGCTTCGGTTTGCCGCCTCCCCAAATTCCCAGATAGTAGTCCGCAATCATTGAGTGAAAATACATTGCCATGTTCATGTTCTTAAAGTATCGCTCTTTGGCCGTGTCCCTGAATTGTCTATGGTACCAGTTTAATACGCTCACACCATCCGCTTCTCTTTCACTCAGGTAATTGGGCAGGTCGTTCCGTATTCTAGTCCAAAGCAGAGGTGGGATGCGTCTCACCGGTGGCAAATGGTACTGGTAAACATCGTCGAGAACCTTATCGTCCAAGGAAATCAGATCCTCAAGCTCAGACTCCGACAAGCCGGACTTGGCAGCCGTGATATAAGCCAAAGCGTGGAAGACCAAGATCTTGCCATGCTGCTTCTCGATTCTCTCAAACAGCATCATTATGCTATCCATCACTGTGCTAGCTAAGTGTGTGTCCGCCGGTTTTGTGTAGCTACGCCATCGACAAATCTCTGCGAACACAAGCTTCACAAAGATCGGTAGGGAACATTTCGATATAGCGTTCGCCACCAAACGCCATTGATAGTTATTCAGATCCCTCCTGGCTGTTTTCATCCACATTCTGCAAGAATTGTAAATAACATACAAGTTTCAAAACAGGCAATATTTTTTTATCAATTTAAAGAAAATCTTTTTCTTAAAAATTCTAACAATATTAATGATCATTTCTTCACCTTATCACATCCGTAGCTAAATCCTCACCCAAGGCAGTTACCTCGATGAAGCTTTCTTCGGTGTCTATCATCCTACGTAGCAACTGATAATCTCTCGAAATCACTGGATTCGATTCCTCCGCTGCGCAGGATAAAATCATCTGAAAAATATATGTATACGTTAATCGAAGTTAAAAACTGTTTTCATATAGAATCGACACGAATATAAGCTTTCTCTTAAAAGCTTTTTCTTTCTTAATGTGTTTCCTTTTGTAATTTATTTTCTTTTATTATATTCACATTATTTCATGACTGCATTCACACTTACCTTACAGTTTGGTGGTAGTCTTGTAGGCAACCACGATAATTTGTTACCCTGTACACCTGTCAGCTGATCGACACTATCCAGAAACAGCAGAATAGGCTGTTGGGTGTTAGCTAAGGTCAACAAATATTTAAAGTAGGCTGTGAGCGGCACCAGGTCGTCTGGGATTTCTTCAAACGATAATCCATAATTGTATGAGATCTGAAAATAACGATAAAAACGTTTCATTATTATCTTTCAAAGCAGAGAAGTATAAATAATACTCACTTGTTGACAGATTGAGATCAACGTGGGCGTGAGCGCACTGCTGTCTGGAGTAGTGCCGAGAAACCGAATTATGCTGATCGGTTTCTTACCAGTCAGCCAGGTACTGCTCGTCAAACCCGCGCTCTTCGCTAAAAGGGATGTCTTCCCGCATCCTCCTTCTCCGTATAACACTAATGGCTTATCGCTGTCGCCTAGCATGTAATTTTTTATCCTCTCTAGCGTGTCCTCGCGTCCGTAAAATACCTGTGAATGTGATAAGCTTGTCAGTCTTATTTTTTTTTTAATTTCGCTTCTAACTTTATTTAAAAGAGCATAATCACAAATACAAATTAATTTAATACTTAACATATTATATTTCAACTAAATTTAAAATCTTGATAAATTTCTACCTTTACAGAATTATTGCAGGCGTGCAGGTGTTGCAAAATCTCGGTTATTATTTGTCCCTGCGCGGAATTGTCTTCCTTCCTCATGGCGCGGTCTACAAGCTTCACTATGTTTCTGTAAAAGTGAGTGATGAAGTGCTGAAGGTACTCGCCATGGGTTTCAGGATCCAGACCCTCTCTTCCTATCCACTCGACCGTGTACCTGCATAAACCAAAGTAATTACAACAAAAATATCTTATTGTGTATTTTCGGGAAAGGAGAAAGTACCTCTGCAGATTCGTGCTCTCGATTTTATTCGGTAGCCGTTCATCTCTAAGATCGGCCAACAATTTCGAGGCTTCATTGTCTAAACTTCTGTTGGCTATATCCAGAAACAAACTGGCCTTCCTTAGATTTTGGAGATTAATGTTGTTTATATACCGCACGTATGCCAGGCAATGGTTTTTTGTATTTTTAACATTCAGCACGCCATTAATCACTTCCCGTTCGGTCACTGTTTCAGGATTCATTATTATTATATTAAGGTTTTATTATAATATAAATATATGTATGATATGTGTGTAATATTTGAATATCGTCCCAAAAATATTTCGGCTTTAGTATTAATGATTAAAAATTTTAGACTATTATTATATTGGGAGACAATTTTAATATTATATTTTTTTAATGTAATATTTTTAAAATTGTATGAAAAGTGTTATCTTTATCAACAGAGACATGTAAAATTTATTATTTTTTATTATTTTATTTTATCGGTGTGTATATATATATATACTTTATATTAAGACCGAACTATTTATTATATATGTCTATTGGGTCTCTCTTACCAGACATGAAATAATTATGCATTGTATCTTTGTCAAACTTCCCGGAATTAAATAAAGATTGCGCGCCCTTTCTAAACAATTTTTGCATTTTGCACATAGTGTCCCACCAAATTGCTTGATCTTCTTGTTGCAGTTTAGGTATTCTCTTAAAAATATACAAACAGATATAATTACAAGAAAAAAATACTTGCATAATGTAAATAATTGATAGTCGCTGAATTAAATAAGTGGAATTACTAAACTAGCTAAAAGTTATTTACTTTATTATTAAAATTTTTAAGGATAGATGAGATCGGTTGCAATATACTTGTAGGTGGCACAGCATTGCTATCCTTCTTGTACCACTTGTCCAGAAGACTAACGTCCATTCCTTGACCGTCCAATTCTGTCCTTAACATCTCTAATTCTGAACTGAGAACGTATGTTGGTATAGGACGATATCCATACTTTTGTCCAAGAAATACCTGTATATATGAAATTTTTATTATGTTATAAATTATTAATTTATTGATTTATTATATTAGTTTCTTGTAAATAAAATACGCTTGATATGCTTAATTCTGAAGTTTAAAGACAGTTTGATTCTCTACTGGAAGACTGGATACAATTCTGAAGTTAAATATATATTAACTCTCGATAAATAATTTGAGCAATGGAGGATTAAATCATTTAAATTAAAGAGCAAATTACTGACAACGAAATTGGGTCCCATGGACAGTCTCTGACAATTTTCTATTTCTCTCATACACAGCTCTGTAGTCATATGATCGTCAGTGGCTTCATCACGTACACCCCATCTCATATCAACCACCTGCGAAAAGGAGTTTAACCATAACGTAAGGCAAATTTTGATTTTTTTAAAATAATACAATATGTTAGTTTATATTATTATTAACCAGAAAAAAATTAATTAGACAAAATACGATAATAACGATTTATACATCTAATTTTGTCGATTATTCAAATCTATTAAATTATATAATATACAATATATATATATGTGTGTGTATGTATGTGTGTGTGTGTGTGTGTGTGTGTGTGTGAGACCTAAATGTAATTATCAAGTTATTCGATTCCTATCAAGGATCAACATGAAAAGGTCGAGTCATATACGTATGTTACTGGTACCTGGCACCGTGAAAATCAATTTCTCTATTCAAGATGTATAACTCATGTTTTACTATGTATATCTAAGTATATCAGTCTGCTAAATAATTTGTTTCAATGAAATAATCCTACCTGAAACTCTAAACCATGTTTTTCTCTGCAATAGTCTTTAAGTTTGGGATAGCACTGAGCCATCAAAGTATTTCTTTCCATTGTTGTATCTGAAATATAATAAAATATATATAATCAATAAATATAGTGCTATTTCATATTGCATTATGTCATTTTATATTACTTTTCTGTTTCTTTCAAACTTTTTAACATTAAATTTTCTATTACACTTATTTTATTATTTCTTGTGAGACTATTAATAGCTTACCAGTAAAGGTCGAGCTTGTAAATATCCGCACAATTTTCGAACTGACAGGTGGTAAGGATTTCAAGGATCCCGAAAAAATTGAATCAATCGTTGTTTCATCCATGTTCTTAATGTGCCTTGATCTTTGAATTAAAAATTGAAATCAGTCGAGATTGCATGTCATCACTTGTAGCAATACCAGCAAACTGAAACCTGCATTGCGTTTCCAGTGTCTTATACATCTATAATAAAAAGTATAGTATCTCGTGAACTACATGGAGTTTGTAGGACATCTTTGTTCGGGAGTGTTTTATATCATAGAATTCTTATATCGCCTACTATAACTTGCATATTATCTTATATTATGCTACTACAAAAAGTCAACAAATTACATAGTAATATTCTTTTTTTAAATATATGTTATACAAATGAAAAAAAGATTCTATTACTGATCAAAGTGGTTGCTAAGGCTTGTTTACACAATATAGAATCATTGATTTTAAGACATATATCTATATTCCTTTAGCTCAACATTTGTGAGAAATAAATATTTTTGTATTAGATATTTAATATTTGATTATAAATTTATTATGTATGCTTTATATTAACGAGTAGCATAAGACAATTCTTGTTCAAATCTTCAAAAATTGGACTTTAAAAATATAAAAGAGAAAAGTACTTTATGTAGCAATTACACGCATCACATTTATACATATATTTAGTTTTAATTTAAATTTTCTTGCACTTTTCTACATGTATGTATTTGATTTTTAGATCTTCTAATGGACTGTCTATAGTATTTACAAGAATCTTTTATAACGATTAAAATGGCACCTGATCCAGTAACACAAATGAACACATATCGTTCATACGTCACCATGTTGGCTGATCCAGTTTCAAAAGATGAGCTGAAATTGAAAGCAGCCCAAGAATTATCAGAAAACTTTGAGGTATATGAACTATCATACAAATATCAAGATTATTCATGCAGCATAATAGTCATTAACTATCTTTCGAAAGAAATTGTATATATTTAATTATATTAATTATAATAATATATTAAATTAATTGTAGATCATTATGTGTTCATCACAATATGCGGGATTTCTCGACCATATGATGAAGATCTTTATGAAGATATTGCAAGAGGGAGAGCCGCACTTTATATCAGAATACAATATTCAACAAGTTCGAAAACTAATTTTGGAAATGATACACAGATTACCAAGCAATGAATATTTACGTCCGTATGTTAGGCAAATTTTGACTCTTATATTCAAATTACTAGAAACAGATAATGAAGAAAACGTGTTGGTGTGTTTACGCATCATAATCGATCTTCATAAACAATATAAACCGACATTTAATCCAGAAGTGAGTAATAATGTATATATGTACCACTTTATTGTTTTGAATTACAATTCACCTTATATTCCTTTATTCACAATTTTTAAACGCTTCAAGCTCTCTTAATCTTTTATAATCAAAGAGATATATATATATATATAACATGAGAAGTTCAAATTGAAACTAATTTGAATTTAAGACTCCGGAGTCTCGCTGATTAGGAATCAATCAGTTTCACATAAAAGCCATGTATTATCCTACTCATTTATTTTATTTCCAAAGTATTGTTTTAATCATTTTTTCTTTTCCCTCTATAGATTCAATATTTCCTTCAATTTGTCAAGTCGGTGTATAGCGAATTACCAAAAAATTTATCAAAAATATTTGAGCCGCGTCCTCCTCTACGTGTGAAAGATTTGTCAGAAATTAATATAGAAGCTCTATTGAAGGAAACGTTCACGATTACAGCGATACAAAGCGAAAAGAAAGCTGCGGATGGTACTGTTGTGACTGTAAGTACATTCCTTACTTATTTGATTCCATTGTAGAATTCGTATATAGATGACGCATGATTGAAAGTACACGACATAAATCAATGGGGAAAAAAAAGAAAAAAAATGAAATCAATTATATGTTTTATTATTTTCAGTATAATTTGATTCCGAAAGCAGTACTGTCCCTCAAGGTGCTTCAAGAATTACCAATAATTGTAGTTTTATTAAATCAATTATATAAGCAGAATGTACACCAGGATGTATCAGATTTTGTTCCAATTGTGATAACGACTATATCGCTCCAACCTAGTCTCCAGCATCGAACATCACCTGGATTCAATAAGGAGGTTTTCGTTGACTTTATGGGCGCACAAGTTAAAACACTTTCATTTCTCGCCTACGTCATGAGATTTTATCAAGACTTAATATCGCAAAATAGTACGATGTTGGTCAAAGGTATACTTGGCTTATTTACTCTCTGTCCGATGGAAGTAGCCCACTTACGAAAGGAACTCGTCATAGCTTCACGTCACATACTAGCTACGGATCTACGAAATCATTTCATTCCTCATATGGAGATCTTTTTTAACGAGGATATTTTTATCGGCCACGGTTGGACCGCTCACGAGGCCTTGAGACCTTTAGCTTATTCCACACTCGCTGATTTAGTACATCATGTTAGGCTTCAGTTGCCCCTCAGTGACGTGTCCAGAGCGGTGCATTTGTATGGCAAGAATTTGCTTGATCAAACCTTACCCACAGCTGTTCAGATGGTTTCTTGTAAGTTACTGATGAACCTGGTGGATACAGTTAGGCAAAGGTCTGATGCGGAGAACAGCACACAAGGACGCGAACTGTTGATACGTATACTGTTAGTTTTCGTTCTGAAATTTAAAACCATTGCCAAGATCTATATTCCAATTCTGCGAAACAAAACGAAACAGTTACGGCCAGCCGTAGCAGACAATACGACCGAGGATACAAAACCATGTCTCGACGTAAGTGAGGAGAAAGAACCGCCAAAATCGAAGTTTGGTTTTCCGACTTCACAGGCGATGAGCTACAATGTGGCGGATTACAGAAATCTAGTGAAGAGTTTAGTACACGGTACTAAAGCTATAACATCTAATTGCATCAACAATCGAAACAACGAGGTGCCGCAAACTAATCAGCTTCAGCCGAAAGAGACTTTGATTTATATACAACTTGTTAAGTGGGCTTTACCGGCTCTAGACATCTATACGATAGGACCACCAGCTATAGGCGTTCCCGCGCAGCCAAGCAGACCGATGCAATCCCAAACTATACGGACACGAGAAGAAAAGGAAGTGTTAGATCTTTTCGGCAATGTATTCACACAAATGAACCCTCAAACATTCCAAGAAATCTTTTCCGTATCCATAGACTATATGGTCGAAAGAATATTCAAAAACTGCGCTTTGCAGATAATTGGAAGTTCATTCTTGTCGAGCCACACTGTTTCTTCGACGTTTGCAACAATATTAGTGGAATATTTACTTGAACGAATGAGCGAAATGGGCTCAAACGTGGAACGGAGTAACCTGTATTTAAAATTGTTCAAGCTTGTTTTTGGCAGCGTATCGCTATTTCCTGCCGAAAATGAGCATATGTTGCGGCCACATTTGAACCTAATCGTAAATCGTGCCATGGAGCTAGCAATGTCAGCAAAGGAACCGTACAATTATTTTCTGTTGCTGCGTGCATTGTTTCGATCTATAGGTGGTGGCTCTCACGACTTATTGTATCAAGAATTCTTACCTTTGCTTCCTAATATGCTGGAAGGACTGAATAGACTACAATCTGGCTTACATAGACAACATATGAAAGATCTCTTTGTCGAACTGTGCTTAACTGTACCTGTGCGTCTTAGTTCTTTATTACCGTATCTTCCGATGTTAATGGATCCCTTGGTCTCTGCTCTCAATGGAAGTTATTGTCTAGTAAGCCAAGGTCTTCGTACTTTAGAATTATGCGTTGACAATCTTCAGCCGGATTTTTTGTATGAACATATACAACCGATTCGTGCCGAATTAATGCAAGCACTCTGGAGGACACTACACAATTCTAACGATCAAGGTGTTGTCGCCTTCCGAGTTCTTGGTAAATTTGGTGGTGGAAATCGAAGAATGATGATTGAGCCGCAAAAATTGGAATACAACGATCGTGAAACCAATTCTCCTAACGTAGTAGTTTACTTCCAAGGGCTATCCCAACCAATCGATTTTCCAATGGAAAAAGTAATCGAGGCTGCGTTCAATGCATTGAAATCCAACACGACAGATATGTTCTACCGTAAGCAATGTTGGGAAATCATATATTGCTACTTGGCCGCGTCCTTAAGAATGGACGATGCCGCTTATCTGTGGTACGACTTGTTTACGCATCCGAGTTTTAAAGAAGGAGAGATACCGCCTCAACAAGGACCACACTATAAATGCTTCGATACTGTGGCGCGAAACGTTCAGCAGACAGCATTGACTGGCATGTTTGTTGCAGTCGAAATCAAAGAATTGAGACCTTCGGTTCTCGCCACTGTCGTTGCCGTCGTGAGACATTATACGATGATTGCAATTGCGCAACAGGCTGGTTTATTCAGTTGGACGGATAAAGAAATCCGAAAGGATATACAAGGTCAAGACCCATTTGTTCTGATCGATGCTCTTGCCGTCATAATGGGTCACGATGAGAGAGAGCTATATAAAGCGGGATACTTGACGCTTGTTTTGATATTAGAAACAGCAACGAATATTCTGGGTTCCAAAGAACGAGCTTGCCAATTGCCCTTCATGGAGTATCTAGCGGAAAGAATGTGTTCGCTGTGTTACGAGCGCGCCTGGTACGCCAAACTTGGTGGTTGCATAGCGATAAAGTTTCTATTCGAACGAATGGCTACTAAATGGGTTCTTAATCACTTATTTGTCTTTCTGAAGGCTCTCATTTTTGTGATGATGGATTTAACCGACGAGGTGTCTAACGGTGCTATCGACATGGCAAAAGAAAATCTAGAAAAAATGCTAAGAGTCTGTGTGAATCCTGGAATTCAAGAGGGTAACATGGAATTGATAGAAGCGCAAAACAAGAGCTTGTACGAAGTCACCCGTGAACTGGTCAAGCAAGTGACATCGCCGCACACGATCGTGCGTGAACAAGCTATGGCCTCGATACGTCAGCTCGCCGAGATACAAAACAAATCGGTGACGGAAGTTATGGAGCCGCATAAGGAAGTTTTAGCAGATGTGATACCACCCAAGAAGCATCTTTTGAGGCATCAACCGACAAACGCACAAATCGGCTTGATGGATGGTAATACATTCTGCACCACTTTGAATCCGCGTCTTTTTACTATTGATTTAACTATCATGGAGCACAAGATATTCTTCCAAGAAGTGGTGGGTATCTGCGACGCGGATGAGGCCACTCTCAATAAATTTGCTTGTTATAAATCGATTTCGAATCTAATGCCCGTAAGAAAATCGGCATTACGAGCGCTCGCAGCCTGTCATTACATTGTTGGCTATCGAGAAAAGATACTCGCGGTTTTATACAGAGCTTTGGAGAGACCGCATGCTGAGTTGCAGGAGACAGCTTTTGAGTGCATGAAAACATTCATTGCTGGTTATCAGCTCGACATGGAATCTGTTCATACAATGATGCGACCTATGTTATTGACATTAGGTGACCATAGAAACCTGAGCTTGAATTGCGTCAGGAGGCTATCATATCTGACGCAGCTCTTCCCAAGCACTTTCAGCGTCACTCTATGTGAGCAAATGTTGCAACATGTGAAGAAGTTTTTGGAAAATTTGATTCAATCTCATAAAGGTATATCGAAATCCGGTGAAAATGAGCAAAAAATTACCATCATTATAGGAATATATCACGACATTCCGGCATCGTTACCCAAGTTTAATGACGCGCTTTGTAGACTCATTTTACAAACTGAAAAATCACTGCTAGTTGAAGTATCCAATCCTTTTAAAGAACCTCTGATGAAGTGTCTTTTACGTTATCCAACGGATGCACTCAATCTATTTCTTCATGATAGCAATATCAAAGATCAACAATGGAGCAGGTATCTAGAGTATCTTATTAGCCACAAGAACGGTAAACCATTTCGTGATATCTTACACAACAGCACAGCACGCCTTGTCACGATGCTGCTCGCTCACTCGCAAACAAATTCCAATTTGACTCACATGGAAAAGAGCGAAGTGCAGTATCGAGCGATCAAGATCATTGGTATACTTATCAAGTACGACGAACAATGGTTATCCACTCAGAATCAATTAGTAGGAGCATTAAAGCAAATCTGGTACAACGATGACTACCAAGCATTACACAAAAAAGTCGAAGGCGTCGAATACTGTCATTGGAAAGAACCAAAGCACATTGTCAAGATTCTCCTGCATTTTTTCCGTCATCAACCAAACGATATTGATCTACTGTTCCAACTGCTTCGGGCCACGTGCGACCGGTTTGTGCCAGACTTTCAGTTCCTGAGAGATTTTCTAGAAAACACAGTGGCGCAGGAATACACAGTCGAATGGAAACGAAGTGCTTTCTTCCGTTTCGTTGAACATTTTCCCACGAACAACATGTCACAGGAGTTGAAGGCTAACGTTCTGCAACTGATTATAATTCCATGTTTTGCAGTAAGCTTTGAGCGCGGCGAAGGTACAAAATTGGTTGGAGGTGCACCGATGCCTTATCAAGATAATCCTGAGAATGTAGTATCGGTATTTATTAGCAAAATAATTGATCCGGATAATCCATTTGGTTCCGCCGATTGTGTCCGTATCTCTTTATTACAATTTTCGTGTCTTTTGGTAGAACAAGCGTCTCAGCACATTCATGATGTTACTAATAAAAGGCAAGGAAATAAGTTACGTCGCTTAATGACGTTCGCCTGGCCTTGCCTGTTAGGCAAGAATTGTGTAGATCCGACTACTAGATATCACGGTCATCTTCTTCTTAGTCACATAATTGCTAAATTTGCTATTCACAAACGCATAGTCTTACAAGTATTTCATAGCTTGCTAAAGGCGCATGCCGTGGATGCGCGTAATGTTGTACGGCAAGCATTGGAAATACTGACACCTGCAATGCCTGTGCGTATGGAAGATGGTAATACTATGTTAACACACTGGACAAAAAAAATTATTGTAGAAGAGGGTCATTCAATGCAACAATTATCTCATATCTTACAACTAGTTGTAAGACACTACAAAGTTTACTATCCAGTCAGGCACCATCTGGTTCAGCATATAGTAAATTCGGTTCAACGTATAGGATGCACTCCGACCGCTACCATAGAACATAGACGATTAGCTGTTGAATTAGCAGAAGTCATTATAAAGTGGGAACTGTATAGAATCAAGGAAGAAGCTGAAGCCACAGAATCTAACAGAGTGGTCGTTAGTCAGACGTGTATGAAACGCACGATTATCGATGATCCTTCTGGTAAACGCCTGAGCTCACAGACGCCATCCGGTAATAGTCCAGTGCCTCTTATTCTACCCAGAATGGAACCGGGATCGACAAAACCTATTGAGAGAGCTCACGCGGATGCCGTCCTGAATTTCTTACTACGCTTGGCTTGTCAAGTGAATGACGTGACGACCATTCATGGTAATCCAGGCGAGCAATTATCCAGACGTTGCGTCGCTCTGTTGAAAATGGCACTGAAACCCGACGTGTGGGTCGCTGAACATTGTGACTTGAAGCTATCCTGGCTCGACAAAGTCCTCTCTAGCGTGGAAAACTCCCAGCCTAACTACGGTAACATCAGTATGGCACTGGAAGTGCTAACGTTTTTGTTAGGCGTGATGAAGCGCGAACAAATACTTGTCAGCTTTAAACCACTGCAACGAGGAATAGGTTCTTGTATCGCCAGCAGTAACACTAAAATTATACGTCTGGTACATGGCCTGCTGTCACGATTGATGACGATTTTCCCGGCTGAACTAGCTTCCACAAATATGACGCCTAAGTATGAAGAGTTGGACACATTGTACACAACTGTAAGCAGATTTATAGCCGAAGGTCTGGCCACTTATGAGAAAACTACCACAGCTACGCCGAGTTCACTTTTTGGCACACTTATGATGCTTAAAGCAGCCTGCACGAACAATCCGAGTTATGTCGACCGGCTAATAACTCCATTCATGAAAGTGTTGCATAAAATGGCCAAAGAACATTTGCACTCCACACAGACTGAAGCCAGTCCTGTCACGAGCGAATTGTTAATTCTCAGCTTAGATCTGGTGAAGAATCGCGTAGCAGTAATGGGTGTCGATATGCGCAAGTCGTTCATAGGTACAATTTTGGTCGGCTTGATCGAGAAGACACAAGATGTCAAGGTGATGAAGGCCATTACAAAGATACTGGAAGAATGGATGAAGAACAAGACCACCATCGCAATGAATCAGACACCCAGTTTGCGTGAAAAATCTATCCTACTGGTAAAAATGATGCAATACGTCGAGAAACGTTTCCCCGACGATCTAGAGCTGAACAGGCAATTCTTGGAGTTGGTGAATTACGTTTATCGTGACGAGACTCTGAAGCTGACGGAATTATCGAGTAAATTAGAGCAGGCTTTTCTAGCTGGTTTACGTTGTATACAGCCGCAAGTAAGAGCGAAATTCTTCGAAGTATTCGACAATTCGATGAAAAAACGTTTGGTTGATCGTATCTTGTACATTGTCGTCAGTCAGAATTGGGAGCATATAGGACCTCACTATTGGATTAAACAGTGCATCGAGTTGCTACTGGCCACCGTCAGTTCCTCTACTTTGGTACAAATAACCAATGAAGATCTTTTGCTGCCTAGCATCACATCTATCATGCAAGGAGGCATGGAAAAGGAAAGCAAAGATCAAACGCACTTTGTCTGTCGTGTCGGTCGTTCTGACGAGGCACCATTGGACACCGAGATACCAGAAGGAGACTTAAAGGACACATTCCTCGAAATGGACGCTTGGATGTCCAATCTTACGGATTCGATAAGCGTCACCTCCGAGGAAATTTTTGAGAAACCCAGCTTGACGCAGATGATCAGTAAACAGATACAATTTATGGAGAATGCAAAGAAAATCAAAACGGAGCAGTTGTTACTGGCAACTGCTCAACTATGCCACATGGACACGGAGCTGGCAGAGCGCGTCTGGTTAGATATGTTTCCGCGAATATGGTCTATCTTAGAGGAATCTCATCTCAATTCCATAAGTATGGAGATAGTGCCGTTCATCGCTAGTGGCGCACATGTTATCCAAAAGGACTGCCATCCAAGCGCCCTCGGCACCTTCCTGGAGGCAATGGCCCACTGCAAGTCACCGGTGGCCATACCGCCGCCCGTGATGAAATACGTGGGTAGGTCCCACAACGTTTGGCACCGAATAACGCTAAGTCTAGAGCAGATGGGCGCCGAGATAGCAGCTGATGGTAATGGCGGTAACATGAAGAATAGAGGCGAACTTGATTTGTATCGCTCGCCTGACGACGTCGAACAAGTCGAATGCGTCACTCCCTATTATGAGGTGATGCACATGCTCTCGGAAATGTATTCATTACTCTGTGAGGAGGACATGTGGTCGGGTCTATGGCAGAAAAGGCCTGCACATTATAAAGAGACTCTGCACGCGATTGCATTAGAACAGCAAGGATTCTTTGAGCAGGCACAAGGGGCGTACGAGGTGTGCATGTCCAAATTCCGGCAGGATTATCCATCTGGCCCGGCACCTTATTATCTCAATGTGGAAATGCTTCTTTGGGAGAAACATTGGGAGCGCACTGTGAAAGAACAAAATCAATGGGAGATTCTATTAGAACTGGGCAGCCACAGCAATTACAAAAATCCTTTCCTCGTCCTAGATAGCGCATGGCGTATTCCCAATTGGCCGGTGATGAAAGAAATTCTGACACAACTAGAACATAATTGTCCAAGGGAAATGAGCTGGAAGGTAAGATATGATATTTTCAAGAAAAAGATAAAACACTTTATAACTTTACAATTTCTTTCAATTCACTGATGCTGACTTTGTAGCACAATTTTAAACGTTATAAATGCATATATTTTAATACTAAAAGATGATGAATTTTCACGTTTTTTTTTTTAAATATTTTTGTAGCTCAGTCTGTATCGTGGATTCGTAACCTTGTGCAGTAGCGAGGACCAGCATCTGAGTACCATCGAGCGTTACGTCGAGCTTGCATCTACTCAATGCCTGCGTGAATGGCGTCGACTACCACGTATTGTCAGTCATGTACATCAGCCACTGTTACAAGCAGCCCAACAGATAATGGAGCTTCAAGAGGCAATGCAAATCCATCAAGGATTGCTACATGGCAGAAGTAATTCGCTACACGACATGAAGGCTATCGTAAAAACGTGGCGCAATCGTTTGCCTGTAATAGCTGATGATCTCAGCCATTGGTCGGATATCTTCACCTGGCGGCAACATCATTACACTTTTATCTCCAATCACTATGATTCTCAACAAGATCAAACGATTAATCACTCATTACTGGGCGTGCATGCCTCCATGCAGGCGATTATACATTTTGGAAAGATCTCGAGGAAGCAGAACCTATGCGGTGTATGCTTGGACTCGTTGGCCAAGATTTATACTATTCCCACGAGCGTACCTATGGTCGATTGCTTCCAGAAAATCAGACAACAAGTAAAATGCTATTTACAGATGGCCACTATGGGAGGACAAAATGAGTTGCAAGAAGGTTTAGAAGTGTTGGACTCAACAAATATGGGGTACTTTACAAAAGAAATGATAGCGGAATTTTACGCGCTGAAAGGCATGCTTCAATCACAACTAGGTCGTTCGGATGATGCCAACAAAAGCTTCTCTGCTGCGACTCAATTACATGACACTTTGGTGAAAGCTTGGTCCCTATGGGGCGATTATCTTGAAAATATCTTCATACGCGACGCTCGTCAAATCACCATCGGCATAAATGCTCTTGTATGCTTTTTACATGCTTGTCGGCATCAGAATGAATCAAAGTCGAGGAAATACATTGCCAAAATTTTATGGTTGCTCACGTATGATGACGACAAGTGCTCGCTCATGGAAACTGTAGATAAGTATGCCGTAGGTGTACCAGCCATTCAGTGGTTGCCCTGGGTACCACAATTGTTGATGTACTTGGTGCGCAACGAAGGAACTGTAATTCTTAATTTACTAAGTCAAGTTGGTAGAATGTTCCCACAGGCAGTGTATTGCTCCGCTCGTACTCTTTATTTAACATTGAAAATTGAACAAAGGGAGAGGTACAAAAGCGGTGAATTAACTGCTGATAAGAATCAAGATGGTGTCGAAAATCGAAGCTCCACGACGGGCAACGTACCACCACAACAGGGAACATCGGAAACGAGTCATACGGTTCGTGCCACGGCGCCTATGTGGAGGTGCTCAAAAATCATGCATATGCAGAGAGAGATCCATCCAACTGTTTTATCTAGTTTGGAAGGCATAGTCGATCAGGTTTGAATCTTCTATTCATTCAATATTATAATAAGACATAGTAAAAAATACGGCAAATATAATGGATATATATATATATACACAAATATGTCATTATATGTATATATAAAGAAAATAGTTAAAAAATATATTGATAAAGATCTATTATTAGATATTATACAATATTATACATATATATGTGAACTTTCTCTTGTTTTGATGTCGAAAACTTGCTTTCGAAGTTTACACTATATTTAATATTTCAATCTTTTGTATAAAAAATAACATTATAATTTATATATGTCAGATGGTGTGGATCCGCGAAACATGGTATGAAGAAGTTTTGAAGCAATTAAGACAAGGACTCACAAAATGTTATGCAATAGCATTCGAGAACCGTAGAGCAGTTAGTGAAGCTACAATAACTCCCCATACATTGAATTTTATAAAAAAACTTGTATCCACATTTGGTATTGGCATTGGTAAATCCATTCATTTTCTGTATTAGTTACAAAACGAAAGACAAAGAGGAGACAATTTCTCTTTAATATGTATTTTGTGACTTGTAGAAAACATATCGTCCTCGCAAAATATGAGTAATTCGTTTAGTTCAGCGGCATCGGAATCTCTTGCACGAAGAGCTCAAGCTACCGTACAGGATCCCGTTTTTCAGAAAATGAAGAGCCAATTCACGAGTGATTTTGACTTCACTGTGCCTGGTGCTAAACTGTTACACAATCTTATTAGCAAGTTGAAGAAATGGATAAAAATTCTCGAAGAGAAAACAAAACAATTGCCCAAGTAATATTTTACTTTTTAATTGTTGTTTAACGATTTTTTTTTTACGATTTGTGAACTACAGATTCGTGCATTGTTTCGCAGGTCTTTCTTAATTGAGGAGAAATGTCGCTTTTTAACCAACTTTAGCTTGAAAACTGCTGAAGTCGAACTACCCGGTGAATTTCTGATACCTAGGGTAAGAAAAACTCTTATTATAAAACTTTTTAATACATATACACAACACACATAGATATAATTACACAATATTTTATTTTATGAGCCATTAAAGTATGAGTGAAGAACGGAAGTACAATTGAAAATAGAGTTTGCTCCATCCTGATAATTTAAAATTAAAAATATTCAATTGCATGGTACTATCCGGCACTTAATATATTTTTGTTCAATAAAAATAATATTCGAGATTGAACAGAAAATGTATCTATTTTGTTAATCTTTTCTAACATTTTTATGTCTTTTAGCACTCGCATTATTCCGTAAAGATAGCGAAATTTGTGCCACGTGTTGAGGTAGTTCAACGACACAATATGGCCGCCAGAAGATTACGTATCCGCGGTCACAACGGTCGTCTCTATCCTTACTTAGTGGTCAATGATGCCGGTCTGGGAGATGCTAGACGTGAGGAGCGCCTATTACAACTGCTGCGCATGTTGAATCACTACTTGACCAAACAGAAGGAAACATCACGGCGTTTCTTGCACTTTACAGTGCCACGACTCGTTGCCGTTTCTCCACAAATGAGACTCGTGGAGGACAATCCGGCAGCAATTTCTCTTTTGGACATTTACAAACAAGGTTGTGCAAAACTGGGAATGGAACATGACGCACCTATTGCCAGATATTACGAGAAATTGGCTGCTGTGCAGGCACGAGGCGCACAAGCTAGTCATCAAGTATTGCGGGATATTTTGAAGGAAGTGCAGACCACAATGGTTTCTAAAACTCTACTTAAAGATTGGGCACTAAAGACATTCCCCGGCGCCACCGATTACTGGACGTTCAGAAAAATGGTAAGTTTTAGAATACTTATTTTCAGAATACTATTTTTGGAAAAATCATAGTTTTGAAATACTAGCTTTTTTACACCATAAATATATATTGTTATAAATTTTTTTTACTAATTCTCCCAATTTTTAACTAACTTTATATTACCTTATTTTTAACTCTATAGATTTATTAACTCTATAGAATATAACAGATTAATATAACAATGTAAAGCTTTTTTAGTTCAAGTGCAAAATTATTCTTTATTCTGTTTATATCCTTTAATACACAATAAAAGAAGAGGAATATCTTTAAATTGTCGGCCAAAGGAAGTTAAGATAGAAACCTGCAAACATTGAAAAATGTCATTGATACAAAACTACAAACAACGCATCTTCATCATAACTTCATCTTTCTATTTTCAGTTTACCCTGCAGCTGTCTTTAACATGTTTTGCTGAATATGTACTTCATCTTACACGACATAATCCCGACATGATGTATGTACATCAGGATTCTGGTTTAATTAATATCGCGTACTTTAAATTCGACATTGATGATACCTCTGGAGAATTAGACGCAAACAGACCGGTACCTTTCCGTCTGACGCCCAATATCTTCGAGTTTATCACAACTATAGGTCAGTCAAGCATAATCTATTTGTTGATGTAATAAAAAATATCTTATTACAAATATCTCTTGTGCTTGAATACATTTTTAAATATCATATAGAAATATTTCTTGTAAATTTACTATTGTGTTACTAAGTTCTTTCAGACTTCACGAAGTTAATCTTTTACAGGAGTTTGCGGACCGTTGACTGCTAGCGCAATTGCCACGGCGCGTTGTTTGGTTCAACCCACGTTCCAGCTGCATGCTATACTTCGCGCGATTTTGCGAGACGAAGTGATTGCAACTCACAAACGGCAAGAAGACGCCGAGGGTACATCGCCTGATCCGACTGATCCGAAGGGCGAGCTCCTGATAACAATGGTGACTCGCGCAGTCACTGCGATTGTTACTAGACTGAACTCTCTGGCAAATTTCGACGGCATCGATAGTAAGGTCAGCACGTTGGTAGCCGCTGCCAATAGTCATGACAATCTCTGCAGAATGGATCCCTCATGGCACCCGTGGCTGTAAAACGCAGTTCAATCTAATTGTTTATGCTATCAACGAATAAGGAGAGGATTAAAATTGTCACATTATTTTCTTGCCCATGTTTATTTTTATTTTATATTGACGCTGGCTTTCCAATTCAAAAAATTATTGGACTATGAAGGAAAACAAAGATAACAATAGAAAAATATTTATAATATGCATATATATATAAATACATCAATATATATATATAAGACGATATATCTATACATCAGTCGAATGTTGTACAGCATAAATCGAAACTACTTGTAAACTGCGAATTTGATGCACTTCATTCTCTATCTCTTATTATGTACATTTATTATATATAAGATTCATTTTCACTATACATAGACTACTTTCCAATGTATAACGCTTCAATATTAACGTAAAGTTCGAGTTTCTAGCGTATCATTGGCTGTGTAAGTTAGACTTTAAGAAACTTGTGCAGATACTTTATAAGAATAATTGTTAAGAAGTGGAATACAGACCTGATACATAAAGTTCTTATTTATTATAAATGATATAAATATTTGGAATGTATGAAAATTGTATGAAATAATAAGATTCTTAAAAAAATTATGTTTTGTTACTTCAAATGTATCTGTAGTTTCTAAAATAAAATATTTTCTATAATCTGTTCTTTGAGAGAAATGGAAGCATATATACATTTGAAGAATGTTTTGTTAAAAAAATCTGTTAGGGACACAATGAAAGAATAGGAACAGAGAATAAGAATTTCAACCTCTGTGTCAGAAACTGTATTCTATAGTGCATCGTTTCTGATTGGTTGAAATTCTCTGTTCCTGTTCCTATTCCTTCATTGGGCGCAGCCTCTTAAGGAACACGTATTTACATATGAAGGCGAAAACTCTTCAATTTATTTAATTTTCCTTCAAATTACATATATATTCAACCAAGTTGGAGTTGATATACAAGAAAAAATACTTTTGGTGATCACAATCCTTATTTATAAAAATATAATCTGTCCAATTTATTAGATCGCGCGCGTTTAGAAAATTTTATATTTAAAATACTGTATATAAATTATGAACTTATATATTATTTTCAAACGTTTTAAAATATAGATATATCATGAATGCATTTGCTAAGGATATTTTCGGAATGTGACTGCATTACATTCAAATATTCGTTTATTACAAGTTTGTGATAAGGAAGTACATATACATATTGAGATTATTTTTAAAAAAAACGTGCCTCAAATATGATTTTGATCCTTTTTCTATTTTGACAAAATTAAATATTAGTTCAATTACAGTATTTATTTTCACTATTATATATATATATATAAAATCAGCATGTAAATCGTGGCACAAAAGATTGCCCTATACGGCAAGTACATTGCCATTACAGTTGCTCTGCTAATATAGCAGTACAAATATTATAAAAATATACATATATTTGTATTATATTAATATAATATATATTACTACATATTATATTAATATATATATGTATACAATATACATATATTTATTGCGCGCGCGCGTGTGTGTTGCATTTTCTATTTTGTGACAATTTTGTCTTTATTTTGTGGGTTTTAGATTAATATTCCGCAACATGCATAAGTCTCGTGCGGTAGCTTTGCGTCCAATCATGGTTTGTATGTCATATAATCTTAGCAGAATATCAGTTGTGAATAATTCAGGCAATGCTTTAAGAAGACAGGGTACCTGTGAAAACAAATATACAAACTTATCAATAATTTATCTTAAGTTAATTGTGGATTGGAAAGTATGGAAAAAAATATTTTTTCAGGAAAATTAAACTCATAAATTATTTCTCTAAATCTTCAATACTGAGAAGTGAAAATTAAATTACTACAAATATAAAAAAACGAACTAGTGTTTGCGACATTCCCTGCAGCACGATGCGAGTCCTGTCTTTCCCACACTGCACCATGAGCCGCAAGAATTGGAGTATGAAATGAGTCTGTTGAGACACCTCACCGTCTCTACCAGCCAAAAAGGCGAATATGGTAAACAGATTGTTCAATGCCGTCATAAGCGGATCCCTCAGAATGACTGACTTTTGCCCATTACTCGAACCCTGCGCCTGTGGACTCTGCGAACTGAACATGGGAACGTTCTCGCCCGTTTCATTGAGCCGGAGAAGTTTATTGGATACGCCAAGAGCATCCAGATCATCCGTGTCCAGATCGCGTCGCACACGCTTACGGCTGTTCCCTCGATACGGATTCGAGTTGTTGTACTCCAAAGTAGAGAATATGCAGTACACACATAATTTCGCCAAGATTGATGACTGTGGTTCCACAAGCTCGTCACTTCTACGTGAAATGGAATTTACGTGTAACAAACATCCTGTGTACAAAAATTGGATCAAGATGCAAGATAATAAGATGGACTTACTGCATTGAATTGTGTAAGTACTGCGGTATTATATGATTTATGAGATCTAAAGTACAGTTCTCTATGTCGAGATGGAAGATTGCGAAGGCCAGATCCACGGCTTGATCCAGTTCTTCCTGATAACGATACTTCAGTACTTCCTTGACTATATTCGTGACAAACCATGAAGAGCCGCCGGTGTTTAGCAGGGACTCCAACGATTGCGTGGCTTGTATGTTTATCCACCCACGTTGATTTATGTTTTGCCAAACGGATTCCAACTGTTCCAGTATTGGTTGACGCGATATAATACTGTAAAAATGCCATAAAAATAACAATCCCAAAAACGATGACAATTCGCTTTCAAAAAATACCATAATACCTGTGTGACATCGAGAGAACCTTTGTTTTCGACTGAGTGGGCGGGTGCACGTCGTATTGCATTTTCCGAATAATCTGGACCATTAAACTGGATCTGAAAGAAAAGGATAGAGAAATTTAAATTGTAACATACAAATATATAAATGTACAAGATTAAAATAGAATCAATTTTTATCTAAAGAAAAACTAAATTAACATTGTTATATAATTGATCATACACTTATTCCATTTTTTTACCTGTCTTTAAGATTATCCTGCATCTCATCACCCGAAAGCGGCGTCAGGAAGTGCTGGACCATATTCATAGGTTTCAGCAGAGCATCTTGGTGCGTGATGCTCATGTACGCGCACAGCCAAGCAGCGGCACAGACCGGCAGACAGCAGGCTGTTGCTCGCAAACCGTCCAGAGCTCTCTTCACATCGCCAGCACCCAGTACTCCGCTCTCCCACGCGCAGAGCAGCTCCTTCACCGCACCCATTGCCGACTGGCATGCAACATGCCATTTTAAGTTGCTCGATTTGAAATCGGGATCCGGCGAATTAATCTGCGCTAGTAGAGCGTCCACCCTTGCTGAATCGACGCTTTGCAACATCCTCTGTGGCGATTTCAGCTTGTTCCGTTCCGGCATACATTCGCGCACCCATTGCTCAAAGAATGAATCTCCGCCTTCTTCCAAAACAACCTAAAAACCAATTTTCTGTAACGAAATCGTACGCGAATGTAATCGACATACAAAAGACCCATTTTTTGTCGCTGCACTGTGGACTACATTAAAACTTATCTCTTTCGTTAAATTTTAAATATGTTTCATTTTAAGTAATTACAAGTGTATACTAATTCAACCACAAAGAACAGACCTAAAGTTACAAAATCTGTCTTTGTATGAAATTCGAAATACATATCAACGTCAAACTTACATCAGAGCCATATGTTTGCACTATGGAACACAACATAAGAAATGATACATCGAACAACATTGCTCTTGTCGCTGCCGTCTTATCAGGTACCGGCTCGTTAATCTGTTTACTACATTCATTAAACTTAATGAGTTTCGTGACAAAGGTCTTCAACTCTCCCTCTACAGTTGCCACGGCCAGCATCAGTTCGAAGCTTTTTCCAGTCAAGACTTGATATAATACACTCAGCAAGCCTTCCTGAATCTTAGCGTAATCTGCGTTCAGCGTCCTCAAAATCCCATTTAGTGTCTGTCCAGCGCGTACAATTACTTTTGGAATTGACGACGTCGTAGTCGCTCCCTCCCTGCAATGATAATCGTAAATAAAATTCAACTATCCAAGTTTTAAAAATAATTTATTTTTCAAATATATACCTCCTAGCGCCAATTTGCTTCGCTTGCTTCTCCGTCACGAGGTTTACCTTCTGCAATTCATTCAGCAAGCATTCTACGTAATTGCACGAGCACGTGGTATCCATTATGTCGAGCAGAGGTGTGAACTGAAGCAGTAACTCAAATGCATCCAGAATATCTTGCGAGTATTCAAACTTCTCATCACCTAAAAATAAAGATGCAAAGATGTAAAACCAAATTTTGTTTCCCCCGACAGTCAGAGAACTTCAAATGATTTTACTGACCATTCAAATTAGCTACATGCAACTCCTTCAATATGTGAGGCACCTTTAGAAATGTGAAGGCTCCCCACTGCGACTCCTTGAATGTTCCTGTTACATTGTGCAGGCACATCAAGCAAGCGCGGATAATCTCGCAATAAAGCCGCGCATTCGTATAACTCTTCAATCTCTGCACCATCAGCAGCTGGTTGACGAACACAGTTGTCTCAGTGCTAGGATTCAATAATACTTGAACGGCAAAGAGTGGCTGCAAACAGTGAGTAATGGACTCCATTTTAGTTTTCTCAGGGCAAAGACTTTCAATCTCCAGATTGCACAACTTTTTCAGAGAATCTTCCATTGGTACCACAGACTTTTGAGTACTCGTCTTCAGTAACGTCTCAATTTCCTGGCATTTCTTCACAACTTCTATGTATAGATCTAAAAACAGAGATGTATAAATAAATAAATAAATTATGCAAAACTTAGTAACTACATAAATCTATATAAAATAAACACAAATTGAATATAAATTTGTATTTACATTGTATTGCATAAAAAATTTAAAATATCAGCCTTAGTCACACCTTTGTCATCATATTTAGCCAGATACATCATTGCACATAAAAAGTCTGAATTCAGCATCTGTTGCAAAATACTAGCAGGTTTGTCTATGAGCTCGCTCGGATGCGGAGTGAGAGGATTGCTCTGGGGCGTCTTTGTTAAAGTATGTAGGTAACATTGCAGAAGCCAATGTACGATAGATAAGACTGCTGCTGCTAAAAGGTCCTCTTCTGGTTTACCGCGGCATGTGATACCAACTTGAATGGATTCCAAAAACTCCAGCAAACTCACAATGCAATGGGGTTTGTGAAACGCGTCATATTTACTTATTCGCTGTAACACTGCAGCGTATGATACCAGCTGCAAGATAATTTAAAGTGTAAATCTAATATACAATTTAGATATCTTCTGGAATATGGAATAAACAAACCTGAGAGCTTAACGAGTGCTTCAGATATGACAGTACTAGCTGATTAGGTCCTGGTCCTACTAATGCTTGTTGTAATATACAATCTGCTAAGTTATATACATCGCCGCTTACTCCTCTTGGCAGAATCTAAAGATTTGTTTCGAATTTATGAAATATTTAGAATTTAAAAAAAAACAAATGGAAGGCACATATATATCATCAAAGATATAATGCAGACATTTACCGTTTTAATATTAATGCCCCATTGCAAATCGGTCCAGCGCTCTCGCCAAGCTCGCAGCAAAAGAGCTTTTAAGCTGCTAGTTTTACTGGTCACTTTGGTCTCCATTGGTAACGTTAAAATATTATACAATTTCTGTCACATTGCAGAAACATTTGATAGCTTGCAATGAACAAAACATCCTGTTAAAAAATTTAATATCAACTGAAAATAGAGGAAATTTTTTAATTAAATTTCTGAAAGTAGACATTAAAGACGATTATCTTCAATGAATATGTAGCGTTTTATAAAAAATGTTTAGTACCTAAACTATGGCTGTGTTCAGCGGACTCACAGTTGAGTGAGCGCTTGCTGTAATTGGTGTATTCTTTTAGATCATCCAATCAGCATTTTAGATCTGGAAGAATACATCAATAGCAGCGAGCGTTCACTCAACTATTGAGTCCGCTGAACGCAGCCTATAGGTTTGTTCACGTCGCAAGATCCAACATGCTCCAACATGCTCCTACTCACTTTATCAAGCGCGTTAAAGTGAGTAAGAGCTATAGTAGGAGCATATTGAGACATGTTGGAGCATGCGACGTGAACAAACCTTATGTTGCTATTGACATTATGTAACTTAACCTTACATTACTGATGTGATTCTCTTTAAAGTAATTACTTACGTGGGGTGTTCCAACATCTCAGCATTATATCTCAATTTTCATTGTCCTCTTTGATATACAATTAAATAAAAATTGACAATATTCTATACATCCTTTAGATAAAGATAGATGCAAAAACATTTTTCTAAATTGCAAAACAAATGTACGTATAAATAGCACTCATATATTTAACGAATTTATAAGATTAGAATATCCTGAACACCCCACGTGGATAATCAAGAGTTAATTGTTATTCTAACCTTTACGGATTATCTTTCCGGCATTCGTGAAAGAATATATAACAATTTTATCATAAATTTACTGACGAACGAATAAGAATCGCTACTGCAAACTTATCACCTTTCTTATTCACTTTCAAATATAATATATCGTAGTAAATATTTAATTAAACTCCTTGCTAATCTAGATCAGGGAACCCGGCAAGTTCCAGTCGCTTCAAGTAATGTTGTTCTATCAGGTTACTGAAAAATCTTCTGCGCATGTACGAAAATCCTTCAGGTTTTGATAAAACCTTCCACCAATAACCACAAAGGAAATACAGTTCATATGGTACTGATCTCAGGCACATCTAGAGGTCGATTGTGTATTTCAAAACGACAAAAAGGTGAAAATTACGAAAACAACCAAATTTATTAGCATATTTATAATTTCATTGCTCAACATCTAGTGAATTCACTCACTTTTCTATTTTTCACCTTGTTTAAGATTTTTTTGTGAAGTTATTCACGCTTGTA
>NW_017256190.1:662561-665600 GCF_001594055.1 Mycetomoellerius zeteki
GGCTGCGTTCCGTTTCACGCATGATGTGCATAATACATCATTTATTCTTGTTTAACGTTCGATGAATAACAAGAATAAAAGATGCATCATCGTGAAACGGAACGCAGCCATAGTTGTCATACATGCCAATACATGCGTCACTTGTGCAGGCCTGCGTCAACGATTGGTCGCATTCGGCAGCTCAGCTGTGAGGAGCGGATCCGAATGCTCACTGCTATTGGTGTATTCTTTTAGATCATCCAATAGCAGCGAGAACTCATGATCCGCTCGGCAACGATTGAATCTGCTGAACGCGATCATTACAACATGGTGTGATCAGCCTGAACTCGTAGTTTGTTTCAATCGCTTTGTCTCCGAGAGATGTGGCTAATGCTGATTCTACAATGGCTGCGTTCATATTAAACAAGGACAGATGATGATTCCGAGGCATCAGAGGCATTCAAGCCATGGTCAGCCATAAGGACAAGGGTATGCTCACGCACATGCTATACGCATGAGACCAATCAAAATTGTCAAGTGTGACGTCACAGACAAGCGGTAAATTTAAAACTGCTGTTTTTAAGCAGTTTATGTTGTCGAAACGTTATGTTTATGTCGTGTTCTTTGTTCTTTATTTGTCTTTAATTTGTCACTCATTGTTTATAGCAGACATTAAAGTGTTTTTTATTATGATATATTTATACAAATAATTTAACTCACAATAATTAACCTTTGGCTCGTAGCCCTATTTCATTTCGAATTTTTAAATTTGTTTAGCCTTAGAGGAAAGTCGCCGATACCGACATACCACTTTTTTAGACAATATTTCTTAAACAAAAAGTAAAAATAAAACTTTAAAAACGTAAGTACAAACTGAAACGTGTCTTCTATCAGATAATATAAGCAGTTTTTATAATACTGTTTGCAATTTTGCAATAATTAATTTTTTCATAAGGTAAGCAAAAATGAGCGTCTGACAAAATGGGCCCCAAAACTGAGGCAGTAATGCTACGTATTCATATTCTTTTTATTTTACAAGCATTATCTGTATAAAATATCTACAAATGAATGTATATAAGATTTTCCAGAATCTTTTCACTTCGTTATAAAACGTTTTTATTGAATTATGCGCATATTTATTTTATGATGTTCTGCAAGATACAAATATGTAATGCGAAAGTTTTTCAAGAATTTTTCCATATATGCACGATTGCCTTCAGCTCCAATAGACTTATTTGACACCATAAAGCATCATTATAAAGACTAAGTTAGCTCATGGTCTGTCTTACAGACAGGTGTGGCGGTTTACGCTGCACCCCAATTTTAAATTTAAAATCGTATTATGAAAAGACTAAAAAAAAATAATATAAATAAAACTGATTTAGGAAACTACAAGCATTTAAAATGACGTAATATTATCAATAATATAGTCACTATTATTTAAACCACGCAATTTGCCAAAGAAAATGGTAAAAATTTTATTTTCGTATTCGTAGAATTCGTTTTTAGTTGATTTGGTATAGAAAAAAGCTATAAATATACGAATTATGAGTTTGTACTTCTTTAATTAGCTAAACAGATCATGATTTTATTAGTATTAATAAAATGCAATAGTTAGAAATAAGGGGATGTCACTTTAGGAGATCTGTTGTTTGAATCAGTCTTATCGTGACTGGTCCATTATTATCGGCAGTCAGAGTTGGCAGTCGGGCCTGCAGAGTCGGTAGTCTGATACGGACTTAAATTTTATCGGTGAATCGATAAAGTTGACCAACAGCCATATTCTTGTATGACTAATAAGACTACCGATTTTCTTAAGACTGACCAAGTTCGACTTTATTCCTTCCCATTAATCGAGTTAAAGGACTCGCTGTACAATTAACAACTAGTAGATACAAACTAGTAGCAAAAAATCATAGTCACCTATTTAAGTTAAAACTGAGTAAGACTTAAGCCCGTATCAGACTACTGACTCTGCAGGCCGACCCGACTGCCAACTCTGGCTGTTGACCAATAATGGACTAATCACATTGAATCAGTCATATTGTGATTGGTCCGTTATTGATCGGCAGTCAGAGTTGGCAATCGGGTCGGCCTACAGAGTCGGTAGTCTGATACGGGCTTTAGATTTCCGACTACCGACTCATTGGCTGCGTTCGGAAACGTCACTTGGATCATGGTATAAGGACAAGAATATGCTCATTTCGTGGTCACCAATTCTGATGTATCCGATTTCTGATAAGTTGAAATCGTTATTCCTTATTCCTTCTATTGTGGCTGCACCTTGTACATATAATGAGACAGATGCAATTATTGTAATAGAAAATTCATTATAAATTTGATGATTTGATCTTAGCTCAGAGAGCTAACGCAGTGTTGTTAGGTACGCCGCCTTTTTAGCGCATGCGCGTTCGAGTATAGCTCACTGCAGTATTAGATTCGGATTTTTACGAGTCCTGCAGGTGCCCAATGTTGACATTTTTATGAAGTTACATAAAATTTTTTGGAAAATCAGCAATATATTATAAAACTAAATAAAATAATAGATACATTTACTATTACATATGAAATAATTTATATACATTACTGAAATAAAAAATCCTTTCTAAACAAAGAGATGCAAGTCGATAGTTGAATATATCGAAATATTGTTACCTCTTTTCGGCGATGCCGATTGGTTCTCTTGCTGCGCTTACTTCGTGAACAGCTGTCATCATCGCGGAGATCGCATGTATTAGATGTATGTGGTTAATAGTTAATAGTTAATTGTAAAAATGAAAATTTTGTTACTATAGTAAATATAATTCATAATTATAGTCTCTCGGTCTTTCCTGTTAACCTATACTAACCTCCGCTGGAGATTAGTAAGAAATTTTATGTTAAATAGAATTGTTTAAAAGTATTCAATTTAAATCTTTCCGAAAAAAGCTATCGCATAGTCAGTATCAAAATAAACATATAAACATATATTTAAGATATAAACAGATATTTAACACATATTAATCCTAACTTTTTTCCTCCCTCCCTGTTCTTCCTGTTTTATTATTTGCTTATATATTT
>NW_017256190.1:665634-680956 GCF_001594055.1 Mycetomoellerius zeteki
CACGCTTGTTATATTCTAGTATATTAAAGAATAATAGGATTTGAGAATAATTATTATACAGAAAAATGCATTACAATAAAACACATTTATTTGGCCCCGCGCTTTTCATCCTTTATGTTACTAGAATTCCTCTAGAATTCACTAGTATTGTATTGCGTACGCACTAAAAAGTCGGCATACCTAACAACACTGTACGTGAGCATTATGATCTTAGCTTAGGGAGCCAAAAAGCGATGCCGTTTCATCGGCGATCGGGCTTTTTATAGTCGCTCGGTTGAATCTTAAACACGAGTTCTTATTCCGTCTCTTGCGCATCGTAACGGCAAGCGGCCGTACTGCGCTCCTTCCTATTTCGACTACGGTCTATCCTAACTCTCTCAGTTCGATCAATCAATATATACAGGATGGGGAAAAAGTACCGGGATACTTGAATATACATAGAAAGTATTACAGAGAAGTGTTTCAGACAAAAGTTGTAGGGTTCCAAAAGATCTATTTACTGATCATATCGGTTTGACCTTGCGTGACGTCTTCAAGGTCAGGTCAAGGTCAGATCAATTTTTTTAAATGGAACACCTTATTTTTCATTGCATATTCATATAGCACATTTCGAGAGCTTTCCGAAACACTATAACAAAATATTTTTTCATGAAATACTTTTGGAATTATAAGGCTCGAAAGTTACAGTATAGTTGACATTTAGCATTACGCAAATTGTCCGACAGACGGCTAAAACCTCTTGAATGCTGTTCAAGATCATGTCCTGAATAACATTTGTCAAGATCAAGGCCATTGGAGATTATCCCTCTTATTTTCATTTTTGCACTAAAAATTTATTTATTGCAACCGGGACACCTAAATAACTTCTGACCGGTTCGAGATAGAGGATTGAAGTTTATAGGGATGCAAATGGCATCATAAAATCTATCATTTAATACCAAAAAAGCCCATTTTACACCCGCGGGAGGCGGGGAGAAGAGGGGCGGAAGAATCTTAAATTGGACGTGAGGTCGACTGAGGGCTCGTTTGAAAGGGCCTTCCAAGACGAGAACAACGCGTGGTGTCCCAGGTCTCTGCGATTTTTTTCGCAGAGTTATGATCATTTAAACATTGAGACTTCGCAGTAGCGGAGGGCTCACGGCGACGATCAAAAGTTTATTAATTTTTAAGCATTATAAACGTACAATGAAAAAAAAAATTCAAAGTTTATTGATATAACATACACACAAATTAGGACTTTTAATAAAATATTTAATATATGTGTATTAGATATTTCGCGTAATCAAAGGAGTAGAGAGAGAGGAAAACAGAATAAAATTTTTAATCTATCAGAAACTATGAAGTCCACAATAGATGATTTCTGAAAGGTTGAAATTTTTATTTTTTATTTCCCAATCCCTATTCCTTTGATTGCGTAATTTCTTACGAAACTAATCAGTATTCATTTATCTTACATGATCTCATAGAATACAAACTGAATTCCATGTTTCAAATTTATTATCATTATGTTCAGTATAAAATTAGTAATAATGGAATTTTCTCATTTTCCCCGGTAATTATCAGATTTACAGAATATTTAAATCTGCTTGATATCGCTACATTCTTGATTACTCCTAAATATTCAAATAATTGATTCTAAAAAATTATAATTTAGTCCGTATCGCGGAGGATGTACATAAATTTAAATAATATCCCTACTGTACTTTTTTATTTTTTTTTTTAATAAACAATCCTCATTTATAAGATATTGATATGACTGCAAATGAGGATATAACTTCAAAGGAGACATACAATTTTATCCCAACTCAGAGAGCCGAGAAGCGATACCGGTTCACCGGCGATCGGGCTTTCTAAGTCGCTCGGTTGAATCTTAAACACGAGTTCTCATACGATGGTCTACAATGGGCAGTAGCAGAAGTGGATTAAGGAGTAGACGCAGAAATCAACCAATCATAATCGAATGTGAGAAAGATAATCAACTATGATTAGTCGATTTCTGCACCTATTCCTTAATTCACTACTGCTATTGCCCATTGTAGACCACGCATCATTCCGTCTGATTCCGTCTCTTGCGCGTCGTAGCGGCAAGCGGCCGTCCTTCCTATTTCGATTACGGTCTATCCTAACCTCTCAGTTCGATCAATCAATACATATATCGATCAATACGGACAACAGGGAAAAGTTAAAAATAGTTCGTTGTGTATCTATCTCGAAAAAAAAATTTTTTTTCTGTAGTCTGATACGGGCTTTAGGATTACGGACTACCGACTATTGTAGAATCAGCTTAAGAGCTGATTATTAGATTCTGTCGTTCAGAAACGATGAATTCGTCAATGCAAAGCAATGTCAACAATGATAGAGGAGACAGTGACAGCATCGATGTTTATGATGAGGATGATGGAGAAAGGCTGATCAAACCGAGGAATAATTTCGCATCATATTCGAACGAGGATATCAATGTGCGATTCCGGGTATGTCGAATTTTCTGATTGTTATTCTTTCATGCATCTCTCTCTATGATGTTTCTTGGGTTTTTAGATGAATGTTTTAAGATGATTCTCTAGAGAGTATTTGTCTTTTTCCAACAGTTCATCTTTCCTCTTTTTTTTCATGTTGAACAAAAAAAAAAGAAAAAAGATAAACTGTGCAAGACGTTCAATTAAAAAGAACAGGCATTAAAAGTATGTTAGAAAATGTAAAGCCTGTTCTTTTTGACAACTTTTGCACCGGTTCATCTTTCTTCCTTTTCTCTTCAGGAGAAAAGAAGAAAAAGAAAGATGAATCAGTACAAAAATTCAGCCAAAAAGAATAGGCTTTACATTTTCTAACATACTTTTAATGCCTGTTCTTTTTAATTGAACGTCTTGCACAATTTATCTTTTTTCTTTTTTTTTTGTTCAGCCAAAAAGAACAGGTCTATATATCTATAGAAGTATTGAGCATTCTAGGATTACATTTGGAAACACTACCTAAGTGGCTCCATGCATTATAGAATAAAATCATATCATGGCTTTTATTCTTCCGCCATGATTCCATGTTTATCATTTTAATCTTGTTCACAAAATGTTAAACAAGGATAAAATGATACCTGAGTGAAGTTTCTGAATATAGCCTAGAAGTAATTTACTTTATTGTGTCAATACAGAGCATCGCCAATATTAACGTAACATGCAGTAATATAGAGGCTATCTCGGGTCAATCCAGAAGGCTACATATCAGGGATATAACCCCAGGAGCGACTAATTTCCTATCAACTAATTATGAGGTAATTGCTTCATGATAAACTTTTAATCATAAATTGATTGCAATCACCTTCTGATCCCGTTTAAACACATGTGTTTATGTTTTAATACTATATTTCATGTATATGTATTGTCTTGTCTTTGTTTGATAAGATAAATTAATAAGCATCTTTTTTTTAGAGTCTGGATTATGACCCTTGTGAAAATTATCTTCTACAAGATGAGGAAAGGAAGAAAGGATACAAATTTATCGTTAGAAAGAACTTTGCTAGATGGTTTATCTTTCTCTTAATCGGAATTTGTACTGCTCTTATAGCGTGCTTTGTAGACATACTGATAGAGGAATTATCCAGCCTAAAATATGGCTGGCTTAAAAAATGTATGTTTTCTAACATACTCAATCTATATAAACATGTTCTATGATATAAAATTATATAAAATTATATGCGAACTTTGTGTTGACAGATGTGGATCAATGCGTGATGGAAGGTTGCCTTTGGTTACCATACATGACGTGGTTAGTGCTAAATATAGTACCAGTTTTCATAGGTGCTGTCTTAGTATCCTATATTGAACCTGTTGCTGCAGGGAGTGGTATTCCGCAAGTGAAATGTTATTTAAATGGAGTCAAAATACCGCGAGTTGTGCGTATTAAAACTCTGGCTGTGAAAACTATTGGTGTTATATGCACTGTAGTCGGAGGTCTAGCAGGAGGCAAGGTAAGCGGTTCATCATCGTTCTTTCCATTTATCAACATCGTTCACATCTCGTGTACTTCAGGAAGGTCCTATGATCCATTCTGGTGCCGTTATAGCCGCAGGGATTTCTCAGGGTAAAAGTACTACTTTTAAGAAAGACTTGAAAATATTTGAATACTTTAGAGAGGATCATGAGAAACGAGAGTTTGTGTCCGGAGGCGCTGCGTCTGGAGTATCAGCAGCTTTTGGAGCACCCATCGGTAAATACTATTAAATATTAATGGGTATATGTGTAGTGTTCTATTTCTTGCACATTATTTTTAGTTGGAAATTACTTTTTTGTTAATTTGGAATTAATTTATCCTTACTAGAAATTATACTGATTTATAAGGTTTCTGTTTCTCAACACCTGAATGACTCATGTATTCTCAACTGTCAAACAAGAATATAAAGTTTACAAAGTTTCATCATCCATAGATTTTGAAAAATCAAGAACTTTTTTGATAAAATTCTTTTTTAATAAAACTCCACAAATTTAAACAATTTGCAATTTTTTTCTTTTACTTTATGGAGTAAAATACGTAAGAATCATCATTCAGATGTTAAGAAACAGAAATCTTACAAATCAGAATTTTTTACATCGAATTGTCAATAAATTTTACTATATTACTTAAAATTATACATAAATAATAAAAAAGGCTTCTCATCACATTACATTTATTCATTCATATATTGCAAAAAAAATTTAACTTTCTAGAAAGTAATCGGCGCATAGTCTTATATATGTCTGAAATAAATTTATTTAAAATACATATAGATACATATATTATTCCAATATCTCTAACTTGGGGCGTTTCTTTTAGTTGATTTAGATTTCATGTATAGTTGTGTGGGTGGTTTGATAAGTCTGATAAATCTTTATAAAATGGTATCACAATCCATTTGATGACGTGATACCTGAAAAGTCACTCTTTAAACCCTTTCATGCCAGCTAGAATTGATGCGTTGTTCACGTTCGATAGTTCGTTTAAAGCAAGTAAGAAATTTTGAGGTTGCCGCGCATAAAAATGGAAAAAGAATTAATTCCATGCAAAATTACAGAATGGAGCTTCGATGATTCCTCATCCTATTCTAAATCTGGAGAATAGGATGGATGAGGAATCAATTCGAAGCCTAATTCAGTAATTTTGCACAGAATTCGGTTTCTTTTTCATTTTTATATGTGGCAACTGCTTAATTTCCCACTCACGTTTTAAATGACTACCAAACGTGAACAACGCATCAGTTCTGGCTGAAATTTGGTCTGGAAGAGTTTGAAGAATAATACTTTCCAGGTGTTACGTCATTAAATGAATCATGGCATCATTATCTCATAAAGATTTACCAGACTTATCAAATCATCCATGTATATATTACAAATTTGCATAAGGCATTCAAAGAAGAGTTCCTAAAAATTACAGAGTGATAGAATTTTTTGAAAAGCTTATTCTTTTTCAGTGTAAAAAGAAATCCTATAAGAAAAATCTATTACTTATTGAAAAACAAAATGTTGATCAAAATTTATTGTTCAGTGTTATTATATATTATGATATATTAACTATGAAAAAATTAATATACTTATACTACAAGAAATATATTTTGCAATTTGCATTTTTTGAATTCTTTAGGTGGAGTCTTGTTCAGTATAGAAGAGGGCACTAGCTTTTTTAATCAAAGCCTCACATGGAGAACTTTCTTCGCCAGTATGATCACTACGTTCACTTTAAACGTGATCTTGAGTGCATACCACGGACATCCCGGAGATCTTTCGTATCCCGGCTTGTTGAATCTAGGAAAATTTAATTCGATTCCGTATAAAATCTACGAGATACCTCTGTTCATGCTAATGGGCACGTTCGGCGGACTACTCGGCGCTTTTTGGAATCACGTAAATTATAAGATTACTTGCTTTCGTTTGCGATTTGTAACACGAAAGTGGCAAAAAGTCGTTGAGGCTCTTCTGGTGGCGATATTAAGCGCAACGATGGGATCTCTAATGATATACTTTGTCAATGACTGTAAACCGTTGGGTAATGATCCCACCAAATTTCCAGTTCAAATGTATTGCGCAGAGGGGCAATACAATGCGGTCGCATCTTTATGGTTTCAAACTCCAGAAAGCAGCGTACGATCCTTATTTCACGATCCTAAAGGTATACAACACGCAATAAGCAATAATAATACAATCAAAAGACAAATGCAATATAAATTACGCATTTGTAGGAGCTCACAATGATTTGACGCTAGCCATCTTTGTCGTATTGTATTTCTTTCTCGCTGCTGCGACTTTCGGCCTATCAATGTCAAGTGGCCTTTTCATTCCCTCTCTATTGATTGGATCTGCCTGGGGTAGATTAATTGGATCGGCTCTCGCGAAACTGTGTCCACATTGCGTAAGAATCGTAAAAAGACTTGCAGTTGATATAGCGTACAAAATAAAATCATTGCTGTGTTACATTATATAATTTCGTATTGCAGGAAGTATTAGATCCTGGCAAGTATGCTTTACTAGGTGCTGCAGCGCAATTAGGAGGAGTAGTTAGAATGACTATAAGTTTAACCGCAATCTTGATAGAAGCAACTCAGGGAATATATTTTGGCTTGCCTGTTATAATAGTCCTTATAATGGCAAAGTGGATTGGCGATTTCTTTAATGAGGCAAGTATTAATCAATTATTGATTGACTTGACATCTGAGATACTACCGTGTCTCTTAATGTATACTGCACCTATAAATATATCATGTGTTTTTTAATAATAAAAAATATGTACCTCTTAGGGAATTTATGATATTCATATACAAATGGCAGGAATTCCACTGCTTCCATGGGAGCCGCCTCCTCTCTCGAATAATATTTATGCAACTGAGATAATGAGTCATCCTGTCGTGACTTTGAAAACTGTCGAAAATGTCGGACATATTGTCGAACTTTTGAAATGCGTTACATTCAATGGATTTCCAGTAGTTGACCCACCAAGTAGCGATCAGGTAGTAAGCAAATATTAATTGTTTCAAATAATTTCGTACATTTATTTTGACTGTATCGTTCTTTCAGGCCGAGATAAATTCGTATGGTCGACTCCGAGGTCTAATACTGCGTTCTCAATTAATAGTACTTTTAAAAGATAAGGTTTTTAATGAGTACGAAGAATTTTGGGAGAAACCTTTAAGTATAAATATGTTTAGAAATGAGTATCCTAGATATCCAACCATCGAGCAAGTCGCCATCACTGATGAAGAAAAAACTTACACAATTGATCTGAGACACTTTATGAATCCTTCCCCTTATACAGTACAACACGTTAGTAGTTTTTACATCAAGATCTTTTTCATACGTTGAAGTACATTTTAGGCTCATATAATTTTTTCTTTAGTCTGCTACACTGCCAAGAACATTCAGACTCTTTAGAGCATTAGGATTACGTCATGTACCGGTAGTAAACGATATTAACGAGGTAAGAGATTAATATACATTTTGCAATCTGTTATGAGAATATTATACTTAATTTCTATATATTTATATATTTCATCTAGGTAATTGGTATTATCACTCGAAAAGATGTTGCTAGATTCAGGATATGGAGGCATCGTGGAAAAATGGGATTGGATGAACTTTTAATCACTAACCAAATTTAATTTTTTTAAAACTTCAGAATTTTTCTCAAATTTTATCACATTTAAGATTTAAGATTAGATAGTGTTTGTTATATTTCAATATATTTTATCATGTACATATTATAGGTATGTATATATATATATATATATACATATATATATACATATATACATATATTGTTAACGAGACTCGAAAATAATTTAGCAGATTATATATAGAAATAATGCATAATTGCATTAAAAAAAGTATGTCAAGATTTTTTTATACAATTTGTATGTGTGTGTATATGTGTGTGTGCGTATGTGTACATAGGCAACTGGTGACATCATTTGGCTTATATTTTAATAGTGCCAAATTTTAATTATTCACAAATAATTCCCATCCAAGCCATGACCAAAGTTTAAAGAAAAGATATACAGGCAGAATGACTAACAGTAACAGAAAATAGTACTCATACGATGATATGTACATGTCGAACGGTGATATTTAGCTGATATTTTATCCCGTTGATTAATTTTCTGAGATTCTGTTATTTATTTAATACACATAAATTTATATACGTGCAACCTGAAACAAAAATAAAGTATTTTGTTGTACAATGAAAAATATATTTATTTTTACAATTTTAACTAGTTTCTATTGAACCTTGACTACACCAATTATAAATGTTGACTTTTCAGAAACTACACAGAATGTGATTAAAAATCACATATTATTACTTCAAGAAGTAAATTTATATCAAACAAGTAAAAAAAGATTTGAATTATATATATACATTATAAGTATATATTTCTAGATTATTAGAAGATTAAAAATGTTTCTCGTTTCGATGTGAGCTACTGATATGATTTTAATTCGATTTTACATTTATAATTAATGCGTTGCGACTCGGGTTCTTCTGAATTTCTTTTACCTTCAACAATTCAAAAATTACATTTGTATAAATTTTTAGAAAAAAAAAACAAAGGAGAGTGCAATTTTTGCGACTATTCAGAGATTGTTCTATTTCTACATTTTCTTAAGTCTTTTCTTTCAGCTGGATCAACAACTCTGAATTAATTTTTAAATGCTTGAAACATAACTGAGTGTTTTCGTAATGATGTGTATATGAATAATGAGTCTTTATTTTAATGTATCAATTTTTCCTTGAGTGCAGAAGCATTATCATGATAATTTTTGGTTTCTATGAAGAAAATCAGGATTGGATAGTGCTAAACTAAAGACTTAAAAGTTTTAAGTTAAAAAATTAATTAATCTTAACTTCAATTATGTGTCTTTTATATTATATAATCATTAGTTGTAAACAAAAATAACTAGTGATTCTTTAATGAATATGTTATGAGAAAGAAAAAATATGAACAATTATATAAAACGGTCTAATTTTTTCTTTTCTTTTTTTATTGTTCATTCGGACCAAATTTAACTTTTAATTCTTCAATTACTTTTTTTATTAATTTGTAATGTCATTATGGATTAACTCGTATCTTAACCAAGTTAAATTTTCAAGGCTGTTAACTTTATCTTAACTTAGTTAAAAAAAAAAAAAGTTAACTTACCCAACCCTAAGAAAAATACAAAAGAAAATGTAGAAATAAAACGACCAATCGCGAAAAAGTGAAAGTTGTACCCTGTTCTCCTTTATTCTTTGAATATCGACATGAATCACTCCGCAGAATCCATAAATTCTTCGCGTTAATTGTACGATTTAAACATTTGAAACGCTTACATTTCTTTACATTTTCTAAAGGCAGATATGTATATTTTATTTGACATCGGTTACGCAAGTTTCGTAAGACGTCATATTGCGTGATGTGCCGTCGTATCTTTTTGTCTTTCTTGAAAATGTGAATCCTCCGCTTCCTAGACTATCTAGTCTCGACATTGTGAGAACATTCAGAAAAATACGTATTAGCCGTTCGTTTTTCAACGCGAAATAGCAAACCGTCTTAATTCGAGCCGAGAGTGACTCGCTCTATCTCTCGATTCTTTCCTTCATCCGGCCACTGTCGACGTCTTGACCCGAGATACGTTGCGAATGTGGCCCTTAAGACGCGACTAAGGACCAAGAAGTAAGAACGATCGGCGGAATGCGAGCAGAGGCGCGGTCAATAATTTCGCGGGTCGTACATACACCTGTCTGTCGCGAGGTTGCGGATGATAGTAGGAAGGGGTTATGGTCAATAAACGCAACCACGTCACACGCAGCCTATCGGCGGCGGCGGCGGCGACGACGACGACGACGACCCCGCTTGGCCCCTTAAAGTGGCTCCTCCGTCTCGAAAATCTTACGTGTCGTATGGCGATAACCGTCTTTGTGCGTCTGTTTCGCGGAATAAATCGGGTAAGAGCCGCGCGGATCAACGTGGGACGCGGACCGGCGAACGCGGTACTCGTCGAGGAACCCGCGGATGGGTGTCGCAGATCTGTGGCCGGCCGATCTCTCGCCAAGGTGAGTGGACAGCGCGTTTCAGCGTTTCAGCGGATCGGCCGAAACGCGTCCGCCATTGTTGTCGATCAGTCGCGCCGTCGCGTCGGGGGCGTTGGGGGCGTCGGGGGCGGGGATCGGGCCACGGGGCCAGACAGCGAGAGCGAGAGCAAGCGAAAGTCCGAGAGAGCGAAGGGACGCGGTGTACACATGCATACGTACTCCGCGAGAAGACGAGATTCTTAGGTCGGAGTGCGCATGCGCGTCCGACGACTCCAACGTGCTCGACTGCTCAGACGCGAGACGGACGCTCATTTCTTTTCAAACTTTTCCCATCCTGGCCTGGCCGCGTCGCGCGCGTACGCACCACGGCACCACTAGCACACACACCGGGCGATGCAGCTCGCAGATACGACGAGGAGACGCAGTAGACCGAGACAACGACGAAGATTCCCGGGATGTTCACGCAATAATTTCGAACGTAATTTTCCGTAAGTTCAGAAAAACTCGCCGTCCGATATCCTTTGCACTTTTTTTAAATGAGATCGCAGATCCCGGATCTCGGTTATCCGTACGATTCGTCGGATATTGGATGTTAACAGTATCCGGTAACGATGCGATGACATCTTACAAGTTGTGTCGATTTAGTCATTTTATTGTGATCTAATTCGTGTTCGACGTATCTTTCGTTAGGAGGTTAGGTCTCACTCGATTAAAAACCCGTGTCACATTAAAGATTAAGAATTACGAATTGCAGACTTGAATTCGACTAATTCAATAATTTTGATTTTAATCCATTTTGTTTTGATTGGCTGAATTCCAATCTTCAATTCGTAATCCGCAATCCTCAGCGCTTAATGTGACACGGAATTTAGCCTGAGACACAAGATACTGAAAAGCACAGGTAATAAGAACAGAAACTAACAGATTTCAACCTATTAAAAATGGTGTATCCTCGTATACATGGTTTCTGATAGATTGACATCTGTTGTTTCTATTGCCTGTATTTTTCAATTGTGTCTTAGGCTTTAATCTCTGTGAATATTCGGATAATCATATTTTATCATCCCCTCTCCCCTCTCTCTCTCGTTACTATCCTTATAATATAATTGCAATCTGTTTCAGATACCTGATAGACTCGCGTTTCTCGGATTGTGGCACACATGAATTAAACAAAGAGCACTGTGGATGTTAAAGTGGCGAGGGAATTGGAGAAATAAGCTATATTTGCGATCGGAATATTTATTCTATTTCATTAATTTTAGATCATTTTAAATATTATAATTTGACTCTGAAAATGACAAAGCACTCGAGGGACAGAATTGATGTCATTTGTGTTATGTATTAAGCTCAATGCTGGAAAAGAATCCCCCGAGACAGTGAAGGAAATGCGAAATTATAGATGTCAGAGACAGGGGAGGAACGTGCTGTTAGACTGTATACGGCTGCGGAGATAATGAAAAACGCCAGAGCCAAGGAAACTGAGGAACAGGCGGCATTAAGGAGAATGCAGGAGGCTCAACGAATGGCCAGGCATCGTGCCAAGAAAAAGCGTTGCCTGGACGAAAATCTCGCGAGGGAGATTTCCAAGATCGCCGAGCTGTCCAAGATGCCCGTTCCTGATTCTACTACAATAGCCCAGATGTCCGAGATGAATATGAATAAAATATCCGCGGAATTGAAGCAAATGATGGAGAGGGGAAAAGTACCTGAGCATATAGTTCAAATGGCTCAACTGGCGGAGTTTAATAAAATGAATTCTGAATTGAACAAGATGTCACAGGACATGGCGAAGAGATACGAAATGGAGAAGATGGCAGAATACGCCAAAACTACGGAATACATGAAGATGCAGGAGATTGCCAAGATGAATGAGATGGTGAAACTTTCTGAGATGGCCAAGTATAACGACATCACCAAGATCAATGAAATGGCAAAGATGAACGAGATGATGAAGATATCTCAGATGGCCAAGATCAACGAGGTGCAAAGGATGAACGAGATAGCGAAGCTGAACGAGATGGTGAAAATGACAGAGATGGCAAAGTACAATAACGATATCACAAAACTGACTGAATTCGCGCAGATCAACGAGATGGCGAAAGAAATCGCCAAGATGAACGAGAAGACAAAGATGAATGAGATGATGAAGATGGCAAATATACAAAACGACATCGTCAAAATGGAAAGAGCAGAATACCAGAATGTCAAAATGACAAACGAGATGGTGAAACTGAACGAGCTGGCCAAAATGAACGAGATAACGATCACAAAGCTGAATGATCCGCCGAAAGTACCGGAGATTTCGTCGCTACCACCGCCACCGCGTATCCCCGAACCTGTGATCACCGTGCCAAACCCGAGGAATCTGCAGAACGTACAGACCGTACAAGTGGCACAGGCCAGCCCGTCCAGCATGATAAACTATCAGACCGTGCCCGGCCAGAATAATTATGGCAAGTTGTTGAATATCATTGAAGAGCTCGGCAGAGACATCCGTCTGTCGTACGCGGGCAGCCGCAGCGCCGCCGAGAGGTTGAAGAATGGCATTCAGCAGGCTAGGATCGCCGTACGGGATTGCTTGCACGAGACGCAGCACAATGCGCAACAATGATCTGCCGACATGAGTTAGATATCGATTAGATTACTATAGCCTTTTATCATTTCATGAGACGTTGCTTTGTACGAATTGCTTAAATTCGAACTGCGGTATTAACACGACGTGATATATACAGTAGCGGACGTACATGCACAGATCGAGCGTTTTGTTTCTAGAAATAAACAAACGGTCTAGAAAAACCTAGACCGCTATCCTTTCATTCTACGCGATATGTGTGGTCTCTTTCAGAAAACACGGTAGTGTCTCGGCGCTAAGACAAGCGCAATGATTCGATCTTTCTCAGCTCGATTCCTGCACGTACGTCGTTCGAACAATGGCTGACAGTTTCCTATTTTTAAGTTAAAATTTAGTACATAGAAATGGGAGGGACGGTACCAATTTGTATACACACTGTATTACTTAGAGAATATTAGAGTTTTAGTTTATATTTTATAAAAAAGAAAACAGAAAAAACGGTTATTTCATGATTTTTGTTAAGACTTGCATATGCTGCAAATTTTTAGTATACATTTCGAGTGAGAAAAAGAAAAGGAAAGAATGCAAAGTAAAAGCTTTTCAAATATGTACCTAATGGAAAGTATAATCCCGTAAATATTTCCCGTAATATATCGTTAAATAAATAAAAATTTTGTATACAACACGGACTTCTCGTTCTTCTTTTCCCGACTTGGCGCTTGTATAGTACAATGAGTATCGAAAAATGATCAAAAAAAGTCAGTAAATTGAAATAATAAGAGACGTATTTTAAGACATTATTGAAGGGAATGTTGGAGTAGAGATGAGCAATATGCTAAAAATCATTGGAAATTGTCCTTTAGGTAAAAAAAAAATGGAAATGAAATGGAATGCACTCCAAATTTGTATATGGAATTCATATTGAGTTATAAATATAACGAATCCTAGGCTGGTATTTATAGTCCGTTCTTATTTCAAGACCGTCTTAAGTAATATGTTTTAAGATACTAATACGACTCTCTGATTGAACTGAGTGACATGTTAGACTTTACTTAAGATGGTTTTGAACATATCCCAGTAATGGAGAACAAATTAAAATGGATTGAAATTTTTATGCGTATTTTAAGTCTATTGAATCCAATCGAATAAAAAATTTTTATTATTCAGTTAAATTCAATTAAATTTAATTGGATTCAATTGGACTAAAAAAAATGCATTTTCTATTTAAAATTTTGAAATGAGCAGTATTTATTATGCACTGATATTATTTTTAAATTAAAAGACATAGAAATGTGATACAATTCCTATAAATGAATAAAAATGCATTCGGATTGAAAAAGATTTATTTTAACGTTCGCGAATGCGTATTTCTGAAAATCTGAATCCATTTCAATCCATTTCTCATTTACTTGGATAAGAATCAACTATAATTACACGGCTCGATTTATGTCGAAGTTATAACATCGATATTATGAAACTGGCCAATCACAATCATTCCATTCTTTAAAGAAATAGCTATGATTGGCCAATTTCCTAACATCGCTGTTATAACTTCGACGTAAATCGAGCCGTGTAAACACAGTCTATGAATACCAACTAGAGTCAACTCTTACAGTTTAAATACAGACTAATATAATTGTCTAATGCTAACTGAAGTTCCGGTTCTCAACATTTCTAATTTCCAGGTACAACGTAAATAGCGTGTGAAGAGCCTCCAATCGGGTGTTCTCTCGCGTGGGAATGTCTAAAAGGTTGCAGACCACATCGACCAGTTGCGGTAGATCACAGTCGAGCTCTGATAGATCCAGCTGCAATTCATTCAGTTTTTCTTCGACTTGCGGTGGCCACTGCTGCATCAATCCATCGATGTCCGGCATCGCATGGTTTAGTTGCACACCCGGCGAATGTTTACTTCTGTGTAGCTGATTCATATCGTCAATCCATTTATCAATCGACTTGCTATTTCTCTCGGCATCCTCTATCCTTTTGACGACCGCTTGTCTCGTGGCAGCGCCGGCGCTTCTAGAATGATTGCGTAGTCGCAAGTGCAGCACTGCTGGATCCGACTGATCGGTGCAGGGCTCGTCTAATACAATTAGGCCAATTTTATCTTCGACCCCGTCAGGCCTCGGTATCTTTATGAAAGCATCTATATCGCCGACTGCCGGTATGTACTCAGGAATGAATGGTATCAGCTTGTAGTTGAGCTCGATTTTCTGTGGCGTGTATCTGGATAGATTGACGATTAAGATCAATCGTTTGATTGTATATAAATTTACACAAGAAATTTTAATTAAAGCACTAAAAAGAAATTATTTAAACATTAAGATCCGCTTCGACCGAATATATAGGGTTCTTCTTATTCAAAATTTAATTTATATATATATATATTCATATCGATCTAACATTCACTTCATATTGTTTAAGAAGATTCTCCAATCATAAAACATATATATTAATATTTACGCTTTAAACAAACTACATACATGTGAAAGTTGTGTTCATAACATTCTGTTTTCCTTGAGCAATACATTTTTATAGATTATTTATTTTATTTGATATTAATTTTATTGTTATAAACAAAAACCTTAAAAATAATAACAAAAATCTAAATTTTTTTAAATAAATATTTTACGGACTAAAAATGACTTATGCAAAGTTTCATTGAGATTCACCGATTAGTTTCTAACAAATAAATATTTTGTTTATTTACTAAACAATTAATGT
>NW_017256190.1:682525-714373 GCF_001594055.1 Mycetomoellerius zeteki
ACAAATTTATTCTCAAAATTTGATCAAGTTCCTATATTATGTCAAATGACTGGAGAACCTTCTTAAGTATTATTATTAGCATCACATTTCAAAATACACACGGACACGGCAAAATTAAAAAAAAACCATTTCCTTCTGAATTCAAAAATTAATTTCATGGTGTTCCCAAGCATCACTTATCCTAAAATTGTATTACATTTAGACCCAATTCTAGAGAGAATTGAAAAGAGATAAGGAATAAATTAAACCTCGGTTAAGAATTAACCGTGAGTTGTGAAACTGGGCCTTTGTGTTGCTTTAACTTTGCGACGGGAATTACTACTTTGATGATCCATGAACACTGAATATTAATGGATGCATATGGCTTTGTCTAGTCAATAGATACTATAAAAAAAATGAAATATTCATAAATGTATTTCTTAATACATTAAAGTATTTTTTTATAAATAAATCTAATCGGTAAAGCTTTACAGTTTTACTGACTTTCACATCATCGTAAAATATAGCATCGATCTGGAATAAATATATAAACATGTATAAAAATGTATATATGATTTATTATACCTATATATTTATGAAAATATAATAAGAAATTTATGTATATAATTATATTATATACATATAAGAATTAGTATCATATAAAATTAAAAAATTATATATAATATATGACTAACACGATAAAATTTTTGATCGGGGCTAAATATAATAATTTAACGACTGTATCTAGATCTGCTCAGATATAATTAAAAATCATGAAGGGATCAATGTAATTTATTTTGGGTTGCATTCAAGTATAGATATCGTTATATGTGAACATATATGACCAGATCTGCGCAAACATGAGAAGTCATATCTGAGCATATCTAACTAAATGTATTTGATCTGATCAGATCCAATTCTTTTTTTCTCTTGGTAATTTTATTAATATATTTCTTTATTTAATTATCGTTGCTCTGAATTAGCAAATAAATCCATAAATTTTAATAGAAATGCTAAATACTTGCCTCATTATATTTTGAAATAATTCCTTGACCTCCGTCGTAGCTTCCAGATTCTCGAATTCTTTAGGATCATACAAATTAATCGGTTTCGCAATGCTGGTAGCTTGTATGTCATCGTCGTCGCTCTCCTCACTGTCCGAAGGATCGCTGTCAATTTCCATCGATTTCTCGAAGCCAACATTGTTGTTCGAATATCTATTCTCAAATTAAAACAGATACATGCATATATACATGTGTTCATATTTCACATCTTTAAATATGGTTGTAGAGGTAAATTTTACCCTTACAACCGGCTTTTCACCAATCAGCTCTTGGTGTCAAAGGGCTGTTGCCCGTTTGAGGATCTGGGCTAATTCTACACTGAAAAAAAAGATTGGCTGCTGCAGCAAATTAGTTGGTAAAATATGGCATAGCATTTTTAATTGGTTGCAGCAGTCAATTTTTGATTGTGTTAGTCTATCGAAATCCTATACTGACATTGTAGATAGGCTAACGTAACCAAAAATTGGCTGCTGCAGCCAATTAAAAATACTATGCCATATTTTACCATCTAATTTGCTGCAGTAGCCAATCTTTTTTTCAGTGTACAATGGCTACGTTCAGCAGAACGTTTATTTTGCAACTGTTGGAAGTTTTTTTCGTGCTGATTGGATTATAGATACTTTTAGATCAAAAAGAATGGTCCTATCTCAGCAAACAATCATAAAACGGTTGCAAAACATTGTGTTCTGCTGAACGCAGCCAATGGGTGCATTCAGTACTACGACCGCTCACTGAGCTCTTGAATCTATATTTTTAGTTCTAACGGAATATGCCAATCAGATGCAAGAGCTCACTGAGCGCTCAATATATATAAAATAGGAGTACCTGCATAGAGTGTAAAACATATATTTGCGAAAAAGTGTAAAATATATGTCCATATATATAAATTTTAAAACATACATATATTATATCTGCATATAAAATTTGCAATTAAGTATAAAATATAATAATTATATAAAAATTATATATTAAATATAAAATTATATATAAAATTATACTATACCTATATGAAATAAAATATATATTGATTAGTTCTTTTTCTTCACTTTTTTTATTCATAACGCAAATTGTATTTAAAATTATATTCAGTAATAATAAAAGAATTATTTTTAATAATAATTGCAAATACATTGCGTTGCAACATTATTACAGCGCAATCTTATTGATGGCGGACATTTTTATGATGCTATGACATTGCAACAATGTTGCAAATACATTGCGCAATCTATTTGCAACATTGCAATGAGATATATCTGCAATCATTTTGCAATCTTTCTGTGCTGTATAAGTTTGTGTGGATATATCCTAAGACTTTTCGACTACAGACTCATAGTAGAATCAGCATAACAGGAAAATTTTACGAAACTTTGATGTCACTTATAGGTGAATGTTATTGTAAATTAGCGGTAATAAATAAGTCGGGATTTGCATGAGGCGATTACCTCCTGAATTCATGCTTGCTGCCACGTGGCGAGTTGGACGCCAACGTATTCGTATTGTCGCTCGTTATGCTTTTCCTGGTCCTCCTGGAACTCAAGAGTCCGCGGTTCACCGGGCTCTTGATTTCCTCGGCGTTACGCACCACGATCGCCTCGTCGAATTTACCAAACGCTGTGATGTCCCGTGTTCTCTCATCCTCTTCGTCACTACTGTCCTTGATATCCATGATCGGCGCCGAGGAGTGTCCATTGACACGTCCTTCGACGATCGCTCTCAGAGTCTGTATGACGACGAGTCTATATGACCAGAGAGCGAATTATTCGATGGCTTTTACTATAATTTGTCTAATGTAGATCTATGACCGATAAAAGTGACAGGAAGGAAAGAAAACACTCTGTTCGACTCGTTATCGACGCTATCGGTTACCACCGGCTACCACTCTTACATTAGACAATGACAGTAGTTTGTTTCGTTAACGTTACCATAGTTTCATCGATTGGAATTTGCTACTGAAAACTGGGCTGCGTTCAGGAATTACGCCCAGATAACTCTAAGCTATAGGTTACGTTACGTATATTATAGCAAAAATGCACCCTAGAGTTATCTAGGCGTAATTTCTGAACAGCCCTGCTGAAAGAATATAAGCATAAGCTGCGGGCTGCGTTTCATTTGTCTTTGTTTAACATTTGATAAATAACGAAGATAAAATGATTTCAAGAGTGCTATGAACAACCTATAAGGTGAATGTCCCTATTTTTACTCATTTAGGGCTTTTGTTATGAATAATCGTGAATTAAACGCAATGCATAAAATGTATGTACTTCTATTTCTCAACAGAAATCGCGGTGTCCGCATATTTCTAATCATTATGTGTCCCTATTTTTAAAGACACAAAAACTTTTCGTGGAACGATGTAGAGTTTGTTTAGCGATTAAACAAAATCCGAATCGTTAGTGCTTACGCAAATTAATAGCGCCATGATTGAAGTTGCCAATAACGACGACTGTTTGGATATGTCTGTAAAATATACTGAAAGCTTTCCTTTTATTTCTTGAAATAAAATAAAATCATATTTAATTAAAATAAAAGGAGAATTTAAATAAATAATACAAACATGAAAGGTATAACAAATAAATAACAACGTGAAAAGCATATTCTAATTTTTGATAAAACTTCAGAAAATGGACGATCTCACCAATTCCAATAATCTTGACATATTATTTCATTAGAATATTATACTGTTTTTTATACATATTATAAACGTAGATAAAATTCTAATGTTTCATGAATTATTTTTTAACGTATGCCATATACCTAAATCAATTTTATACACTTACATTTAATAAATGCATAATATACCAACATGTGTTTATTAGACAATATATAATATCATTAAATACTGTAGTCAAAATATGTATCATAGACGTATATTATGAATAGGCATCAGATTTTTATGCAGATATTTTTTGCAGACATGCATAAAATGTGCAAATTTGTACAAATATGCAAATGTGCACAATATGCACAAATAAATATGCATTTTTAGAATGCTTTTTTAATAAAACAAATTTCTATTTTGATGTTATTTTCCAATCTGTTTTCTAAAAAAATATGAAATTGCAGAATCCGATATCTAATTATGAGTAGTTGGATAATCATTTATATTGATATTTTAAAGACGTAAGTTATACCATTTACACAATAGTATTTTGTAAACGTTTACAAATGAGATCTCTTTTATAAATAATATATGTTTTCAGTAAACAGTTTTTTCGATTATACGTAATAAATAAACATAAATAACACTCTTAAAATTAAATATTCTTTCTTTTCGTATATTGGTTTTAAACGTATAAAATCTGTTTTGTATTATGCAAACATAATAAAAATGGATATTATTATCATATATTACACGATTGCATAAAAATGGTACAAATTAAAATGATTATCTGCTATACCACTTTTATTCTTATACCATTTTTATACCTACTTTACATTTAATAAACGTTTAACGTACTATCATATGTTTATTGGGATATTATACGTGCGCAATTCACATAATCCAAAAATGAAAGACACTGTCCGCGGAGATAAAGATGGCTTTCGTTTTATAACATTTTATAACAGGCAATACAGACTGCAATAAATTGCTGAGGTTGTAGCTCGTGCATCTCGTTATCTACCGATAACATATCCTGCAAATGGGTTAATCGCTATTAAAAACCAGTAAAAATTTGCAAGCTGTCATAAAGCATCTTTTTTATTAACGCAGGTTGTAAGTCGATTAGATACTTCGCGTAATCAAAGGAATAGGGAAACAGAGAATAAAATTTTTAAGAATCTATCTGAAACTGTGAAGTCCACAATACATGATTTCTGAAAGGTTGAAATTTTTATTTTTTATTTCCCAATCCCTATTCCTTTGATTGCGTAATTCCTTACGAAACTAATCAGTATTCATTTATCTTACATGACCTCATTGAATACAAACTAAATTCCATGTTTCAAATTTATTATCATTATGTTCAGTATAAAATTAGTAATAGTGGAATTTTCTCATTTTCCCCGGTAATTATCAGATTTACAGAATATTTAAATCTGCTTGAGCTCTACATTCTTGATCACTCCTAAATGTTCAAATAATGGATTCTAAAAAATTATAATTGAGTCCGTATCGCGGAGGATGTACATAAATTTAAATAATATCCCCACTGTACTTTTTTTTTTTTTTTTTTTTTTTTTTAATAAACAATCCTCATTTGTAAGATATTGATATGACTGCAAATGAGGATATGAGGATATAACTCAAAAGGAAACATACAATTTTATCCCAGTTCGTCTTTCGATACGTGGACATTACACAAAATTAAGGAGTAATGAGGCAAGATGCAATTATTGTAATAGAATATTCATGATACCCAATGTCGCCACTTATTTGTTCTTCATAAGCACTTGGTAGAAGAACATTCAGATATAAAATTCCATTGGAGTTGAAATTATTTTACTGCAGAAAGCAATACAGAAGCATCATGCAATGTATGTAAAGTAACAGTTAGGCACAAGTGCTAATGAAAAATATTTAAGCGGCGAGAATTTGTAATTCACCGGCGATCGGGCTTTGTTCAAGATCATGTCCTGGATAACATTTGTCAAGATCAAGGCCATTGGAGATTATCCTTCTTATTTTCATTTTTGCACTAAAAATTTATTTATTGCAGCCGGGACACCTAAATAACTTCTGAACGGTTCGAGATAGAGGATTGAAGTTTATAGGGATGCAAATGGCATCATAAAATCTATCATTTAATACCAAAAAAGCCCATTTTAAACCCGCGGGAGGCGGGGGGAAGAGGGGCGGAAGAATCTTAAATTGCACGTGAGGTCGACTGAGGGCTCGTTTGAAAGGGCCTTCCAAGACGAGAACAACGCGTGGTGTCCCAGATCTCTGCGATTTTTTTCGCAGAGTTATGATCATTTAAACATTGAGACTTCGCAGTAGCGGAGGGCTCACGGCGACGATCAAAAGTTTATTAATTTTTAAGCATTATAAACGTACAATGAAAAAAAAAATTCAAAGTTTATTGATATAACATACACACAAATTAGGACTTTTAATAAAATATTTAATAACAAATATTTAATATATGTCGATTACAAATATATACGTAATCCTATTTACAGAGATTATATTCGGTAATACATGCAACGTATAAAGGTTGATAAAAATATAAAAATCGAAAGTCTCAAGAAAATTGCTCTTCACGCAGTAAAAGACAATATAAACTATAACAAGGAAAACAATTATAATAAAAAATAGTTATTAAAAATTATTAAAAATTGCTAGAGAACGCTCGCAAGAAGCAATTGTGATCCTTTTCAGACGAAGAAGATATTTTCATCTGGAATTAAACGACGAGCTATTATAAATAAATCCCTTCATTGATTGGCATCGATCATTTTTTTCTTTAAATCGGGTATTTTCCATAGACATGACCGCTCCTAGTGCGTCTTATCAACCATTTTCGGGGTATGGTCTGAGAAACAGAACGACTCGCCTGTGTCTTTTGAGAATGATTAATGATATGGCTAGAGTGAGCGTCGTAATGTGAGATTCTAGATTCTAAAGCAAAAAAAGAAATAAGAGGATTAACTTCATGAAACAGATCTAGACTGAGTCTATAAAACCATTGCGTTATTTCATGCACTGTGTATTTGCGAAATCGCGCGACAGAATCTTAAAGTTATAATTGGCATCATTGAAGAAAATTTAGGAACTTCAGAAAATCAAGAAGCACACTTAGTCGACCATCAATTAAAAATAATATCATATCAATGTTATAATTTTGCATTCACAATGTAACTGTTATATGTATAATACCATGTGTTTTATTATATTTATATTATTAAATGCAAAATTATAAACAATAAAACTAAGAATCGCCGTACATATGAGTATACAATCAATAGGAGATACCTTTTAACGGTCCAGCAGCTGGATCTTAAATGCTTGTATAATTCTATGGGAATTCATATACTATGTATGTAGTCCTTTAAACTGCGCATCTCTCTCTCTCTCTCGAAATGATTTTTCTTGGTCTTGAAACGCAAACTCCACTGAATTACCACAGTAATATATATCACAAGTTAAATTCACTAGCGATTTAACAATTTAATGCTCATAAGTATTTAAAAACAATATTAATAATGCTGAATGACATTAAAATCTGTAAATAATGGTAATTGTGCACTTTAAGGGACACCGCGCCAATGACCTTGACCTTGACATATGTTGTTAAGGCCATGACCCTGAATGACCTCCAACAAGTTTTGGGTGGCGGTTGTCCTTCGTTAAAAAGTTATTAACAAAAAAAATTTGAAAAAGGGTATCCCTTTTCTACCTTATTTTTTTGTCCAAAAGGCTGTATGCTAAGGTCAAGGTGGGATGAAAGTCGCTTTCCACCAAATTATTCCACTTCGTGGAAGTCGTGCGTCCTTGAAGCAGGGGGGGGAGATGGGGTGGAGGTCGCTTCGCGTGGAAAGTCATAATATATATTTTAAGGCAGAGAATTTCTGTTTCATATACATAATAAAAAAGAGACGTTATTTTTCAAACTTTAATAACTTTTTTTTTAACGAAGGACGACCGCCACTTAAAACGTGTTGGAGATCAATCAGGGTCATGACATTGACAACATATGTCAAGGTCAAGGTCATCGGCACAATGTCCCTTAAAGTGCATAATTACCTAAATAATTTTATTGCGACAAATATATTACCTCGGCCGGGAGTCAAACCCGAATTTCTTGCATTCCATGCGAACGTCCCAAGAATTTAGATCACCGAGGCCTTAGTAATATTATTCGTAAAACTTGGCATATGCAGGAGCAATGTCTTATTTTTTAGGCGACGTAAATAAACTATATTAAACTAAGAATCTCAAGATCGTACACATGCCAGTTATTGCAGAATAAGGCCTCGCGGTGTTCCAAAGACTTAGGATGCTTGCACGTAATGCAAACGATTCGGATTCGATTCCCAGCCGAGGTAATATTTTTCGCAATAAAATTATATTTACAGATTTTAATATATCATTTAGCATTATGTTAAGATCTAATATAATGTTAATTCTAAAATGCTTATGAGCATCGAATTGTTAAATTGCTTGTCAATTTAACTTGTGATATTACTGCTTCAATGGAGTTTGCGTTTCAAGACTGAAAAATCATTTCCGTGCACAGTTTAAGGAACTACATACATTATAGTACATATTGTATATTAGATATAAATTTACATAGAATTATACAAGCATGTAAAATCCAGCTAACTAGATCGTTAAAAGGCATTTATCTCCTAACAAAATTATAACTTTAATATCATGTTACTTTTGGTTTATGTCGACTGAGCAATTTCTTTCATCTTGACAAAGAATCGCGTGGTGAGAGATGGCTTCACTCGCAGTCTCTTTTTGAAAAAAAATAGTAACAGAGAACTTAACATTAATGATGTTAAAGGGGATTTTAAAACCATTTGTATTATCGACTAAATCGTAATTTTTGTATAATGATTACTTTTTCCCTCTTTTACAGGTTCAAAAATCCTTTTCCTGGATTAAAGTATACGCATTAATACGTGTCTGTCAGGTGGAGTTTCTACCGAGAACGACCAAAAATTTCGAAATTGAAATCTTAAGAAAAATTTTTTGTCGTTCTCGGCATAAACTCCATCTCACAGACACGTATTAATGCGTATACTTTAATTCAAGAAAAAAATTTTTGAACCTGTAAAAGAGGGAAAAAGTAATTGTTATACAAAAATTATGATTTAATCGGTAATACAGGCAGCTTTAGGATCCCTTTAATTGATCTGTGTGTTTCTTATATAAAGACCTTTACGTTGTAACACCCTAGTGTTCGAGATAACCGGACTCGAAATATTTTGCATTTTCGGAACAATGTCGCATGATGGACCAATTGAGTCGCCGCAAGCGTAGAAGCAATTCGTTAATTCCGTTGTCGAATACCAGAAGGCTGACTGATCCTCTCCGAGAGCCATGGAAATCCTATTAGTCATGAAAAAAGATCTTGGTTAAATCTTCTAACTTTTTATTAATAATTATTATCAATATGATAATTATTAATTATTTATAAATAAATAACTAATAATTATTGTAAATATATTTATTATAACATTTATAATATAATATTTATAATATTTATATATGATTATACATATGTGCATGGTGCAACAAATTATTATGTTTTAACTACTTCTATGATAAATGTTGATCTAAAAGTTAATTATTGTTAGCTGCTAAAACAATTATTGTAAATTCTTATTTCAAATATTCATCAAGAAATAAAAGCTTTTTTAAATTCATGTTTTCTGTAAAGTATTAATGATGCCAAAAAATATTTTCTCGAGAATGACTGAATAGTGGGTCCTATGATTTACTGTAGCACAAATTTCAATGCATACTACACACCCAAAAAAGTTGATCGGTGATTATAGACTGCCGAGCTATTCTTGTAAGAAAAACATTGTTAGTATTTGTAACTATACACTTATATGTACTATAATTATAATTATTATATTTATTACTGTTATAATATTAGTGAAAATAATTACATATACAGTGACAAATATACCAAAAATGACTACTATTACAATTATTATCATAAAAATGATTGAAATTATCATAACAGTGATCGAAATTACTATTATAATCATTTTTAGGACCATTACACTAGATGGTTGTCCCAAAAAATATTAATTAAAATTTATAGTAATTGCAACTATTTTTGTGGTAACAAGAATAGAAAACAATTATATTTATAGTCATTTTTGGGTGGCCAATTATATAAATTTGTTAATAAAAACTATATATATAGTTATTATTAATTATATTATATATTATATATAGTTTTATATTATTAATAGCATTATAATTGTAATAATTATAATTATAATAATATGTAATTATGTAGTTACAAATACAAAAAATTTTTCAGTATTCCCTTATTAGGCGATATATGAACTTACGTCTCAATGTTATTTATGTCATAGCGCGATGCTTCGCTCTTGGGAAAATTCGTGGACAGTATCATGAACGTGAAGAAAAGTCCACAAATGACGAGGAATACTAAAAGATCAGCGGCGGGATGCTGTGGCGCGACGGCGCGTATTTTTGAACTTATGTTATCGAGATTTTCCTCCGCAGGGACGAACCACGTAAATTTGCGGAAGATGAATTCCTGTAACTCATAAAATTGTAATCGCAAGCCGGGTACGTTACATGCATATAATGCAACGAGAAATAAAGTTCTCATAATCCAATTGTTGTCGAAGCAATAACAAGTACATCATAATGCTAACATAAAAATATAATAATAGAAATATAATGATAGACAAGTATTACTGTCAGTTTTTTTCACAAGCGGGTTAGGTGTAAAATACATACTCGCAGAAATATTAAAATCTGCCAGACAATCAATTGAACCAGATAATACACGTCGATCAGATTATCCATAATCGATTATCATTCACTGATCGTCTTCGGATCGATTTAAGAGTAATTTTCTGAAATATACGATTTTGTCATGTCGTTGTGTCGTATCACTTTCGTCAAGAAAGAAGATCGTTTCAGATCGTTTGATCTTTTAGTTGAAAAGCTTGACAAAGGCATCGCGACATCGAATTGACAGTCATTTTCATGCGTATACGAACAGCTTTATGAATCGTATACTTGATCTCATTTTTCTAATAGCGATCAATTTGATTAGACGCACTCAGTGCACATTGGTCCATATTAAAGCCGTCGTTTCATAAATCAATGTAAAGATGTGTATTCAATATAAATATAGAAATGGATTAAACCGCGAAATTCTCAATACATTTTATTGTTTGGTTAAGTAAATATGTATGTATTATTATATAATTTGGAATACATGCATTTTACTTTTACACTCAGATTAAATCAGTATACAACACGGCTTTAACATACGCTAGTGCGCACTAGTGCAGCGTTCAACTAAATTCACTACAAGTTTTTCGATACGATTATACACAAAACATTACATGGAATATTAATGCAAAACTCTACGCGAAATCTTTAAATAACATGGCAATTTTTCAGTCTAATTCTACTGGACTATGAGTGACTTCTAAGAGGTTTTAGCTGTCATTCGTTATTCGTTAAAAAGTTATTAACAATAAAATTTCATATTCATATTTACCTGCTTTACATGGAAAGTCGGATGACTTTAGGTAGGAGAAAGATATGGAGTGGACCGACTAGTGGAGTATGACTTTCCACGCAAAGCGAGGTTCACCCTACATCCCCCCTGCCTAGGGGCGTTTACCTTCCCACGAAGCAAGATCCACCTCATCTCCCTTCTTATCAAGGGACGTATGATTTTCCACGCGAAGTAAGGTCCATCCCACCTTCCCCCTGCCTAGGGGGACTATTATTACTACTATAATATAAAAAATTAATTGAACATTTTTACATAAAAATAAAATTATCTAAACGTTTTTACAAAAATATACTTTTGACATAATAATATAACTTAATATTTCTTTTTTATAGAATACTTTTAAAAACTATTGTCTTTATATAAAGAAATTTTATAGGATTTACAAGTAAAATATATCATATCTCTTCGTTTCATTTGACTTTATTTTGAAAACACAAAAAACAATTCATTCTTATTTTTTCACATTTTGCGCCAAAAATATGTAAACAAATTTGTTGAATTTTTAGATTAAAATTAATTTCAACCATTAAAAAATTCATTTTAATGAATTTGAATGTGAAATATAAAAGAATAATACATACTACTATAGCAATCTGCTACAGATTTTTAAACATTATTATGTTAACAGCAACTAAATTTTAAAGATGTATTATTATACCAGCGACTACTGATATGTTAATATATTACATATTACAATTGAGGAGATGAGCGGAATAAAGGCACAATTCTATTTAGGCTCTTTCTGGAGATTAGCTTTTTATATAATATTGATCGTAATAGAGAAGTATTGTAACATGTAACTTCTTAAAGACATTACATAAATCCATTTGATACTATACCCATTTATGTACAATAAGAAAGTAGTAAGTTATACTAATTTTTATTAAAATCAAGATTTTGTAATTAGGCTTTTATTCTGCCCATCCCCTCAATTAATACTAATACTTCATTATAACTTCATTATAACATTGCAACTTTAGAATTCATAAATTCGTCTTCTGCTTCTGTTTCTTATAATTCATACATACTTATTATTACTTGTGCATGTATGAATAATAATATGTATACATAAAACATGCACACACTGAGTTTACATAAATAGTTTTGATTATCATAGATAAATAAAACAATCGACGGATTTAATTACAATCGCTTAATTTGTTGACCGTTTAGGCATCGACTACGGCGTAGTGGTATCAGTATTCTCTGTGATTACCTATTATTGCGCTCTTATGGCATTGACGCTCTACTACATGGTAGCCAGCTGTCAGCCAGTGCTTCCGTGGTCCTATTGTTAGGAGGAATGGGGCGACACGTGTTTCAATAGCTCATCGACCGGCGAGCAAGCGAAAAACGGAAGCAGAAGTTCCGCCGACCTCTATTTTAGGTGCATTAATCTTCCTTTTGCTATTTACGATGTCATCAGAAGGTTTCTGGGACTATCCTTCTGTTTAAATGTGGCATTATTATTGCATCCGTTTGCGCACTTGCTATTGTCATACCGGTCATACGATATCAGTCATAAATTATTAGGAGCCTTTTGTAATTACCATATCATTTGTACATATGGGAAATCTGTTGTTCCACGATGAGATTTAAAATAAAAATGTCCGTATCTCTTGGAGCTATGCAATAATAACAATAATCCACTAAATTGCACGTGTAATGTATTAAATCGCTGGCATTATATATATCATCTATCTTTCACTTGTTATCTTTATTATAGAATATTTTCTTTCATGTTATCATAAGTTTTTCTTATTAAGTTTCTCTTTTTATTTTTTTCTTGTATTATTCTATTTATCTACGCAAAAAACATTTAAAAGATCAGGATTTTAATTTCTCAAATAGACTAAACATTTTTAACTATCTGTATATCAAAAAATATATCCTTAATGAAATGGGGATCGAGGACGGACTCGGGCTATTCTCATGGAAATTACTCCTCGCGTTGCTAATCAGTTGGATATTCGTCTATGATGACTGCAAATTCTTATTTATTTCTTATTTATTGCTTATTATTCTTACTTTTTTCTTATTTATTCTTACTTATTTCTTATTTATTGCAATATTTGTTTGCTTATTTATTTATTTATGTATTTATCTATTTATTAATTTATTAATATAAAAGATTAAAATAAAATTTTAATCCGGAGAATAGTAACCACGAGGAGTCTCATGGCATGCTACGCTCCTGCATACTTCGGCTACACGCTACCTGATTGATCAACTTTAATCGGTAAATAATAGTCTAAGTCAAAAGTGGGAAAGGAACTTTTAGTTCAAAATTTTATCCTCTTTTATTCTTAGAAATATTAATTAAAAGGTATGAGACATCCTGTATATAGTACGAAAATTAAAAACTTAATTATAGTTAAAAGACGATTTTATAGAATAATTTCACAAAACATCTTTTTAATTTCGCAGCTACGGGTTGGACGCTTTTGGCTTTAGAAATTCTTCCGCTTCCCTTAGACATAATCATTGTTGGATTTCGGAATAAAGACAAGACGTACTCGAATGTAATATACATTTGCATTTTATTTAAATACAGTTCTAGCATACAAATCTATGCGTCGTCGAAAATTATGAAATTGTAACTAATCGCTTTTTATTTTTAGACGTTCAAGCCGAGCGCCGATTGGGGTCCAAAAGACCTAAAGAAATATAATGAATGGAGGGATTTTATGCACTAGAAGAAGATATCATGAGCGTGCGCGAAGAAATCGAAAATTATAGCAGCGCTATTTGGCAAAGATTAACAATTATTGAAATAATATAAAAGTTATAATTACTATGTTCGTTCGTTATTCGGATTGTTTATGTGGCGATCATCGCATAGCGATCAGTAAATGAGTAATAATATCGGCAGCTCTTTGTCACATATCACGTTACACATAGTGCAACATTACGTAACGATTTATGGAAACTAGCAAGAAATAAAGCATACAATATAAATTCTTTAACTACTGTTAAATAAGTGCACAATATATGCGGATTAATAATATCTCATAAAAACAATTAGTTTAATGGAATATTTAATTTTAAAAAATTATAATTAAGTCACATTTTTAATTGTATTCTTTTCAGTTATTATATTGTAACATTAAATAATAAAAGAACAAAATAGCTTTCTATAAATCCGCGTGCAGTTAAAGAATTAAAGAACAAATAATTTGTTTTTATTCGTTAATTTATATCGTGGTTTTGCCTCGGATCCCGCCGCGGCAGAAACGACTGTAAAAACTCGAAGAACTTTAAAGTGTTTTGAATCGGTATAAAACTTTCTATATTAGTTCCTTGTTTAAAAGAACGTAGAGTATTTGCTTCCAGATTGGTTGGACCCTCTTCTCCCGGTCTCTCGCTCTCTCCTCCTTAAAGATCCTCCAGTCCTTACGTTGCTGCACCTCCCGTGGACCCCATCCGCTCAGAGGTGCGAAAGCTCTTTTTAACATCTTAAACAGTGCAACGAACCATGAACTTAATCATCTGATTTTTAAGTTTCTTTTTCATAAAATTTTTCGCATAAAATGTGCTTGTAACGCGCCTTATATCTTGACTTTCTTTTCGTAGCAATACCTGTACAAACGGCAATTCTCGATTCTTTAACATCGCAATCAGCATCCATAGCGGTATTTGAACAACACCGATGGTGAGTATTGTCCATCCAATGGCGTGTGCATATCCCGGCAACGATATTCCACTGTAGGTCAAAGGCGATAAGGTAGCTATGGTATAAATGAAGATTGTTATCAATATAAACGGCGTCACTATAAACCAGCATATTCTCCAATAGACACTTGGCTTTTGATCCAGCATAAATTCCAAATCCTCCAAAAAGTTCTCTAGACCTGAAATGAGCAAAGATAATTAGAAGCACCAATAAAACTGACAAATAAATCTACCCAAGTGTTACACTCTGATTTTGATAAGCTTTGAGTATGTTGTAATCTAGGTCAAAGTAAGAAACACGTATTTTTTTATATGTGCCCCTACGGTCATTAAAGGAGTGAAACACCTTCTTGAAAAAAATCGGTTTTTATATTTTTGAGCTAATACCATCGAAACGGTAAAATATATTTAAAAAGTGTCAAATAAAAGTTTTATGGTTTTTAATGTACTTTAAGTATAATAATTCATTCAGATTTTTCGAAAATGTCCTTTTTTTTCGTAATCCCTCTATTTCCTTAATTTTTGAAAATTTCAAAATTTGTCCTATAGCAAAACTTATAGCATATTTAACAATAAATACAACCATGTATAGTAAAGTTGCGAAGATGCATTTTTCAGAAATAAGCTAGCTATACCTTTACATCGCTATTTGCGCACTTCATTCATATCCACTGCATGGCGCCTATTGCTTTTTTAAAAATATTCTCTTATATAAATATATTCTGAAAAATACGTCTTCGCAATATAACTTTTATCGTGGTTGTATTTATCGTCAAATGTACTACAAATTTTGCTATAAGAAATTATAAAATTTTCAAAAATTGAAAGGGTAGGTCAGGCCTGTCCAACACTTTGCTCGTGAGCCGAAACGCTTCCACTTCTCCGCCATCTCGGTAGAGCGAGACAGAGCGAAAATAACAAAGGATAGACACCAAGATTCCGCCTGAATTCAGGTGTCCAAGCGTCGTAAAAAGGAGTCAAAAGGGAGCCCATTTCTCAATTTGCAATTATAATAGATGTTTTTATTTTGTTTATTATCCTTGACATTCAAAAATAAAATTTTAATTAAATGTTTTGATTAACCTTTAATCCGATCATCATCAATGATTTTTAAAATAACTGATGATGACCAGATTTCTAGGATGCTTGGACAGACCCGAATTCAAATGGCGTCTATTCTTTGTTATTTTCGTTTCATCTCGCTCTACCGAGACGGCGGAGAGATGGAACCGTTTCGGCTCACGAGCAAAGTGTTGGACAGGCCTGGGGTAGAGGGATTTTGAAAAAACTGGCATTTTCGAAAAATTTGAGTGAATTGTTATAAAGTGCAAAAACCAGAAAACTTTCATTTAAAACCTTTTTTTATTATATCTTTTACCTTTTCGATGGTATTAACTCAGAAATATAAAAACCAATTTTTTTCAAGAGAATGTTTCACCCACAGACTTTTATAATTAGACTGCTGACTTAATGTGATAGAAAGAGATGAACCTGATTTCGCGCTGTCCTTGTTTCAGTTCACATATGCGATATGCATGCGTCCTGTCTGTGAGTGAATTTATGTGAAAGCCCTACATTACTATTCATATTCCATACATGTCAGAGTGAGTAAACACAAATATAGCGCTGCCTAGCGCTGTCTTCAAACATGGACGCGAAGTCGACAGTCTATTTACATATAAGTCTGTGGTTTCACCCTCTTAACGGCCGTATGGATACATAAAAAAATAGTATCTCTTACTTTGATCTAGATTACACATACTCGAAGCTTATCAAAATCTGAATGTAACACTTGGGTAGGTTTACTTGTAAGATATATGGTACAATTAAATACAATTTTTTCTTATCGTAAATTCGTCTTAAAAATAATTCTTACCATAAAACCATACCACTCCAGTCATCTCAAATGACGCCAGGATGAAAACGACGAATGACGTACCATAATAGTCTACTAAAGTTAATATAAACTGCCCGCCCTGTAAAATTCTCTCATTGCTAAGACTGTATACAATGGATATTAAGATTAGTTCTTTTTTATTGAATAGCATAATTTTAGGCTAACCGGTGTTACATAGACCGTGCCGATTGAGAAACCAAGCAAACAGGTTGGAACTACGATTTGCCACGTTTTTAACCTTGGAAACTGCTCATTTATCACTGTTATGATACCCGTGGTCATTCCTACCGCGCTACCGACACCAAGGACAAACATCATAAAGAAAAAGAGCACGGCAAATAGCTGTAAAAATCATTTTATATTTTAATTAATATTAAATAATATTTTAAATAATATTTTTAAGTAATATTTTAGTATTAAAAGTAATAGTTTAATGATAGAATAAATTTACAGAGAAATAAGATGTTACATTAAAAAAAACATTTAGCATTTCAACTAACGACGATATTAAGCAATATCTGTATATGACAAAATAAATATTTATAAAAAAATAGGCTCGTGTGAATGCAACACAATATAATTGATGTCAAAGCTTTTTTAAACGAGCAATTACAGTTAACTGATAAGATGAAATTCGTTTTAATTACATAAGTACAATGCTATAAATTTTAAACGTTTCGACTTACAAAGTCTTTCTCTGCAGTGATAATAAATAATAATATTTTAATAACCCCTTACAAAATCAACGAACATACACATAATAAATAATAGAAAATTTATAAATTATCGCTCTAAGCTTATCTTATATACTTAGTAACTGCGTTAAAATATTAAGGATCGAAATAAGTATCCAGTCAGAAATTTGAAAGTCATGGTATAAAAGTGTGTTTCATTAATTCTTCGATTGTGATCGAGCTCAGTCACAATTTCATAAAAAACCCGACAGTCCGATCGAGGATTTCTTCAACGCCTATCTAAGGCTGTGTTCCAAAATTGACTGCCAGTACTGAAAATCTATAGTGCACGTAACGTAAACTGTAGCATTTTCAGTGTTGGCAGTAAATTTGGAAAACAGCCTTAATATATTCTGTATAATTGAATTTTTAATTAAATGAGTTATAAAAATAATTAGATGATGAGAAGTTAAGTTCACACTTACGTTAATTTATATAGAATAGTCTATTGAATCGGAATAAAAAACTGTGTCATCGTGTATAATAAAACAGCTATTAATTGTCAAACGTTTAGAAAAGGACTGATATCATAGGTCAGAAAATATATGTCGATAAGTCGTAACATAAACAAGTGTGTTCAAAAATATTATGAGCTTAATTCGTATATGTCGTCAAGTATGTTAAAATAAGATCCGTCCAATAACTCAGTGTCCTTCATTAAATTTATGTCGTTTCTTTGTTCTTTTATGTGAATCATTTCCGAAATAGTCTTTTTCGGAAATTCGTCTCATAATCTAAAATTTCGACATTTTCCCAGTCAAAGCTATGATTTGAACCCATAATGTGTTTCGTGACCACTGAGTGTTTGGACTGATCTAATCTTTTGTTATTACGATGTTCTTTTATTCGAGTTCAAAGCTATCTCTTCGTTTGTTCGAGGTAAGAGACATCACAATCGTTGCAATTGATTTTGTAAATTACATTATTGTTTTCTTGATGTTGGTTTTTATCTTATTAAAATATTCAAATAAATATTAGTACCTGCGGTAGAAAGTTAAATTTCGCTATTGCATCGGGATAAGACACAAATGCTAAACCAGCTCCGCCTTTGACCACTTTGGATATATCTTGCACCCCTAATTCGTACGCCAGATTGCCGAGGATCCCGAATATCGTGCAGCCGGCTACCATACTCGTAATTGTGTCCAATGAAGTAATTATTATAACGTCTCTAAGTTCATATGTTATGTTGAATAGTTTTGTGAACTCTTTAAAATGCTCACATATAAACGCATACACAATTTCGTGAGTAACTTATTTTCATAATATACTTTTCATCTCACCTGTAAATGTTGTGCTTGAAACCATTATGCGAGGAGTACGTGATGATGCTACCGAAGCAGACGGAGAGTGAGAAAAAGCATTGGGTCACAGCTGCGTACCAAACGGTCGGCTCCAGAAGCTTAGACCATTTCGGAGTGATGAAATACAAGATTCCGTTCATCGAACCATCTAGAGTAACCGCACGAACTAGTAGTGCAAGCAGCACGATGTATGGGAAAATAGCTAGGAAATAAGAAAATTTTCCTGAGCTTTTTACACCCTGAAAGAGCACCATGCAGACCGCCGCCCAGCTGCCAAATAGGCATAACGTTAGCTTCCAGTCCGGCCATCCGATTCCGTCATCAATATTCTCCTTCTCGTGTAACACCACTCGTCTGTAAATCATGTGATCTTTAGAAATAATTAGTACCTTTTATGTCTATTTCAGCGCAATTACTGTTACATTGGATATGATATATTAGGAGTGTGATTTAATTTTGAAGGTTTTGCAATAATAGATGGCACTAATGTCAATGTTGTCGTAGAGCACTATAATGGCTGCGTTCCACTTAACGCTCACAACGCTCGTGTAATCATTTTATCCTTGTCGCTTATCCAATGTTAAACAAGGACAAATGACGCTCACGAGCGTTGCGAGGGTTAAGTGGAACGCAGCCATTATAGGTATTCGCGTCAGCCATTTTTAATCCTTTCCTCACTCCTTGCTCTTTCCTCACTCCGCCGCTGAGCTGAGAAGGTTACGGTCAACCGGATCAACAACAATTGTTGTTACAACAACGTAAAGCAACAATTTGTAAAATGCCTTGTTGCGTTGCAGCGAATTGTACTAATAGGACGGAAAAAGGTGTCCGATTATTATTATTTCCTGCGGATAATATTCGTCGACAACAGTGGATAGATAACGTCAACAGAGAATCTTGGACACCAACCAAGTCATCATACCTTTATGAAATAAGTTTACTCGCTTTTTCCAATTTGCAGCTTCTTCTGTTTGTTGTTTAGAACCTGTAACGACCGTAACCTTCTCAGTTCAGCGGCGGAATGGGGAGAGAGCAAGGAGTGGGGAAAGGATTAAAAATTGCTGATGCGAATATTCATATTATAGTGCCTTAGTTGTCGAAGACATTCCAATCGCAGCTATTGTTTCTTAATGCTTCATTATTATTCCATGATATTTAGTCATTTACTAACAATAGACGCAAATGTAAAATTTCATTTTTACGTAAAAATGAAAATAAGAGGTACAACCTCCAATAGCTTTCATCTTGACATATGATATCCAAGACATGATCCTGAACAACATTCAAGAGGTTTTAGCCGTCGATCGGACACCTTATGTAATGCTAATGCCGGCGATGTACTGTAACTTTCAAGCATCGTAACTCAAAAAGTATTTAATGAAAAAATATTTTTTTATAGCGTTTTGAAAAGCTCTCGACACCAACTATTAGAATCTGGAATCAAAAGTAGGGTATTCCATTAAAAAAAATCGATGTAATTTTGATTTGATGTTGGCGACGCCACCCAACGTCAAACTGGTAAGATCAGTAAATAGATCTTTTTGAAGCCTACAACTTTCGTGTGAAACACTTTTCTATAAAATATTTTATATTTTCCGAGATATTCAGGTGTTCCGACCTTTTTGGGACTCCCTGTATACATATACACTAAAATTAACAGATATATTATATATAAGGTACCTGAGCCGAATAAGGCCCAGACACTAAACAAGGCCCACTTTTAAATTTATTACTTTAAAATTCACTTTACGCCTGCAGTATATGCTTAAAAGATGTGTCATAGAAAATAGATAAAAAAGGATTCAAGAATTGGAATCGGTAGCAACACGTTTGTTTAACACAACAAAAACTTGTGTGTATGAGGCTAATATGCGCCATTTTTATAACAATCCGCTGCAAAATTTACCGGTATACAATGTTTCATAATTTATTATTCATTCATTACTTATTTTTAGCTGATTTGATATAGAAACAAGCCACAAATATATGAATTATGAGTTTGTACTTCTTTAATTAGCTAAACAGATCATGATTTTATTAGTATTAATAAAGTGCAACAGTTTCTGAGAAATAAGGGGGTGTCACTTTAGGAGACCTATGTCAGTATCGGCGACTTTCTTCTAATTATAAAATGCACTCATTCTCACCATAGTTTACCAGTCATTCTTCTGAGAATACGATAAAATAATATTCAATAATTTATGCTTACGAAAAGTATAGTTCAGCCGAGCTTTGAAGCTTATCGCTGCCGTTTAAGAAATTATTTAGAATGTCAATGTTTCCTTCTCCCGTGTTATCCGCGCTGTGATTCCTTTTGGTACTCGAATCGACACATGCGTCGCCCCATTCCTTCAGACAGGTGGCCCAAGGCAATTCGGCAGAAAAGGATGCGATCAGATAATAAAGTGTCAATGCCATCAGTGAACTATAGTAAGTCGCTAATGCGACGGTCGAGCAGAATTGCGCCCATCCGACTCCTGTCGAAGCAAGAAGCGTTTTCACTTAAACGAGGACATTTATAAGAATCAATAAAAATTTATATCTTCTCATAAGATATTAACAATTTTTACAGGAAATTAATTTACAACTTGGAGGAACTTGTCCGCATAAAATTCCAAGGTCCAGAATTTAATTTACATGAATGTGTAATCCGATATTCAGCATGTGCTTTATTTCAATATGTACTTTATCTCGATGTGATAGTGAAGTTTAGCTTTATGCCGTAGCTGTAAAGTGTAGGTATTGCTGTTTATTTTGTCATACATATATATACACACACACATACAAGTATAAATATACAAATATAGGATGTTCGGTTACAGATGCGAGAAAATAGAATGATTCGGGAGGTTCCCGTTGGCCACACCTATAATTCACATGGACTAGTAATTTTTTACTGCTTTTTTTTAATGAGAATATTTTATTAAATTGACCAGTTAACGACGTGCGCAATTGGATCCCTCTCGAATGATTTTAAATGATACAATAAAAAAAGAAATCAAGAATATAATAAAATTGCGAATAATGCTTTATTATTTCCGAAAATTAGATATTCATGTAGAAATCTAAAGAACACGTATGTCTAAAAGACATCTTAAAAAAAAGGATATCCAGGGTTTTTGGCTTGTAAATTCTAGTTTTGAAAATTTTGATTTTGGCTCGTATCCTTTTATTAGTTAATTTTAAAAAGCAAAACATTCACCGCAATTTTGGTATTCTTGACTTCCGTTATTATTTTATCATCTAGAACAACTCCTTAAATTTCCTTTCACTTGCCGAACACTCTGTATAATCTATCCTTAACACATTCCATATCGCGTTAATTTTGCGTCACTGGTAACAGAACCGTGCCGACATGGTACAGAAAACATATTAGTGATACATTCTCTAGGGACGTGCGATTTCCAAAATTTTGCATCATAATCTTTTTTAAATATCGTAATGAACGCGATATCGCATCACAATTTTTATATGTGTATATTATATACATTTATTCAACTGTCCATTTTTATCATATTAAAAATCTTTGGTAAGTTTAGAGCAATGATAGCTGAAAATAAAAAATATTAATTATTAGAACGCAGCAAATACGAAAGCACTTGTTCTTTAATGCAATAATATTGAAAAATTCCTAATAAAATTCGGAATACGGTTTTAAAGAAGAAATGTATCATAAAATAAAACATTATATCGGTTTTTATTGCGTGGTAGTCAAATTGCTTGCATAGATTAAAAGAATTAAAAAGAACAAGTATAGAATATTGATTGCGCGGGCATGATTTTAAATCGCATGCAATTTTGCGATTACAAAGCTAGTTATACATCGCACTGCTACACTGAAAAAAATTTCTGGTTGAAAATGGACGAATCAGAATTTTCTGATTAAATTTATTAGAATTCTAGTTGAGATAACAGGAATTCTGGTTGATACAATATTTCTGGTAAAATCTACTAGAATTCTCATTTTTACCAGAATAATTATATCAATCAGAATTCTAATTATCTCAACTAGAATTCTAATAGATTTAACCAGAAAATTTTGATTCGTCCATTTTCCACCAGAATTACTATTTAATCCAACCAGACCATTTTTCTCAGTGTATTTAAGAAAAGAAAATCGTGATGCTTGCAATATATTGTAAAATCGTACATCTCTATGTATTACTTGCCAAACGTTTCTTCTGAAAATAAAACGATCTGCACTTATATGTTTTTCAGTTCGTCTATCTCTTGCGAGAAAATTATTAGATCGAAAAATTATTACCGACGAAACTCGGTGACATGCTCCAGACTTTGACAGATGAGCTGCCGGAGAACTGTCCGATGATCATCTCCAAAAAGTAAAATGGTTTACCCACCAGAAAAAGCAGGATTACGTACGGAATGAGAAAAGCGCCACCGCCATTTTCATATGCCGTAAACGGAAATCGCCAGATATTACCGAAACCGACCGATACAGCGATACACGACATAAGGAATTCCACACTGTTGTTCCATGTTGCGCGCTCTTTACCCGAATCATTGATCTGCTCGTCCAAAACGGCCGTTGAGTTTTCAGGGTAATATCTTGTCTCGCCATTTCCAACATGGGACTCATCTATTTGAAAGATGACGTTATCGAAACCCAGTTCCTTTTTGTCCCTCTGCAATTATGTGCAAACGTAGCGTTTAATTGGACAATTCAATTTAATTGATATTTTTCGCAATAAGTTCTTTGCAGTATTTTAAGATGTTTATTAGCATTAATTAAAATTGACGACCTTTAAAACTCGTACCTGATGGCATTGACCGATATTTTTATCGCATGCGTTAAAACTAAACATCCAAATCAATCCAACATCAATAAGGGTGACATTTCGATAGTGATTTGAATTCATCTTGAAGATCCTTACAATATTATGGAAAAAAATTGTATGGTGCCCTTTTAAAAAATTTAAGATGACTTCTTATGAAACTTCGACTTTTTATGAAAGAAAAAATTTTTTAATTTTTTTTTATTGCACGTTATAGTCTGTATAAAACAGATAAATATTCAACTTTTACCTTTTTTTTTAAATTGTCGGAATTGTCGAAAAGTCGTGCAGACGAAATAGTGTTTCAACGAAATGTATTTTCTGTTTATAATTGGCACAATTTAAAGATTTCACATATTTTTTGAAAAAAATTATTGTATACTTTCATAGTTTGGAAAATAGGTTTGGAATAGGAAGTCATTTTTTTTTCAAGGAGCACACATACAAGTGCGTATAATAATTATGTAACGGTTTTTTCCCCCGATTTTTTTCTGAGAGTAGCACACTTGGCGTCTTTTTTACCTTTTTTTTAAAAAAGGTAAATTTGATATGATTTTCGTTACATGTCTCTGTGTTGAATATATTGAAACAAGTAAAAGATAATTAAATTGAAATTAAATTGATGATCAACTTAATTTGTAATGTTATTATTATTAAAATATGTTGTATTATTATTATTATTTGTATGTTGTTATAATTATTATAGTTATTGTTACTAATATTATTATTATTTTATTATTATTATTATTAGTTCCACTCTGATTAGATCGCGTTTCAAGTCCAACAATAATCGAGCAGTTTGTTCAATTAAAAAATGTATTTAAAATTAAAAATTACATAGAAATTTTAGTAGATATTAAGATCCAGTTTCGTATACCTTCTGTATTTGGCACTTCTTACTTATTATTAATATTACGCGGTCTAATTTAATTTATTATTTACTTCATCAATTTATTTTAATTGTTTTAATTGTCTTATTCGTTTCATACGAACGTATTTCACATGGACACATAACGAAAATGAGAATCCGCTATCTAGGGCTAACGCATGCGATAAAAATATGGTCAATGCCAGCAGGTACGAGTTTAAAAGGAAGTTTAAACGTCTATTCGCAAAACATGTTTTTCTCTCTGCAATCGAACGATCATAGGCCAGATTAAAATATAATACCTATACGCGATAATAATTATATTCTGCGAGATATTCACGATAAAAGGATGTCAAAGAAAACAGGATAGCAAAGATATCGAATGATATTTATCATTGCGAATACCCTTGAATAAAAATCCTTTGTAAACCACTCGGCAAACATTAAAGCTATTGCATCTGAAAATTACAGTCGTTGCACTTGTGCTATTAGCAATGAGATTATTTTTATCTTATTTCAAGATTGTTATTCACTTGCACAAGAGTTCATATATATCTCTTCTTTTTTTTAAATTCCAGTTTTATTCCGACGTTGCGAGGCAACGATACTCATTATGATATATTTAGGGTAACTTTCACCTATCGTTCGTGAGCCGTGAGATACATGATGATAAAAGAAACGAAAGGTGCTTGACGCGACAAAGAGATTCAGGATAGAAGAAGTGAGAGGCATTGATTCCACGCGTGTTCTTACGTTCACCTCGCGCAAATATTATTAAATAAAACTATTCTCACGTTGTCATTATGGTTATTAATTATACACTTTACTTCGCTCAACACTTCTCTATTTTTTAGTTCAACCGTTTATATTTATACCATTTAATGTCTCAAACAAATCGTTCACTTACTGTCTTGTACATAGCGTATGATGACCACGTTGAGAGATATGAATGAGAATTGGAAACGACTTACACTCAAGGCAGGAAACGGACGCGATCACTATAATTTAATTCCGAAGGGATATCTACGAACGTTGACGTTATTGATGTAAACTGGTCGTCGGATCAGGTGGCGAGGTCTGCTCTCTCTCCCGCACAAATGTCTCGGAAGCTTATTTGATAAAACGATAACCATTACTATATATCCTCGCGACGGTAGGTGGCAGAATACTGAGTGAAACACGACGAGCCGATCGTCTAGGTAGACGGCCAGGTAGTAACTAGGTAGGATCGACAGTGAGTCATACGTTATGATTTGCACAAAGGGATAATTAAATAATTACGTGTACTCTGAACCCCACGATTCTCCATATAGTAAGACAGATAGATTTGTGTTTCAGTAAAAGGAATCTCTGTAAAAAACCACGATAAACGAGACGGAATAAGGATGTCCCTTCACGCGATCAAAAATGGAATAAGTTTTACTCGATAAGGAAGAGAATGTAGATGACGAATGTAGGAGACGAAAATTTTCTCCCTACAAATAACTAGAGACGAAGAAGATACAATCCACAGGAAGGAATAAATTTATGAAAGAAAAACGTAGCGATGAAAGGAGGAATAGGGATTCCCTCCCATTAATTGATTGATACAGAAAAACTACACGAAAGAATTTAGCAAGGGATTGAAGATTCTGCAATTGTACGCTACGATCAAAGAAGGCACTTTTTCTTTGTATTTTTTCTTTCTATATTTGCAGTAATAAACGTACGTCACACACAGTTACGTGATGTCACCATATGTCACGCTTCAGGTACAATGACGCGAGGTCCTTTCTAAACGAAAGGAGAACTGGTAAGTTCCCTCAGCGTCGAGAGAAGGAGATACAAATATAAATAACGTTTATCTTGCACATGCTTTTACATAATCGAACATCTGAAGTATTCGCAAATTTAAAATGTAAATATAAAAGCTTATCAGTATACCTATCAATCGCGATATAAATTTTACAATTTGTCAATTATTGATAATTATGTACATATATTTATAGGCAATGTTGTTGCGATATTGTTCTCGCATTTCTCTCATAGGAAATCGAGCTTATAAATATTTCATGCATTTTAATCTTTTTTCTTAAAACTTTTTATTTTGAGGAACATTGTTGCTCAGCGCTTATCTTAATATTGCATATGGTGTACTATATTCACTAGACCATGGCGACACATCGTAAGGTTCTCACAATTTCATTTTCCATGAAGGCGACGTTTAAAAACATACAGGTTATGTCACAAGGACGGTTAAATAGTCATTTGCACGAAACACGAAGAACAAAAACACTTATTATCATTATTACACATGGTTATTGCCGTGACATCGTAATGGCATACATGTCAATAATTGTAACACTAACAGATAGTTGTAAGATTCGTTGATTGCAAATGTGACAGCGAATATAACGCATGCAGTTCATCGTGAAGTCATTTTGTTGACCTCATCATTCACTCGTTCATAAACGAATAATATTATTTAATATTAAATAATATTTTAGACATATATACAGGGTGTTTCCAAATTAAATGGCAAAACTTCGGGAGCGTGTAGAGGAGTAAAAAACTAAGAAAAAAAGTCCTATAGACATATGCTCCTTTTTGCTTTGTTTCGCAGGAAATCACGAAAAAAGAAAAAAATATATTTAATTTATTATTTTAATTATTTTATTTATAAACTTTTTAATGAAGATTTTGTTCGAAATGTGCACCTCTTGCAGCAATACAAGCATTGCATCTGTCAAACACGGCTCTTGTAGCAGCCAGGCACTGTTCTTGCGATATTCTGTTCGCTGCAGCTACGATACGATTTCTCAAATGTTGCTCTGATTGAATAGGCGAAGAATAAACTTCTTGCTTCAGAGTACCCCATGCATAGAAATCTAATGGCGTTAAGTCGGGCGAACGAGTTGCCCAATGTACTGCTCCTCCACGTCCAATCCATCGTTGTGGGAATTTTCTATCTAACCAGGTTCTAGCGACTCTGCTGTAATGAGCAGGGCATCCATCTAATTGAAACCACATTTCAGTACGTTGTTGTAATGGGATGTTTTCTAAATAGTCAGAAAATTCATTCTCCAAGAAATTTAGAAAACGGTCCCCATTTAATCTTGCAGGTAAAAAAAACGGTCCCACTAAAACGTCGTTCCAAATTCCAAGCCAGACATTAACAGAAAACTCTTGCTGAAATTTGTATTCTCTAACAGACCTGGGATTTTGATGAGCCCATATATGATAATTCCTTTGATTAATTATTCCACCTCTGGTAAATGTTGCCTCATCTGACCACATTATTTTAGATGGAAATAAAATATCATTGTGGCATGTCTGAAGGTACCAGTTACAAAAGTTCAATCTGTTCCAATGATCTTGAGGTAATAAATTTTGCACTTTTTGAATGTGGTAGGGATAGCGATTATCTCCTTTTACAGTTCGCCAAATTGTTTGTGGTGACACTCCCAATACAGCCGACGCATTCCGAACGCTGGTCTCAGGATGATTGTCAAAATGTTGTAAAATACGATTCCCTGCCTGCAAATCTCTTCGTAACGCTGCTTGAAATCGGTTGTTTTCTTGTCGAATTGAAAATGTTCCAGTCTCTCGCAATCTATTAAATGTCAACATAAACACTCTTCGGTTTGGCACTCTTCTGTTTGGAAATCGTCGTGCATATTCTCGCACCGCCTTTAAAGCATTACCGTTGCAGAAACCGTATACAAAAACCATATCAGCATATTCACTATTAGAATACGTACGCGGCATATTGCAAAAGACAAAATTCATCTACTGTTAAAGGCTTTCAAAGAGCGACTGACAAATTCATAACAGAAAGTGGAAAATGTAATCAAATATGTCGGTGCTAGATATGGCAAGAAATGTAAACATTTTTTTTCGATTTCTCTGAAACGGAGCAAAAACGAGCATATGTCTATAGGACTTTTTTTCTTAGTTTTTTACTCCTCTACACGCTCCCGAAGTTTTGCCATTTAATTTGGAAACACCCTGTATATTCTTAAAATATTAAATGTAACGTTTTAATAACATTTTGCCAAAATTATACAATATCAAATAATATTCCTGAAATATTAATGGATGGTTATATGTCCACTTCTGATAATATTATATGATTATTAAAAGTACATCATTTCATGTTACTGTAATATTGTATGAACATTAAAAAGTATTATAATAACATTTACTTTAATTTGTAGAGTTCGACTGAAATTTTGATTTTGATTTCGGTTTCGGTCAGTTTCGGTCAAAAATTAGGGTTTCGGTTTGATTTCGGTTTCGAAATTTCGGAACCGAAGAAAAAATTTCGGTGAATAAACCGAAACTGTACAAGTTGCAATGCGCCGGTGAGCATTTCAAAAAACAACTGTTTGATTTTAATTATTAACTCGTTGATTAAGCTTAAGACAATTTGAATACAAACTTTTATGTGATCTTAATAATAACTATGATTTGATTTCTTTAAAAATTGAGGATGCAATATTATTATATTATTATAGTTAAATATTTTAATAAAATTTTGTTTTTTGAAAGTATATAAATAAGAGTATATAAATTTGTCATGATTTCTGAAAATTATACGATCTCTCTGAAATTAATCCGAAAATGTCGATTTTTATTCCGGCCGAAAAAATGTGACTCCGTTATCTTCTTTCTCTCTCTCTCTCTCTCTCTCTCTCTCTCTCTCTCTCTCTCTCTCGTATAAAAAAATATGTGTCGCTTATTTTTGTCTGGAGAATAACATACTAAAGCTCATTAAAATCGGAGGAGGACAGTTGAGTGCCTTTCCTTGTTAGATAATTTTCGTTGTAACTGCAAGATCACTTTTTTGGGTGTAATATTAATAAATATTTTAATAATATTTGAGGGATATTAAAGGCATAATATCAAGGATATCATGTAAAGTGGACATATAATATTGTAGAATACTCCTTTAATAATATTAAAAAATGTTATATAATATTCTCTTGAAATATTATAATACATTTTAATAATACTCGTATAACATTCTAGAAACATTTTGCGCTTATAGGATTGAATCGTCGAAACGTCATTTCTCGAAAATTATTCGAAATAGACCTTGAAGAGAACTGCCACATTCTATATTATTTTTCTTCCGCGTTACACTCATCTCGGAAGGCCAGCCATTTTCTGCGAACTTCCGCGTTACTTGGCCCCCATGACTTCGATGGTTGGAAGGCCTGTCTGATCATCTAGAAAAGATAAATACTCTCTTTTTCTCTTTCTCTCACTCTCTCTCTTTCTCTATTGTAGTAGATGATATTAAAATGGAATAATATTTTATATAACGAGACTATCGCTTACTTTTCGGAAAGGAAGAGATCTGTTCCTGAATATCGCAATGACGATCCATAAAGGTATTTGGAGAACAGCAATAGAAAAAAGGATCCAACCTACAACTATTGGTAGAAAATATATTAGATTATTTGTAAAATTATTATTATTATTATTATAACGATATATATCATGCAGAATTAAATTTTTTATAAGTAATTAAAGAGAGAAATGTATACTCATTGTTAATAGTGTAATAAATATAATTAGAGATGCACCGAATATCCGAAAAGTATTCGGTATCCGGTATTATCCGGCACTTTTTTACTATCCAACCGAATAGCCGGATACATTAGTATTCGAGAATATATCCGGTTGAAATTTTATATCATTAAATTGTTGATTTTTTATTATATAAATTTTTTACAAATAAGTATGCACACTCATAATGCTATAATATCTTATATATTGCTGCAAAATTACAATTTTTTCTCTACAGTTATCATCTCTATTGATAATCAAACTCAGACGATAACATTAAAATCATAATTATTATCACTATTTTTCTCTTACAATCTCTTTTCCTTTTTGCTCCCTTTTTTTCTTTTTTACTCATCATTTTTTTTAGACATTGTCCCGGAATCCGGTCGGATATCTGGAAAATATCGGATATCCGACTCGAAAAATTGCCTTCCCAGATATCCGATGTTACATTTCGAATATCCGATATCCGATAATTTTACGATCCGGTGCATCCCTAAATATAATAACGAAATATTACTGAATTACATAATGAAGTCTATATCAACTGACCCACTTTCAGTATTATTTCATTAAGATTTCATTAACAATTCAATATAAAATATTAAAATTATAAAAAATTCAATAAATTTCAAAATGAAAATTAATGAACGCAATGAATTTAATGAGGCGTTATACATATAATACATCCACTACACTGTACTGAGAAAAAAGTTTTTAACTTGACTAAATGCGTTTAGTTCGTAATGTTATTTAGTTCAAATATTTATATTAACAAATATTTAGATTAACAAAATCTTGTAATTTAAATCATGTTATTTGTTTGGATTAACAAATATTTAGTTGAATTAACAAATATTTGCTTGACTTTCAATCCTTATAACTTGAAAGATACTTAATGAAAAATAACTTCATTATAGTGTTTTGAAAATCTCTTGACACCAACTATTAAATTCTGGTATCAAAAATAGAGTAAATGCCGATCGGTATTTAGGCTGCGGATTGGTGAGGTAAGGGGCAGGAACCAAGCTGAAAATCGCCCGAAATGTGCAACTAAATCCCAGCTCTGCTATAGATGATATTATGATAGAAGAAATAGAGATTTACAAAATAATAGTCAACAAAATTTTATAAAAAGAAAGCATTGAAAAATTTTCTAAGTATCAATTTATCTGGTTTTAAGAACTTACCATAAACTGAATAAGGATAGAACTTCTTGTTATATTTCAGTAATTCGAGATTAGCGAATGTATAGAAGAAGATTACAAGGACAATTCCAGGAGTAAGGATGCTCCAACAAATTCGCCAGAATATCGATAGCCGTCTCTTCAGCATAAATTCGACATCGTTCAGAAAGTTACTCAGTCCTAAAATCGTTCGTTTTAAATAATAACAATTGGATAATTAATTGACAAATATAAATTTGAAGCGAAATTATTATGGACGGAGAAAAACGTACCGTATGACCAAGCGACAGCAATCATTTCGAAAGCAGCTGGTAGAAAAGCGATAAATGAGGTCACGTAATAATCCATGAAGGTTATCATGAACTGACCGCCCTGTGAACACTCATTCAATTAAGATAAAAGTAATGATTAACAAAAATGATTGTTAATGGCATCTAATTACCGGCGTGACGTATATAAGACCGATTAAGAACTCGCAGAGACAAGTGCCGGCCGCTATGTGCCAGTATCTGACCTTCGGAAATTGATCATGTATGATGGCAATAATGGCGGAAGCGAGACCAACCTCGCTGCCAATACCCAGGACGAATAGCATTGCGAAAAA
>NW_017256190.1:714390-721589 GCF_001594055.1 Mycetomoellerius zeteki
AAACTTAGCGATTGTTTCCGGATAGGAAATGAATGCCAATCCAGTGCCACCTCGAACCACTGTGCTGATATCTTCGATCCCTAATTCGCGACTGAGATTACCTAGAATGGCGAAGATTGTGCAACCAGCCAGCAGACTAGTAAAGGTGTCCAGAGTCGTCACGATCATTGCGTCCCTGATGAATATGAAATCCATTTACAAGTTGTCATATAATTGTCAGACATCCATTTTGTGTTAAATTAATATATCGTTTATAAATATTTACTCAGCCATACATATTTTTATATTAACAAAAAACACAATAACGAGTTGTAGACAAATCTTTTTTACTTGAAGTAATATAAGTGTCAGGTAGATGAGACATCGTAAAATATTGAAGCAGAGCTATTCATACGATTCGTGTAGAAACCATCGACAAAGATGAAAATAGTTGCAAATTCTCTTACTATATATATATATATATATATATATTTGAAAGTGTATATCAAATGACTAATATGTTCAGACAAAAGTTTTATACTTTGAGAAGAGCATAAGACGTACCATTTGTTTGACATTGGATAGCGTTGTCAAAGTGAGAGCAAGGTCACTTTGAATTTTTTAAATGGAGAACTCCCCATTTTTCATTACATATTCTTGTAGCTTATCTCGAGAGCTTTTCAAAACACTATAATGAAAAAATAAAAGTGATCTTTCCCTGACCTTGACGACGCCACCCAAGATCAAACCAGTGGCACCATCTTATGTCCCATTCGAAGTCCCAAAACTTTTGTCTGAAACATTTTCTCTAAAATGCACTATTCAAGAGATATTTGAAGTGATTGATTAAAATGAGGTATCCTGTATATCTTTCTATATTTATGGCTGCAGTCCACTTGACGTTACAAACGCTTCGAAGCATTCTTTGATTAGTCAATTCGTAAAATTCTTTGTTCTGATTGGTCGCTCAAATGCTTCAAAGCGTTTGTAATGTCAAATGGATCGCAACCTATATGGAATAATAAATGGAAGCAGTGGTGTTTTTAACTAACCGATACAGGTCATGATGGAACCTATTGTGTGAGGCAAACATGACCACAGCACCAAAACAAACGGTTAATGAAAAGAAGCATTGGGCGACAGCATGGTACCAAATCATCGGCGTCAACAGTTTCTCCCATGTCGGGGTGATGAAGTAGAAGATACCAGTGACAGATCCATCCAGCGTGACTGCCCTTACAAGCAGCACGATGAGAACCACATAAGGAAATATCGCCAGAAAATATGCTGCCTTGCCGGAGCTACGCACGCCGCGTATCACTACAAGGAAGACTATCAACCAGCTGACGAAGAGCATAAGCGACAGACGCCAGTCCGGTACACCGATGCCATCGTTAATGTTGTCCTTTTCTCGCAGTACCTCCTTGCTGGACAAACGCAATATCTTCATCATCTCGTTATTGTGTTAACTTTTTAACAGGTAAATGTACAAAATGTACAGAATGTCCCAAAACTATCAGATGTTCTAAATTTTTTGACTAATTTCGAGGATTTTTTTTTAGTCAAGAAGATTTATGAATTGTTGCACCTAAGGCTGCATTCGAGAAGCGCGCTATCAGCGCTATTTGTGTCATCTATCCTTTTCTCACGTCTAATAGACAATGGCTGCGTTTAACATTAAATGTTAAATGAGGACAGATGATGAATCCGAGGCATCGGAGGTATCCGAGCGACGTTTCCGAACGCAGTCCATGAAGATAGAATGATACAAATAGCACTAATAGCGTCTCCCCGAATGCAGCCTAAGAAAAAACATAGTAGTAACAACTATAAAGGTGACAATTCGAGGGTTTGAATTACACTTAAATACAGGGTTGAGAAAGTTATTTTACAAGTTACTTATAAGTTACCTTTTAAGTTATTTTATATGCATTTGTTATAGAAATTGAGTATAAATAAGTTATTTTTTATATTATATTTTACCATTTGCTCCAATTTTGTATAACTTTTTGTACTCAAATACATAAGTAACTTATAAAGTAACTTTTCCAACTGTCCAACCCTGATTTTATATATATATATATATGTATGTCTGTATGTACATGTATGTATAATAGTTGCATATAATGAGTAATTGCAATATATTATATTTTTATGACTTAGTTTCGACTTAAATTTTATTAAAAGAAGTTCTCTAAACTGAGTACAGTTTTGTTGTCCATTTGATTCTTTAAAATTTTATTCATAGAAAGTCATCTGATTCATTTTGGGACACTTTAGATAAAAAAAACTGGAAATAGCTAATTCTGCTATCTAACAAAAGACTTGAAAAAACTGTTTGGAACTGATTCGATTTTCCTTGAAATATATTGTTAAACACAAAAATCTAAGAGACATATATTTTTTTTATATCGTCCTAATATCAGATTCGAGGGATGAAACAACCTCTCAAAGCTTATACTTCCTATTAATTATCAACGAAACAGTGAGATGTATAGAAAAATATTTTAGACAAAACTTCTATGGTTTTATATATATTTTATAATATATATTTTATAACTTAGGTTGGTAAGAAAGTTTGTGCTGTTTTTTTAACTCAAAATTGTATTTACAATATCTTCATCAAAAATAAGCGAAATTTAAATTAAAAAAAAAACGGTTTTGAAGCTTGAAATCTCTATTTTCGAAAGGTTACTATGTTTTTTGAGTTTCTGTGAGTTTGATAATTTTTACAGAAAACTGCAAGCTGAAGAAAATGGAACATTTTCTTCTCATTTTGGGTCTATCATTTGTCTAAAAAAAATTTGCAAAAATTTTTTACTTTTCATCCAAGTGAAAACTTTCCCTATAAAATCATTTTTTAAAAATGTTCCTAAGATTTTTTGTTACTGAGTAATCGCGAATTAAATAAAAGGAGCATTTTTACTTTGATTGCTCATAACTTCGTTAAAAATTATTGTATCAATTTAAAAAACAAATTTTTAAAACTAAAACTTTGCTCTATTGAATGGTATAATAACAGCAATAAATATATTCTATGTATAATTTTGAGCTAAAAAAACGGCATGAATTTTCTGACCAACCCAATAGATATTTCAAAAATCTGATATTTTGAAAATACACTCATACCCATTCATTTTGAGGGGTTGATTTATTCCTTAAATCTCAGATTAGGTCGATATATAAAAATATATGTATTTTTTAGATATTTCAAGAAGAATCAAATCTATTTTAGATAGTTGTGACTATCTCTTGTAAGTAATTTACTAGAAATATAGCTCGGCAGAGCTGGAATAACTGATGTTCTCAATCCTAGAGCTGTAGTTGCTGCGTAAAGAGTCTACGCAGAATTCGCCCCATTCCTCCCAGCATCTTCCCCATGGTAATTCCATTTGGAAGCTAGCAATGAGGTAGAACAAGGTCAACGCCATCAGCGAGCAGTAATAGGACGTCAGTGCCACCAATGTTATACATTGCGCGATGCCAATGCCTACGATTATTTAATTTTATCCTTGCGCTATTATATTATATTTTACAATTTTTCATACATCTTCATGTATGAATACTGTAATAAAATTAAAGCGCAGTTATGAGAACTGCAAGAAACGCGCTAGGATGCACCTGAATATCGAATGCAGTCTCACCTCTAAATGCCGGCGCAAGGTTCCAGATTTTCAAGGCTGACTGGCTGGAGAATTGTCCTAAGATCATCTCCAACAGGTAAAATGGCTTCCCTACGACGATTAAAATGATGATGTACGGTATCAGAAAGGCGCCGCCGCCGTTCTCGTACGCCGTGAATGGAAATCGCCATATATTACCGAGACCAACTGACATGGCGATACAGGATAACAGAAATTCCCTGTCATTTCCCCAATGCTGGCGCTCCGGTTTCTGCTACATGAAAAACATATGGGTGTAACGAGCAGGAGAAGAAAAAAGAATAGTGTATGCACAACTGTGTGTGTGTGATCTACTGAGACAATTTTTAAAATAATTAACGTGCTTAATTCATTATAATGGCGCAAATAAAGTGTGTTTCGAAGCCGAAATTAATATTCTTTCACTTTCTGCAAAAATATCCTAAAGCAGATAGGCTGTGCAAATCTCTTTTCGCTTAATCATAATTATGATTAAGATGCCGATCAAAAGATTTCTTAAGAAAAACCATAAAAATAGACAAGTCTTATTCTAGAATTACTTGAAAGTTGTTATTTTGGTTCTAACCGAACTGAAAAATATCTTTATCTATTAATAAATAATCAACTATTGTAACTTAAACGTTAAATATTGAAAGACTTCTTTAATTAACAATACAAATAAGAAGTAAAAACAAGGCCATAGAAGTCAACGCAAAATGTATGTAACGAGAGAAATATTTGATAAATCTTTAATCAAGAACGTTTCAACTCTAAATTTGGGTCAAATACAGTACAGTGCTATTTTTTTTACAGTGCTATTTGGATCAAATACTGTATAGAGTGCTATTGACTCAAAAGTGCGAAATTCATCACAAATTAAAAGTAGAGATTTTTAAATGTAAAGAACAAGCGAATATGTCTTGTCAATTTGACGATCACACGAGTAATAAACAACAAGAGAGAAAAGAATGGTCAACCTTAAAAACCATTTCAGATTTTTTCAGTCGTACATGTGACACATACATGTGAAGCATTTTGCCCATCAAGATGGTTCTTTAGTAAATCGAGTTACCATAGAAATGTCTAATTTTTTATATAATGAAGTACCGAAATTGACATGTGCAAAATTTTACGGTAGATTATCGATGAAATAAGACAGGAAAAAAATGTTGAAAATGTAACTTTTCACGTATAACATACAAGTAAATCTACCTTTTTGTCTCTCGCCGAATTTAATGAAATTTACATTTGTAGAACAGACAAAAATAATAGACACGTATTTTTTTTATATCGGCAATGGTGCAGGTTTGAGGGTGGAAATTATCTTTATAATGATAAGCACCTAATTTCTTGCGTTTTAGCTTACTCTATTAGAGCTACTGCTAAATTTTATAGGTGATAAAAGGCTATCATGTTTCCTGAAAGCAAATCCTTCTCGGTTATATCCACGGTTACCAGGTCTCCAGATTTCGACTGGAGACTCCAGTTTTCGGGACCAATCTCCAGTTCTCCAGCAGACGGGAAAAATCTCCAGTTTTTCGCTCGCGTGGGGTATTTATTAATTGCATATTTAAATTACATGGAAATTAATAAGAAAGTCTGTGATTCGCAATTTATGTTATTTTACGAATAATAAAAAAGTTTGTAATTCTGTTCGCACTGTATGTAATCTTATAATTATTGTAATAATAATAAAAAGGTCTCTGTGATTGTGTTGACACTTTATGTCGGTCAAATATTAATGACAAAAAAAAAGTCTGTAAGTGATCGCAAAACACGAATTAAACCCTGCGCCTTTTTTTCTTTTTTTTTTTAATGAAACAATCGGCGGGTCTCCAGTCGAAATACAAAATCTCCAGCGCATGGACCTTCGGGCCCCAGCCGTACAGTGCTCGGGATCTGACAACCGTGGTTATATCTGGGTTCGGCAAAGAGCGAGATAAGATTGTTTCTCTTTCAGCAGGTCGCCATATTGAGTCTGCCATTTTCAATTCTAAAGTGAAGCCTGAACTCCGACGAAGTCACCAGAGATCGCTGTTTTTCCAGCGCATCGACATGTCTTTATATACTACCACATCAATATCTCACGCAACCTATAATACATGCAGTCGCACGTTCGTGTCAATTTTCGTATAACAAATTCGTCGTGATAAAGCGTCTAAGTCTAATTCTAAGAACTTGACGTTATTTGTTCGTGCAAACTACGTGTCTATGGATTACTATTTCAGTAACAGGTTGTAAAACTTTCGCATCAAGCAAATGTTGTCACGACTTGACAGCTTGAGACGCCATGTTACTAAGAAATGGTAAAAAATATATCAATTTCGAAATTTTTGATCGTTCTCGGCATGAACTCCACCTCACAGATACGCATTAATGCATATATTTTAATTCTGGAAAAGGAATTTCGTGAATCTATGAAAGAGGAAAAAAATAATTGTTATATAAAAATTATATGGATTAGTCGATAATACAGACAACTTTAGGATCTCCTTAATTATTAATTTAATAAAATGCAATTAATGTACATTTGAACATCGTATATTGACTCTTATAAGCATTACACTTCATTCATTTATTTTTATTAGAGGCCGATTTTCATTATTTGTTTAATCTTGAGAAGAACTAATTAATGTAAAAAAATACATAGTTGCTTTTAAAAAAACATGTAGTTTGTAAATATGTAATATTGCAAATTGAATCTTTTAAAAAGCAATTACGTATTTTCTGTACATTAATTGATTCATTTCATTATTCCATGCATAGAAGTATTAAACAGTTACCAAGAAAATGAATAATTTAGTTATTTAGTAAATAATAATGCTTTTCAATCCGATTAGACCCGGGCCGAAATAGCAACTTTCAAATGGCGCTAGAGCAAATCCTGTCCATTTTTAATAGTGTTGCCTGAGAAAACTTTTGATCGGCACACGTACATCTCATAATTTACAAAATATTACAATTTCAGCTAATTCGACTGAAAGCACTTTTTCCATATGATTAGTGCGGGGTCTTTTATTACTTTCATAAAGGATAATTACCGCGTTAATTTCATGAGTGGTTCCATTATCTTCGATGCCATTCTGATTTACTGAATCGTCTACGACAAAGGCATGATTCGTTACGCCGCTTGAGATCGTGTATGATACCTGAAACATCATTATTGCAATAATCGATCCGATATAGTCTTTTATAGTCTCCATTTTCTTTTCCAGAGAAGAGTATAAAGCTGGCAAAAGCTCTTATCTACCCGCAAATGATTCATGAATATCATTTTGTTCGAAACGCTATGAATGTTATAAACGGAGAAACGATTTTATTGAAATATCTAAAAATTTAGCTAAATATAGATTTGAAAATAATTATGTTGGACTATCAAAATAATTATGGTAAAAATATAGATCAGGGGAACCCCCCTTGATCTTGATATATGTTATCAAGGTCAAGGTCATTGGGGGGGAGGGCTCCCCTGATCTACATTTTTATCAAAGTATTATTTAATTAATTTAATAATTAAATAATTAAAAATTTAATTAATAAAAATTATTAATTAATAAAATTATTAATTAATAAAAAAGT
>NW_017256190.1:721601-741235 GCF_001594055.1 Mycetomoellerius zeteki
TCAAGGTCACATCGATTTTTTTAAATAGAACACCTTACTTTTGATTCCAGAATCTAATAGCAGATGTCGAGGGCTTTCCAAAACACTGTAATAAAGTTATTTTTTATGGAGTACTTTCCAAGTTATATGGTTTGAAAGTTACAATACAGTTGGCATTAACATTACGCAAGGTGCCCGACCGACGGCTAAAACTTCTTGAATGTTTTTCAGGATCATGTCCTGGATAACATTTGTCAAGATCAAAACCATTGAAGATTATTCCTCTCATTTTCATTTTTGCACTAAAAATTCATTTTTATGTAAAAATGAGAGGTACAACCTCAAATGGCTTTGATCTATGCGAGAGTTTTATCGTTACTTATCAAACACCCTGTGTGTGTGCATGTGCGTGTGCGTGTGTGTGCATGTGCGTGTGCGTGTGTGTGCATGTGTGTGCATGTGTGTGCGTGTGTGCGTGCGCGCGCGCAATATATATATACACACATATACTTGAACATTACCCGAGCACATTATTCAGCATTCATTCCAAGAATTGTTGCAATCTATAATCGCTACGAGGAAAAGAATATTAATAAATTAACTTTAATTTAACTTCCAATATATTATACATTTTGTAATTTAACAAAGAAACTTTATGAATAAATGAAATTCGCATGCCACTTAAACGCCACTTTCGTTATATTCTCTTTATATTCATTTTTTTTATTCTTTGATCTTCTTTCACATACCTTTCGTCCCATTTATATCGCCAATCTCAGGATCTGTCTTCGCTCGCTCAAAACTTGCATTGGCTCGTTCTCATACGTATGATCTGCATGCGACTTTACCTCCTCGTCAATTTCGTGTAATAAAACAAGCAGCAGGCAGCGACGAAACGTTTGTCCGTTCTGCAAGAGCCAAGCGTTATCAGTTCAATCAATCACTCGCAAACTGTGCACGGACAAATGTATACTTCAGAGATGAAAAAGCACTTCGCCGGAGTATGAGTTAGTCGGAAAAGCTGACGTAAGTTTACATATATCATGAAAATTCATATTGCCGTGAGATAATGAGAGCGACGAGGTACTTAAGTGAATGGCGACAAGAATATTAAATTTCAAAACACGTGTTTCCTTCCATGTGATTTAACTGAAAAAGAAAAGCAGACACAGAAGAAGAAACTGATGAATTCGAGCTGATCGATCGGGATATCTACGATAACTCAGCTGTGAAAATAATGAGAATTCGAGATTAAACTATTATCATAATTTTACGCTCGAGCGCGGGGAATGTTTGCAAAATCGATCAAACGCGTGTGTATTAATACGGACGCTGAAATTATTTTTCGATTATATAAGATTGATATTTCATCAGACATGGGTGTACATACATATAACTCACTTTCAGGATGGAATTCCAATTGTGACCTTATGTCGAAATAAAAGACATTTAGGGAATCAAATTATACGCGTACATAAAAAGTATGTTAAAGTATGTGCACAAACCGTTATGTTAAAATACTAAGATATAGTATATAACAAAATATTAATAAGATTGCAAATAAAATTCAACTATTCTAAAAATATGGCGCGATTTATAAATCATCTAAAACACAAACGATCTGCAAGTAGAATATTTAGGATAGAATTTTATTTATATAACTTTATGTAATGTATTATAGATTGAATTGTATTATAGATTGATGAATAAGAATAATATAAGAAAATTAGAATATACTTGATGTTTGTTGCGGCAACAGGTGAGAGAAAAAAAGAATAATTATAGCTGATGGTAAAAATCAAGGTAGAAATCAAGAATAACAAAATTGCGGAGGATGTTTCGTTTTTTAATTACAAATGTTTAAATATTCACATGCTTTAGGCATTTTTTACGTGAAAATTTAAATGTTCATCAGAATTACAAAATCAAGAATAACAAAATTTCAGTGAAGACTATTTATTAATTATAAATGTCTAAAGTACATGCAAAATATTTAGACATTTATATAATAAACATTTGTATTAATAAAACATACCTTCTACTGAAATTTTTTCGTTGATTTTGTAATTCTGATTGTTTAAATATTTATGTCAAAATGTAAGTGCTCAAATTAAGCACGTGAATATTTAAATATTTATAATAAAAAGTGAAATATCCGCTACTACTGTGTTAATTTTGATTTTTATCTTATTTTATCATCCAAAATTACTCCTTAAATATTCTCCTACTAATTTGCCGAACGCTCTGTTTTATAGAACACACGTACATTCAAGTATACGACAAATAAAATTGTGAAATCGGAACGCTATAGTTAGATTGTTTAAGATGAGTTGAACGTCGTGACGTTCTTCTCGTTTTCTGTAAATACGTAACTCACATATTAACAAATGGAATTTATCAAGAGGAGAGATTGATTCCGTCGTAAATGACAGAATAAGGGGGATTACGTAAAATAGCGAAGCAATATCAATAAGATAACAGATGTTGGCGCACAGATGAATATCTCAAACAATATTTTATGACGTGATTACGGAAAACGATTGTTACGGGATTAAGCAATCCGCAGTGCCAAGAGGAAAAAAAATTGAATGCGAGATACAACAGTCGTATACACATACATTATACACACGACTCGATTAGATCAGTGCTCGCAAGGATTTGCACATTTCGGGCCGATTCCAGTGCGCGACCCCCACCACCGCTCAAGGCTCGGCGGTCCGGCCGAGCGGTGGTGGGGATCGCGCGCCGGAATCGGCCCGAAATGTGCAATCCTTGCGAGCACTGATCTAATCGAGTCGGAGTTTAAACTAAATAAACCTTGAGATAACGAGTTTGAAATAGACGCATATATAAGAGAGATATCCATAAAAATATATCCATAAAAAAAAAGATGAAATTCAATATAATTATATTTCTTTTTTGAGGCTACGCTAGATGCAGAATGATAGCCGTTCAAGTGTCTCGATGTGTGTGGGAATGTGCCCTTGTAGTGCTGTTCTCCAAGGCGGATCCACGTCCGTAGTAGTTGACGTGCGGAAAGGAATATACAATCACTCTCGTAACTGACTGATGCATAATAATCTTTTATTGAGAATAGAGACTTAAGGGCCGTCTACAATGGCAGTAAGCAATAGTGGTAACCCCAATAGCACAAATATCCAAGGGACGTTCCAAAGAACATTCAGAAGATATCTCTATGTCCTAAGAACGTTCACCAGAACGTCCCTCGAATAAAGTATTATTAGGAAAGGCTGTAAGACACATCGGGAATAAATTGATTTTCCAGTATAATAGGACATAGAATAAGTCTGTAAACAAACAAAAGAGTAGAACATAAGAAATAAATTTCAACCATTCACTTACGGACTTACTTTACGTCCTATTATACCGGAAAATCAGCTAATTACTCCCAATGTATCTTATAGCCTTACCATTACTGCTACTGCTCATTGTAGACAGTCTTTTACGCTCGTGACGACCGCCAAAAGTAATCTGCGGCTCAAGAATCAAGACCGCTGCACACAGGCGCGCCAAAAACCCTAGGCTTCTCCCTGCTCCGTGCTTTAGGGGAGAGTAGCGGACACAGTTCCCCACATACTCCCCTCCGAGCAGTGTTCCGATCGGTGTTCCCTTTCTGGCGCATGCGCGTAGAGAACAGTATCAGTGCAGTATCTAGCACGGACGAAAAAAGATATACCATTATGTCCCTATCAAATTACCCGCAACTGAAAATGTGATATATGTATATATTTTTTTTCTGAAGAGTTTATAAAGATTCAGAAAAAGAATTCAGAAAAAAATACATACATATATTACATTTTCAGTTGTGGGTAATTTGATGGGGACATAATGGTATATCTTTTTTCGTCCGTGCTAGATACTGCACTGATACTGTTCTTGACGCGCATGCGCAAGAAAAGGAGCACCGATCGGAACATTGCCCCCGAGTGATAACGAATTTTAAGACATTATTTCTTTACATAGATTATTTAATGCTAAATGAATCGCAGGAACATTTTTATTGCTAAGATTTATATCTAAAATACTCTGTTACGTATCGTTTGCGGAAAATAATAAAATGTCTTGATAACTATCGCAGAGAGAGATTGCTTGCCTTGTAGAATAAAAGTAAGTTTCTTGGGACGCGCATAAGTTTTTGGGTGTTTACGTGAAGTAATCGGATCTTTATCGAATTGAGCAGTGATACTCAACCTAAAAATTCTAAATGTCCCTAGACCAATCTGAATTACAAATCCGTGTTGTCTATATGAAATTTATATTTCGGACTGCTGTCGTCACGAGTTTTGCATACGCCATACACTTCTGAAAGGTTAAGGTTTCGACATTTGTTATAATTTTTCTCTGTTTTTCTCTGCTGTTGCTGAATTTGGTAAGTATTCGGAGAAGGTCGACTGTATTTTACTCTGTGTTTTTTTCATTTACGAAATAATATACTTTTAACAATATTATCTGTTTAATTTTATGATAAATAGAACTTCAATGGGTCCAACAAATAAAGAGAATTTAATTGAATAAATTCAATTTGGTATGTATGTTATAAGGTTGTAAATTATAATATTGTTATCGTTATTATTATTATCTATTATGTACATAGAATAATAATTTTAGTTATTATTTACTTTGTCATAAGTATCTTAAAATTCTTTGATTTTGATATAACTGGATGTACCTGAGTCATTATAATGCGGGGTCTAGGATAGGAGTCATAGACAATTGTAAGCAATATTAATCTTAAGTCGTAAGAAATTGATTAGTCATTATTCAAATCCTATTTAATTGTAATCAATTTCCTACGACTTAAATCCTACGACTGTCTACGACTTCTAAGCACTATGATCTATAAGTTTCTATCGTATTGAATTTTTCTTAATTATATGGTGATTATTCATATAATGATCTAGCTAGATTAGCTTATTAATATATTAGATTGTTCTATTGCATATGCACTTACAAAAAAGTTTCTAACTTCTATTGCACATGTACTTAAAAAGAAATTATCTGAAGAAAATATTTGATGCAAGTTGACTTTCTCAGTTGAAAACATTTTCTTTTATTACAAAAATTTCGTTCTAATACAAAACATTATTTTACGTGCAAGGGACAATTTTTTTAATCAAATAATCATTCCAAACTTTTGTTACATTTTTTTGATAAAATAGGGTGCTTTCCGTTTTATGACGCAAGGGTCGTTCTATCTTTGTCACTCTTTGAATGTCAAGAAGGATTAAGTTTAGATATTTAGGGCCATTGTCACCAAGCTCAGTTAACTTAACTGGGCCAATTAATCCATCGGAATTGACCAATCTGTCAATTCTTCAAACAAAATGACAAATGCGATTGGTCAATTCCGATGGACTAACTGGCCAGTTAAGTTAACTGAGCTTGGTGACAGTGATCCTTAATACGAAAGATTAGTTAGTTACAAAAATTTGTACACATGTGTGAGTACGATATTGATGTAGTAGTATATGGCTGCGGTCCACTTGATGCTACAAACGCTTCGAAGCATTGTGTACGTTTACACCGTACGTTTAGTCCTCGACCTATAAGTGTCTTTGTTTAATATACAGGATAAACAAGGACGTCTATTGTATAGGCCGCGGCCTAAATGCACGGTGTAAACGTAGCCATTCTTTGATTAGTCAATTCGTAAAATTCTTTGTTCTGATTGGTCGCTCAAACGCTTCGAAGCGTTTGTAGCGTCAAGTGGATTATAACCATAAAGATATGTCGATATGTCAAATTTTATCGGTAAAACAGCGATTTTATCTGAGTTCGGACTTCACCCTCAAGGGGATCCTAAAGCCGTCTGTATTACCGACTAAATCGTAATTTTTCTATAACAAACTTTTTTCCTCTTTTACAGATTCAAAAATCCTTTTCCAGGATTAAAATATACACACATTAATACGTGTTTGTGAGGTGGAATTTATGCCGAGAACGACAAAAAATTTCGAAATTGAAAAATCTTAAGAAAAATTTTTTATCGTTCTCGACATAAACTCCATCTCACAAACACATATTAATGTGTATATTTTAATCCTGGAAAAGGATTTTTGAATCTATGAAAGAGGAAAAAAGTATTTGTTATACAAAAATTACCTCCTTAAGGGGATCCTAAAATGAATCTGTTTTATAAATTTTTCCAAACAAGTATTTTTCTAACTGCCTTTACAGATTAAAAAATCCTTCTCCATAATCAAAGTATAAACAATAATGTAGTCGACCTTCATGCCAGTGACTTCGAGCTTCACTTTAAGATTCCCTTAATTCTCTGGGAATTATATAATTCTCAGGCCTATTTCTATCAATGTAGATTAACTTTAATCTTGGTTTAATTTACTCTTCTTCTTTTTCTAATCCTTAGAAATAGAAAAAGATGAAGAGTAAGTTAAATCGAGATTAAAGTTAATTTACAATTGGTAGAAACGAGCATCAGAGAATTATTAATATGGCTACGTTTACACCGTGCGCTTAGTCCGCGACCTATACGATAGATGGCTTTGTTTAACTTACAGGATAAACAAGGACACGTATTGTATAGGCCGCGGCCTAAATGCACGGTGTAAACGTAGCCTATAAATATTCTCTGGATTATAATCTCATCGGTATTGGCGATCTTTGCCGGTCGTCGGTAACACACACTCGCTCAGCACCTGTTGCGCCCAATTGGCGCGACGTGCGCTAAATTTCAAATATTTTGCCGCACGACGTTGTCTGACGGTATATACGATATGCAACCTGCTTTTCGTTTTCGTTGTTGTTTGATTCGACGAGTTGCAAAGTGTTTACGATTGTTGGCGGAGAATTCACACCACAATTGCCGACTCTTGTGTTTTTCGTAGAATAACATGGCTGCGTTAGTTAACTTGGAAACAGATTTTCACGTGAACGTTTATTTTTACATTTCTACATCGCAATTGTCTCGTTTTCTAGATAATAATAAAGTACTAGTAGTATGCTGGCAGATTAGCAGCAAATTCGACCAGATTCCCACTGTAAATTTATAGCAACCTGTGTCCAAACAAGAACTGTAAATTTTATCTGATTTCTGCTGCCAATATGCTGGTATGGCATGTCAACAAGCTTTGTCATTATTTCTGACTGCAATTTACCGTTATTGTCAGATATTATTATAGATTCTGTGTGAAAATGTTGCCTTTCTGCTATCAGAATTAGTAGTACACTCTGCTCAAAATCTGTTTCTGCTAACTTCGCTATTTGGGTTGCAGCCTGGATGATTCATTTCCCAAAGCAGACGCGACAGATCCACAAAATGAGCAAACGATCGTGGAGCTATCGCGATTCCTGGAGACGCGTATTCAAAGGAGAAATCTGTTGCAAGAAGATGTGAGCGAGAAACGTATGATTCTTAATGCATCTTTCAACATGCAATTACTATTCATGTAATTTCATTCCGCTGTGTAATTTCTCAAAGTTGAATTTTTCCAGAAAATCATTTCAGAAATATATTGGTGAAATTGGAACATGAAAACACATGCTTAAGACATGACAATAACGAACAGAAAAAGATAGTGAGTTTTGTGACGGCAAAAGATGTAATTGAAGGGCTTGGTTTAAAAACCGATCAGTTTAATTTTTTTTTGCTAAAAATTTGTGCGTTTTTTTTTGGTATAAGAAACGGTGAATTGACATCTGTAAAGTAACACAATTCTAAAAACTATAAAAAAAAGATCATTCAAATATGGTGAAAGGATAATAAAAATTGTAACAATTCAAGCCTTTCAATTATGCTCATGTCACGTATTCTACTTAATATCTTTTTAGTAATATCTTCGCGACAATTTTTTGCAGATCTTCACGTTAAAAGGCCGTATCTGTAAATTACAAAATCACATCGATAACTTGTTATATAAGTTGAATAATGCGTGCGATGCTATGAGGAATGTACAGCAAGAAGTAAGCATATTTTTGCAATGTAATGATTTGTGCATTAAAATTTCTTCTTATACGCTAATGCAATTTCTGTACAGTTGAGGGATAGAGACATACAACTCCAACAACATATACAACAACATGCACTGGACAAGCAAAAATTAATACAGAGGTGCAGTATTATGATACAAGCAGAGACTAACAGAATGACCAAGGAAATGCAGATAAAATTGCAGGAACAGCGTGAACAGCTGATGGTATATTTTAGAGTTTATAATTACAAATCAATGTCAGTTATCATTTTTCTTTTTCAATATATCTTGAGATTATCTCTCTCTTTTCTGAGATAACCTTTGATGAGTCATACATTAAAATCTGAATCGCTTTTAGAGCTGTATTAAAAAAAAGGATGACAAATTGAAATTGGCGAGACAAATATTAACTTCAGCTCGTGAGGATATATGCGATAATGTCATCTTGATGCCACCAATAGCTTTGAGTTCGAGAATAGAGACTACAGAAAAAGCAACTTCGATAATACCCAAGGAAGAACTTTCCTTGATGATGCCAATTAATCTTCAAACTTCCAGAAGTCCTTGTGGACAAATCTGCCAGACATTATCTTCTCATGCAATTTCCAACAATGATACCCATGAAAAAATTACAGAAGAATCAAATCCATCGTTGTCCAAAGAAAAATCTTCCACAGTGACATTTATGGATTCTCATATTTCCAGCCCTCGTGATCGGATCCACCAGATACCCTGTCACATGAGAACTGATTCTGACAATGTCCAAAGAAAGACCACAAAAGAAACAATTCTAATGACAGTCGCAGAATCTTCCATGCCTTCAGATTCGAAAACCGAAATTGTAGAGAAATCAAACTCAACGATGCCCATTGATTCTCCATCGTCATCTACGATTACGTCGACCGATACAACAATTATTACTAAAATTAATTTTAATAAAAAGGTAAAGAAAAGGTTGATTTTAGTAGGTAGATTTGAGTAGGAGCCATTAATTTGTATGCTTCGACAATGCTGTTTCTTCGACCAATGCGTGTATGTATGTTAGCTGATCTTTTTTTACGTGTGTATTCAGGATAAGATCCCAGTAGTAAACCCACGATACCAGCGAGTGCAAAATGCAGATAGATGGATAAATCATCGTCCTACCAGGATAGTTCCAACCGGTACGATTTTACAACCACGAACACAGCCTCATAAGCGAACCATCCGAAAGTTGACAAATCCAAAAGATTTTATGGCCAGATCCTCCAGATACTGCCTTCTTTCGCAGGAACAAGACGCGGATGGTGAACTTGAGACCAAATTGTATAAAGTAAGGCTTGTTATCGCGTTACTTTGAAAAATGTATTGTATCTTTGTGCACGTTGCAGGCTAATGTATTGCCGACTTGTGGAGGAGGAGCGCAGATTGTATTTAACGATATAGAATGTTTGAAACAGATATCTCCAGCCATTGCAAAACGTAATGAGCAGAAAATTGGAAAATAATCCGGTAAATACATAAATTTTGTGTAAATTACCAAAAAATCTTCGTAAGTCCTAAGATAAGTTTGTAAAATAGTTACAGAGTTGTTAGTCTTTTCTTATTTATTTCTTGTTATTTATTTAACAGATATATTTGAGAGAGTACTATTTTAGTTTCTTGTTTTTCGATACTTTGGAATTCGCGCAGTCTTTTAAATAAAAGGCTAAATATTTCATTTGTCAGAAGTAGTAACATTTATTTTTCTCTTGTTCTTAAGTGTGTCGTAAAATAATGCCTAATTAATTCCGAAGTATCCATACATCGTAATATATAAGCTGGAAGACAAATTCTGTATTTATGATTGAAATGGTGAATTGAACTAGAAAGAAAGAAAAGAATGCAACGTTATTTTACACATGTAATAAAACTATACAAACGACTTTGCATACCGATTAATCTCAATTTATTTGAATGTGAACAAGGATTTGTCGCCACACATGAGGATGCATGCTAATGGATAGATGTCTTTCATTTATATATGTGTATGTCTCTTTCTCTCTCTCTCTCTCTCTCTGTGTGTGTGTGTGTTAGGGTTGAAAAAAAATTTTTTTTTAATCGCGCGCGGCGCGATTAGGAATACCCCCCAAAAGTTAGCTATGGATTTCAATATGACCTGGGTAAAATTTCATCGAAATCGATTAATATCTTCGACTGAAATTAGTAAGTTTACGCATTTCTTGGATGCATGTGTCAAAATTCGAAAAAATATTTGAATTTCATTACAATTTGGTACTACTTGTTTTTCTTTTGGTCGCTGAACACGAATCCGAGGTCAAAAGTACACATTTCAAAATGGCGGATCCGTAACATATTCTTATATAAAGAAAATTTATTATTATTGCGAAATAAATAGCGCAAATACATTTTACCCAGATCATATTGAGGTCCATAGCTAACTTTTGGGGGGTATTCCTAATTGATTTAAAAAAAAAATTTTTTTCCGGCCCCATCCTAATATACAGGGTATCCCATTTTAAAGGATCCATTCAAATATCTCAGAGACACTGCGTTAAATCGGAAAATGTTTCAGACAAAAGTTTTGTGACTTCGAGGGGAACATAAGATGGTACCATTAATTTGACCTTGAGTGGCGTTGTCAAGGTCAGGGCAAGGTCACTTTGAATTTTTTAAATGGAATCCCCCATTTTTCATTACATATTGTAGCTTACCTCGAGAGCTTTTCAAAACATAATAAAATATTTTTTCATCGAGTACTTTTCGAGTTATAAGGCTCGAAAGTTACAGTTCGGCATTAGCATTACTCAAGGTGTCCGACCGACGGCTAAAACTTTGAATGTTGTTCAGGATCACGACCTGGATAACATTTGTCATTAATTAATTCATTAATCATTTAATTCATTTTCATTAAATAAATTTCGATGTTATCAACTTAAGATTAAGAAATGACAAAGGATATTTCGTCTCTGATTCCATATCAGGTTGTATAAAGCTATTTTATTTTTGGAAGTGAAATACGCCTGATCGTGTAAACAGCACCAACACCGTTTTAACTAAAACGGTTTTACCAGTGCGTGTAAACGTAGTCTATATAACACTGCCGCGTTTAAAAGATTCCAACGAAGATTCGTTGGTTGAAGCAGATTTTTAACCGTACTATCTTATACGATTGATAATCACGCAGAAACCAATTGTATTTTCAAAACCTAAAATCCTATAACAAATATACAACAGCAGATATCCCTTCCTCTCATCAATCGCATCCATAGTCCCGACGCGCGCGATTAAACGGTAAAATATATAAAATTATAGAAATATCAAGACTAGATGAATATATTAATCGTTAGAGTGATTAGTCATTATATTATGATCGGCTTTCTAACAAATTATACATGTATTTTATATACTAGTATACACATACATATACATATATATATATATGTATATAAAAGTGTATTAGATATTGTCTTACGTAACGCAGTACACATTCTCCTTTCTCATAATATAGTACAACAAATTGCTCAACGATTACGTTCAATTTTCGTCAAATATTTTCTTGTTAAATAAAACAATTTACGATACTATGCACGGATCTGCAGATCGAATCCTATCTTCGGAAGAACAATGGGTCTTTTTCGAATATTCTTTAGTAGTTTAGTGAAATGAAAGGCACGGTAGTAAGTTGCCGACTCGAGTGTTGTTACGAGCATCAAAGATAGATATGTATCGTGTAGATAATACCGTTCAATGGATCGTGTCATTCCCCATAGATATATTTTGTGAAGTAACTGAACTATCGATCTGTGATAATCGAACCGGACTAAATATAACATTTACAAAGTGTATTTTATTTCGTAACGACTTGTATATGCATATATACACGTGTGTGTGTACGTGTGCGTGTGTGTACATTGCCTTCGATACTGCAAAGTGTATATTGTTATCAATAATTTAGCGAAACAACGGACAATCGTATAATAGTTTCATCGCTACTAAAATTACATCTTATATGTTAAAATATGATTAGGCGCATATCCAGGCAGCTCTATACTTGGCAAGCGCCACAATGCTTGAGTGAAATTTACTGCAACGGTAACACATCAAGTTAGATATCTTTCTGTAGCATATAGTATGACTCATGTCCGTTTATTATAGTCCGCTATAAAAAAAATTGCTAATATAATTTCAAGTATTACAGTTACTGATATCAGTAGATAAGATTTTGTGCGACTTCGAGCTTTTTATCTCAATCCACAGATAATATTACCTGTGCCCAATTGGTGTTACATTCCAATGCTATTTTCTGTCGCAGATGATTCATCGAATGATACAAGATTGTAAACTATCGAAGCAATCGAAAACTATCGTTTTCATTGATGGAAAAAAATGCGCGATAAAATGAACAGGTGACAGAAAAAAAAGAGGCGTCGTTTTTCTACTTCATGACAATTCTCGCGTTTGCAAGTGTGCAAGTATAACACTATATACAATTGAAAGTTCTATCACGGAGAAAGAGAATTTCAACAAATTTGAGAAATCGATCACATTTCTTCACGTGAAGACTGACTAAACAAAGCAACATAGACATAAAGTAATAATCGAGAATAAAAATCTCTTGCCGTAAAATACATTTAATAAACAATATCGGCGAAGGACGTGTTCACTTAAAAGCTGAAACAAGATTCATACGATCGTGTATGAACCGCAAGTGAAAACGCTAAAGAAGATAATCGGTATCGAAAAGCAAACCGAATAAAGACTGCAACAATTTAACCTCCAAAACTGTTTTTCTCCCTCTTTCGGTTTGCGATTTCGATTTCACTCCGACAATATACAGTAAACAGTAATATCGTCGTAAATTCATTATTTTATGCACAACGATTAATAATATTTTTTACTCTATGGCTTTGCTCATGAACTCTATGAATCGTTTGCCGTATTGTTCTGGATCACAGGTGGATATACCGTCAACATTGGCACCGTATTTGACGGTCTTTGCCGCTTTCGCCGCTTGTTTACGTACGCCATAGTGCGTCAGCACATCTATTATGGCCAAAAAATAAATTTCCTTCATGGGAGCACCTATAAAAATATATGTGGTAACAATTGTATATATGTATATATATGTATATATATGTATGTAATGTGTATGTGTATATATATATATATACACATACAGGGTGTCCCACAATGATCAAAATTTTAATAACATTCCTGACTAAAAAATAAAATAAAAATCCTAATACCAAAATGTCGAGGCTATAATAGTTTTTAAATGAATAGCGGTTAAAGTTAACTAATCACAGAGCTGACATTTCGCGTGCTCAGAGATGATACACAAGTGGATGTTCATACGTCTATGTTTACTCCATGTGAAATTGAAGTAATAACATATATAATAATGTTGAAATACTTCACTATGTTTAAACATAGAAAATAATTACATATGCAACGTACATAACATAAAAATATTACAGAATATTAAAAATAAGTATGTATAACGAATTATTTTAAATAGGTATAACGAATTAATTTAAAAACTATTATAGTCTTGACTATAAAGTTTTTATGATTTTGGTATTAGGATTGTTTTATTTTTAAATCAGAAATGTTATTAAAATTTCGATCACGAATTTGTGGGACACCCTGTATATCACGTACGATTATCAGTTTATCTGGAGAAAGTACCTTCTTTACTAGGAATGGCATAAATATCTAGCTCAGGTATTATTGCATCTTCATACTGTAAACTGGTGTCACGCATTAACGCTGCATGTGGTGACTCGGGAGGTGTTGCCATATTGGTAACCGTGTGACCGACGCCACTCCAACCCCATAAGCGGCTGCAAACAAACGAGTGATACCGATGAATAAATCAAATGGAAACTGAACTTAGTTTTCATTCCAAAAGGAATAGAAAAAATATCCACTCACTCTGCCAATGGGCCTCGAGACTCCAATCCACTACCTGACTCGCTGTCATCCTCTTCTTCGTGATTGTCCTCGTCATCTTCTCTTTCCGCACGTTCTCTGCTCTCTTGCTCGGCGCGCGCGCAATCATGTAAGCCAAGTAGCAAGGAGTAATCCATCAAGTGTAATCTTGTTAAGAACTATGGAGACAGATTATCATTTTGGGTACTTCGAAGTCCTTCACAAATTTGAAGTCAATTTTTATGTCGATAAATAATTCAAGGTAACTCTTAAAAGATTTCTCATGATAGTACAAAATCTTGTAGGATCAAAGTTTATATTCTTATATAAATACTTACATCTACGTCAGCGGTTAATGTTTCTATTAGCTTAGTTTTGGCTTCTTCTCCGATGTAAATCTTCATACCCTCTTTAACGAAATCGTTATCCTTGTAGGTAGGGAGATCCTTTTCCTTCTCTTTATCTGACGCTTCTCGGTCTACTGTCGAGCCTTTTAGGTCGAATTTCTTGTGCGTCGTCAGATGATTCGAGAATACATTCCTTATGGCAACTACGTAGTACTCGACACCGTCAACGGTCAATCGGTACATTCCCAGGTATTGCGGTAACAATGTCTTTCCATGTCGCTCGACAATATACTGCAATGCAATGTCCGTGTAGTCTTGAATCTTCATGACATTTACTTCTTCTGATTATACTTACGGGATGATAATGTTTCAAGAACGAATGCATCCTCTCCACTTCTTCACTCGTGAGGGTTTTAATTATAAACAGTTTGTCGTAAGATTGATAAAATTTTGCACCACTCTTCCCAGATGAATCGTCAAGCACTGGTTGAGATCTGGAAGAAGAAGAAATGCGCAAACCGCATCTTGGGTATGCGTGTGGATGTGCATTTTGTAAAAGATCAAAAAATAGTTCAATTCGAATGATCGTTGGTATGAGGCATAATCTTGAAAGATATAAATGATGAATCATTGTCAAGAGCGGTATATTAGATAAGATAATCAATGGATTTTTGAAGTCGAATATCTGATGTGTAAAGCAATTTGATCTATATTGGAGTCATTATAATTAATTACGTTAATGCAAGAATATTAATTGACAATTATAAATTAAAATTAGAATATTTATTCCTCATTGTCTTTAATGTTCCTTTCATTCTATTATTATGATCAATAGGATGATGACCGTTATCGTTATTTTCATCATCATCACTGTTGATATAAAGCACTCGATTTGTTAATTATCTTGGTTAACTCATTAAGCGATATTTTTATTATTCGACTAAAACATCCTCTCACCATGCTTTAAATCCGAAAAGCTTTCAATGGTAGCTAATTCCGAGTTTTAAATTACTATGTTTAAATCAAGCAATCATTGAGATATTAATGAATTATTATGCTTAGTCACGCTGGTTCTCGCTCCTTGGTAGGTCTTTAACTTTGTTAGAAACAACGAAAACGCACAGCATAGCAAAATCATGTTTCGCTAACCTCAGGCGTTTCGGTTTAAGACTGCAGGTACGCAGTGGTTTGTTTAGAATAGAATTGTGCGAGGAGGCAGAAGAAGGAGAGGAAAGGGTAATCGATGGGAAGGTAGCGGCGCGCTGAACCAATTGACGAGTCCTTCTGCCTATTCCATCGACCAAATCCGTTTGTTGTTTTGCTCGCGAAGGATTAAACACCCGACATCTACCACATCAAAATCCTTATATTACAAAGCCATTTCAGTAGCCTGTCCATCCCTAATTCACTTGCGACGAACAATATCATCGTGCAACCGCGAAAACAAGTTTTCAACTTTATACAGTAACAGTGCATTTGTTGTGTATTGTACACAGTGTTATATTGGATACATCAAAATTTAACGAGAATAATCAACACAAAGATATTACCTTGTCATTGACTCCTTGTAATCCAAATCATCTATTCCAAACCTTTCTCGCAAATTCCTAAAGACTAACGGACAATATTCCTTGATTTTGAAATGGGAGGGCATGTTCTCTCTGCACAAAAAAAGAAACAGATTGTGTGTAAGCAAGTATCTGCAATATTACAAATATTATTGTGTGGCTTTATCTATTAGCATAAACAAATCTAAAATTAAAAACAGTTGTCAGTATGTCTCAGTACCAAGTGTTTCATACACATGCGTGCACACATTGAGGCTGTATTCCAAAATTTACTGCCAGTACTGAAAATTTATAGTTTACGTTACATGCACTACAGATTTTCAGTATTGGCAGTAAATTTTGGAACATAGCCCAAGAGTTATTAACATATATCTACATATGTATATACACAAAGAATAGGCAATATAGAATAGAATTTATTACACTTCAGCATTTGAATAGGCAATATATTGCCTAAATATATTTCTAAGATTATCTCATATATATATATACAGTAGAGTTGCTCGAATATATTTAGAAACATTATTGACTTATATGTTCACAAATAGTATGGATATGTGGACTAAGATATAAGATCGCTTACTTACTTAAAAAGTGATAATTTTTCGAGTCGTTACCATGAATGAGTTAAGTAAACCCAATCAATCATCGAAAGTAAAACTAACTTCATAAAGTATCATCAAAACTGTCATCGTTCAAAACGTTTTTCAAGAGTTATGAAATGAAAATGACAAAAATATAACTTCGATCATGTTAAGAGTATAATATTTTGGCCAATATTATTTGATTAGTAATTTTCTGTCAAGTTAAAAAATAGTTTTTTTTTCTCATATTTGGGAAATTTAATTTTTTTAGTCGTGTTACTTTGAAGAAACTTTTGATGAAACATGAAGAAATCAATGGAAAGAACGAATCAATATTACGTGCAATTGTATGATACACACAAAATGCACACAATATGAAAAGAAAGAAAAAATAAACTTACTTGTTGAAGAGATGATTATCCACTTTCAACTTGCTGAAAGCTCTAAAATCATCTGGCAAGAGCATTACTGGAATGTTAACGTGACTAAGTTCATTTATCTGTAATGCAACAAACGTAACATTATAGATTTATCTCATGAAACGTTAGGCTTAATTAATTAAAATTCATTGGTCAAGTTCAACCGATTCATTGTCGAACAACGAAAAATACCAGAGTAAGTTTGAAGGAGGCTCGACACTTGACCGTGCGTCTTGTCAAGTATCAACGTACATGTGATGTGAAATTAAAAAGCAATTGTCACAATTATACGGCGTTATCGGGCGATTCGAAGCCGTATATTACGTTGCATATTACGTTGTTCCATTCAACGGACGATGTCGCAATGATCTACGACGGGCGGGAGAATACGCGGACGTGCAATGAAAATAGAAAAGTGACGATGACGATGATGACGTTTGTCAAACGACGAAAAACATCAACACGCGACATTGAAGCACGCGATGCGGATTGCGCGCTGCCTTACCGTGTGATTGACGCCCCACATAAACACACTGAGCAGCGGCTCGTTCGCGCGGAACAGCTTAACCTTCTGGTGCTTCACCCGGAAGTGCTTCTTCTTTAGCTTGCTGAGCCCACTGGACATTTGTGGTGCGCCCGACATGTTTGTTGTCCGGATTGTCAACTGTGCACTCAAACTCTAAACGTCGATGTCACCGTCAGGGCAAGACTCCCGAACGGGGATCTCCTCGCGCTCCTCTCACCTTCGACACCTGGACGATCCACCCTTCTCGACTCAGGGGGGGACGGAGAGGGATAGGACAAAACGCGAGAGACTTTCTCTTGCCTCTCCGCTGCCTCGTTTACATCGTAAAATTTACTACGTCTGCAAACGGGACGGAAACACCGCTCTGCACGAGGGTACCGACTACCGAGGGTATCAAGTTGTAGCGGGGCGGGGCGGTTAAAAGATCGACGCCTTCCTTACGAGCTGACGGCGGAACGATGGCACACGTCCATGAACCTCGAAACCCGCGGATCCTCGCGACACTACCTCGTCGACTTTGCACGACGACAAATCACTAAAATCACAACGGACGGATAAGCGAAACAAACGTCGCACGTACGCTGATGCACCGATGCACGCAGCACGAACTCACACCAGGGGCACGAGGGGGTACGAACCAGTACGAACCTATAAACTCCTCTCTTATAGAAGTGGGGGATAGGCCCCCTGGCGCCACCTGGAACTGTGCCACCGGAAATACGAAACTAATAGCGTTTTCGGCACGGCTGGGTTTGCACCAACCTGGGTTGGATTACTCCGAATCTACAATAGGTGTTTTAAGCCTTAAGTCGTAAGAAATTGACCAATTACAGTCGAATTCGAGGAGAATAATCGACTATGATTCGTCCATTTCTTATGGCTTAAGGCTTAAAACTCTATTGTAGATCCGGACTAATGGCGTTTTGTGTTCTCCTATTGGTAGAGCGTGTAACGTCAACCAATAGGAAAGATTAATCCAACCCAGGCTAGTGTAAATTCGATCGAACCGAAAACGCTATTAAGCCCAGTGTCCACGATGCTAGAAATCCGTCCGAGATCTCGGATGAAGAAAGAATTGACCAATCGCGTTGATCATGTGACTAAATTGTTTAAATGTGATTGGTTAATTCTTTCTCTCTCCGAGATCTCGGACCAATTTCTAGCATCGTGGACATAAGGCTTTAGGCCGGAATCAGGCCGGAATCAGACTAGGCATTGAAGATCGAGATTGAAGATTGAAAGACTGAAATTTGACCAATCAAAACAATAGGAGCTAAAATTCAGGCCTTAAGAGATTATAGAACTGTTCCTTTTGGCTCAACTTTTGCACAGTTCATCATTCTTCCTTTTCTATCCAGGAGGAAAAAAAGAGGAAGAACATAGAGATATAAGAATAGAGCGCGTCAGCAGTAGGCTGACGCGTGAGTGGCTGACCCCCGCGGAGCCGATGGATTTCAAACGCCGGCGGATGAGTTGTAATGCAAAGTAATTGATTTTGACATGAAAATGTATTAAAAACATTCGGATTTTTTGGCGAAGACAGCGGAAAACATGTTCCTTTCTAAAATCATGAAGAAAGAATATGGAAATGATGCGAAATATTTTGTTTATAAGCACGACAGTGTCCAAATTCATGTTTTGGACACTGTCGTGATAAGTACGCGTTACATATTTGATAGGACTGAAAATGTTAAAATGCAATGCTAGATTTATAAATAAACAATCCTCATGTATGATTTAATTAATTGTAATGAAAATAATGGTGTTAAAAAAGTAATATTGCAAATACAGAAGAAATGGTACCTTTAATATTCTTCTTTATCATGTATATGATGAAAATTATGATGAGAATATGTGTCATTAAGCAAGAATTATGGTAAATAAAGTAAAAAATAAAGAAATTATAGTTAAAATAGAAAAGTATCATTGAAACTACAGATATCAATTTTTATACAATTAATTACAATGTTTATTAAGGTTAGGTTTGTATGTTTGTTATGTATACGTACAATATGTGTGTACTTACTTATGAAAACTGCGATCAGAAAATCGGTTTGATTCTTTTTTGCACACGATACACTTTACACTTTTTTAAAAAAACTGTACACAAAAACATTTGTAAAATCGAAAGCGGTTAATTCCGGCATATTCACTACCATGCTTGTAAGTAAACATGGATGGGCTGCGCGCATGCGTCATTAAACAAGAATGGCACGAGTAACTATGCAGCGTTCTCTTTCTATCCCGCTAACGCCTGTACCTACGGCTTTTGCCCTCTATTCTTATATCTCTATGAGGAAGAACGATGAACGGGTGCAAAAGTTCAGCCAAAAAGAACAGGCCTATAGA